>NC_073693.1:37648157-38248157 GCF_029784155.1 Uranotaenia lowii
ATATGTTAAAATAGTATCCATTATTTTATTACTTATCCCTTTGATAATAAAAAAAATTGTATGTCATTACTAAATTTTATTTTGGTTTCTTGGTTCTTCTAAATGTTCAACTCCACATACGAAAGGGTTTTAATAATTCACAAAAGGCCACAAAATTATCATTTTTCAAAGGTGCACACAATTTAAGAGCTTATTTTTGATTGATTTGGGTACCCTTAGTCCAAATCAAAATTATAAGTTTTTTTCTATCAGATTTTGTTTTTTAAATAACTGTTGAAAATAAGAAAAAACATTTCGGAAATTTCTGCAATTTTTTTAAAAAATTAAAAAACTTTATAAACAAAATAAATTTAGATTTTTAAAAGTGATAAACTTTCTCGAATACCTCTAGCAATTCTGACTTCTGCGAAAAAAAAAGATGAAGGAGTTTTTTTTGTTTACATTAGCATAGTCTGTAAAATACGGGAATATTTACGAGTATTTAAAGAATTATTAAATCAAATTGAATTTTAGATATTTTTCAAACATTAAACAATTATTTTTAATCAATCTTGACTATCGATTTTTGGTAAAAAGTTTGAAAAATAATTCAAAACTGCAACATTAAAGCTTAGTTTCAATGCACAATGCAGGCACAATTTTCCCGTATGTTTGGATAACGTGCCGCTATTAAGCCTACCCCCATTCTGATACCTGATAGTATTTGCTTTGTGTTTTCGGTATTTGTGAACAAACTAACAGTAAACAATATTTGGAAATCCATATTTTTTTATCATTTTCTTTATGATCATACAAAAAATTAATTCCCAACATAGACTTTGTCAGTATATACGAGTTTTCAATGATGAATTGGACATATTTTATTAAAAATATATAAAGTTTATATTGTGAACTGCATTGACAATTTATTTTTACCTTTTATTTTGATAACTGGAAGAATTAAATAAAAAAATATCAAAGCAAGAAATTTTATAATTGGAACTTTTGAAAAAAAAAATGTATAATTTTTAACTATTCATCAAATTATTTTCAATTTACTACTTTGTATTTGTTTTGAATACTTTTTTTCAGCTCAAAATGGAAGTCAATTTTATTTTACTGATCGAGGATTCACATTTGAAATCGTTTTTCAAAAATAATGGCGAATTCTGACATGATCTGATTTTTTTTTTATAATTCGGATTCAGTTTCTTTACAAATCTGGTTTAAAATTGTATTTATTCTATTTCTGCACTGCTTAGAAATTATTGTAAAGCAAATTACTAATTCACAATAAGGAATATTTATTTGAACTTTTTAATAATGACTTACTGGAAAAATAATTGATTTGAAAATTTGGTTCTGATTCATTATGAATCGTCACAGTAAAATTTCTAATTTACTCGAGTTGGTTTCAGGGTCATACGTAGGAAAATGGTTTTTAAAATCCCTTTTTTAAATTATTGTGCATTTTTTGTATTGTTATTATTTCTAGCTAAATTTGAATTATGAAAGCCTCCTCTCTATAGACGGGTCCTTCGCACGGGCTTGCAATTGATTAAAATGATTTCAACGAATACATAAAAAACCATGAAAGGAATGTTTAAAAGAATTTATTTCATAGACCCCGTTCGATTTTGGCAACATTCGTGCTAAACCATTCGTTTTTGGCATTATTCTTAAAGAGCGGTTTTTATGTCACATTTTTTTTTATTATTTTAAATTTATCAAAATTAATATAAAACATAATATTAGTATTAATTTTGTTAGATGGGTTAGAATAAATAAATTATAATGTATTAAAAGCTTCCAGTAATCGGCAGAAAAAGTTAAGTTAATTGTTGGAATTCATAATTATAACTTTTTATATTCATTAAAATTCATGATAAATTTATTATACAAAGCTTACAATGACAAAGTGAAGGTTTGGAAAATTGGTTTCTTGAATGAGCTTTTGGAGATTTTTTTTTTTACAATTCGTTTATTTGAAACGGCTCAAACAAATTAGTTTAACGGAGCCGGGAGACCATTATTTTAATTATCAGAGCTTTTTTTTCACATGGCTTTTCTCACAATGTTGTCCATTTTTCTTTTTTAAGGATTCAAGTATTGAGTTCATCGTTCATTATTCGAAACTACAATAGACAAAAAAAGAAAAAGGAAAAAGAAGAAAGGGATACTTAAACGCGGAGATCAATAGATTTAAGAAAAAGGTATAATTCGAACATATAGTCTAGGTCTACCACAGCCAACACATCCCTTACTGGAACATTAGGTGGTTTACCTCGGGCCCGAAGGGAATCAATCAAATTCGCTCTGGCGATAAGATGGTCCTCACACGACCAAACAATATGCTCGATGTCATGGTAACCCTGACCACAACGACACAAATTGCTGCTAGCGAGATTCACACGATAGCGTCCAAAGCACAATGATTAGACATCAGATAGATATTAAACACAAATTGTTTATAAATAAATTTGAAGAAAGCCACGTTTTGTTATAAACTTTTTAAAAGACATACACCGTCTTAACCGATTTAGGCTTTACAGACTGAATAAATGACGCGGACAACTTAAGATTAACATTTAACACCCAGTACCGAGATGGGAATCGAACCCATGCTATCAGTGAACCAGTGATTACCGTCTTACCACGCTAACCACTCGACCACCGAGACGTACTTACATACAAATTTCTCGACAAATTTCGCCTCTTTTTCTTGATTTTTGTTAATGCTACAGGCAAAAAGAAACAGTTCAGACGAGCTTCGGTTGGTTTTTGAAACTCATTGGAACACGCAGAGCAGAAAATTAAATAATTATTTTTCTGAAACGAAATCCATTTGCAAAGGAACCAATGCATAAGAATATTGATTTTTTTATGTTAAGAAGTCATTTTTTCACTATCAGACTTTTTAGAAAAATAAAATTTAACCAAAGATTTGGCAAAAATAATTGACAAATTAGTTATTATAAAGCAAGATTAATTAAAAAAAAAAACAATTTAAAAATGTAACTTAACCCGCTGGAGCCCAACCCCGATTTTAGACGGGGTCCACTAAAATTGACATTAAATCATTGTCAAACAAAATTTTTACATACTTTGAAACATGAGAAAACTGGAACTGGACCTATTTTTCGACAAATCGTCTGTTTGGGGGCATCAGAAAGCCATGTTAAATGAATTTTTCGATCTAAAAAAAATCTGGCAGTTAAGTCCAAGAGCTACCAGGTTACCACAGTTCTGGATTGAAAAAATATTCTAATTTAGGATGGGGAGATGGAAAATAAGCCCCGTCTAAGGTAGGGTTGGAAAACAACGACAACAATCCGTTAAAAATATATATATAAATACAGCTTAGAGTCAGTCTTGATATGTTTCAAAATTTAGGAAAAAATGGTTGGAGTGTGTAAAAACTACAACCGATAAAATAGCCCCTGTACTTATCCAATTTTTTTTTAAATTGTCAAAAATGTTTCCTCATTTACTTTTTTCCATTAGAAAAACTAAGCTTCTGAGAGTTTTTCAGCAAAAAAAAATTGAGTTCTTGCGGTTTAAAAATTTGGTGAATTATATAAAAAAACTAAGTCCCAATTAATAGGGGCGCAATGGGCGGCAAGGCGAAAATTTTAACATTTTTATAAATAATCATACTGCTTTTACTTCTAGAAATCAAGGAAATAAAATCTAGAAAACCGGAATATAGAACGCCAAATATAAAAGATAAGGCCTCTTCTTCTTGCAAAAATATCACGAATGGTTTCACTCTAATATATGTTAAGTGGGCCTCAGATTTTTTTTCCTGAATTTATGCGGGCTGACCAATACAGGACAATTTTTTTTCAAGATCATGAACCTTTTTGGGTTCATCCTGATGATTGTCACAAGTATTAAATATCTGCTATCACCTTGTCAATGTTTCAAATAAAGATCTCGTGATTTAATTGCAATGAATTGCAGTTATATTTAAGAAGGGAGACTGGGGATACTTAATCCCCTTTCCTTATTTTCATCTCATCTTTTAATAGCATTTCAATTTGCACTTTCTAACAGCTAGTAATTTGATGTTTATATGGTCCAAAAATTAGAACGATAGATGAGCCCATTGATAAACTAAATGCGTTTTCGTGAGACGAAAATAATTGTGATATTTTTTAAGTTGAAAGACACTTGATCCTTTTGTTATAGGAGCCCTAAGTTTTGGCTAAAATCAAGCAAAAAAAAAAGATATAATAGGTCCGTTTTGGACGTGTTAGTTCTCATTTCACAGTTTGTAAGTGTCAGACAAAAAGTTTGTCTTCTACCCTATAGTCCTTGCATACTAAAAGGTGCCATTTTCTAATTTTACGATACAGTTTTTTGAGGCCTTTTATATCAGGTTATTGATGGATATATGCTAGTTATTAGTGACATATCGTTTTGAGCAATGATCACGATCCATCCAGAAAAAAAATCTTTTTGGACTCTGGGTTTCAATTGAACCCATAACGTGCATTATGAAAAACTTTTCTTATAAAATATTCAGAGTTGACTATTACTACGAAAGTATGGCGTTATGAAGTTCATATTATACTCAGGATTGACATATTAGATCGATTTTTTATAACAGTTTTTTCATGTGGGAATCATTTTGATGTGAAAAAAATAGATCTTTAAGTCACAATTTGTTTTTTTTATTTGTTGAAATAGCAGCGTTGTTTTTTGTTCCATTTAGCACATTTTTCTAGAATATTTAAGCATTGTAAGACATTCCGGGTTCGAGATATAGCGAAGGAATCAAGTATCCTCATTCTCCCCTAAATATAACTGCAATTTAAAATTTATCATTAAAATTTGGTTACGATTTGTTAATATCATACCTTGATGTAGAAATAACTGCCATGTGCCTATAGCGAAACCTTTGTTCAAAAAATTGTAACTTTAAATTTTGGGCAAATTGTTGGGCCTAATCAATGGAACCAGCTATAGGAACAAGATCATTAAAACGACATATCGTCGTTTCTCTAGTAGATAGCTGGCTACAGTTGCACTTTCATTCGTCGTTAAAAACTCGCGGTCATGCAGCCACGTTCTCGGGATGTGACAGGGCAAACATGCATCGTCATCCGTTTTCATCAGTTCGCCAATGACGATTCATGCATGCAGGATTGGATGAATGAAAAAAAAAAAACTAGTTTGAAAGTTTGAATGGTGTAGGAATGAACTGAATTTTGACGCTGAATTTTTGTTGTTAAAATTTGGTTTTAAATTTTTAAACCGGAAGATTTTAGTAATTTTTTTCAAACAACTTTCATGCAGATGCAGTAAGTCAATGGTAGTAAGACAAAATTCGGAACCATCACGGTAGTGCATGCAGATTCAGGGGTCATACGCCGAACTCTCCAGGAATACTCACGTGTCTCATTAGCGCAGTGCTGCATGCACTGCTCGTAGGTTTCAAAGTTGTTCTGCAGATTGCCACCGCATCCGCCCCAGATGAACTGGCTGCAGTTGTTGGCCGCCGGGTCGTATCGATACCGGGATTCGAACCCCTGACAGGGACCTGCCTCGCCCGGGCCGGTGCATTTTTCTGTGTCCAAAAAGAGGGAAGGAAGATGATTCGGAGGGAGAAAAAAAACAGGGATCGATGTTAAACCGAGAGCGATAACAGACCAACCAACAAGAGCCATCGATAAAGCACCACCGCCAATCAATTTCAACCAACTCAGGCCGAAATATCACCCTGAGGTGGATGTGATGCTTCTAGGTATCTGCGCATAGTATGTGACAGATTGTGATACAATCTGGAAGTGCTGGGGCACATTGGATTTTGATTGAATGAATCTTGGAACAAAGTTATTTGTTTTTTTTTTCAAAGACTTCGACCAACAAATAAAAATTGTTTTTCATTTTTTAAAACTTTGCATTGCTATAGTTTTTGTGCATTTTTTCTGGTAATTTTGAGATGAACCTCTGTTTAATGAAAAATGAGATGGAAAGTTTTGGTTCGAATAGAATCAAAATTGACTGCAGTTGAAAAATATTAAATTGAGTTTTAGTTGCTCAAAACATACGAAAATTTTTCAAAGTTATGCTGCATAAAACAGCACGAAGCGATTAAAAACTTTTAAATTCCTTACAAAACTGTTTGCATTTAAAAATGAAAAGCGATCAAAATGTCTCTAGTTAAAGAAATAAAAATTTTTTGGTCTCACAGGATTTTGAAAGAAAATTTAGTTGTTTTATTTTTGAAAATTTGTTTGCATCAACAAATTTGAAGATTTTAACATTACAACTATTTTATATTTGTTTCAACTTTTTCTATTTTGAACACGTCCTCTTTTTGCAAAGCCAAAACCGCTTGTGGCTTTCGAAAAAGTCATTCATTTTAAAACTTCAACAGAAAAGCTCATTGATATCGTGCAATGTTGCCAGAAATATTGGAATAAAATATCCATTTGGTCAACTGTCAACTTTTTGGACCAAATAAGTAAAATGGGAAGAACAATACAGATTGATATTCAAATTCTGAGCTTCCAACCAAGTTAAACTGAATTTAAAATTTTCTCGACCCCTCAGCATCACATTATTATTTCGAAGATACTGATTTCCACTTGAAAGCTTTGCAGAAATTAGCTTAGCTTAGCTTAGGTTATTTGACTACTCACATTCACCTCGAATCGTTGCTTTCGAAATGCTTAAAAACTGTTCTTAAGTTTCAAAAATATTAATATAGATTTTTTTATAAATTTGCTACGCAAAAAGAAATCTCGAAGACCACAATTGTTGGTGTGGTTCGATAGAACAAGTTCCACGTCACCAATAATGGTCCGTGATTGACCGAGGCCACCAATTTTGCACAGAGGTCAAAAGTAAGGCGCTTGGGACTAGCAGCTGAATCTCAATGTACAAACTGATGCTCTTTCTTTGAACGTCAATTAGGGAGCCGGCCACGTCCTAGAAGTCAATATATAAGTAGAAAAAAGAGAAAGGGATGAAAAAGATGAATTCGTATTTTAGGATCGAGGATACCTCTGCATCCTAGCAAATAGTTTTGTTAGGGAAGGTGGGTGAAAGGATAAGATTAGTAGACACTTTTGACAAAAGTTTATTAAAAGTCTGAGATTTAAATAAAATGTATATTTTTTTTTACTGATCTGAAAACTTATTATCCGAACATTTTAGTTACATAAATACATATTTTGTAACATATCCGTTTGAAAAAATAATCTAATATATTTTCACTCAATTAGCCCCATTATTATTCCATGAACTATTACAAAAACTTGGTGTTGAGAAAATCACTATATTTAAAATTGCTTTCTAATCATCCAACTCACCAAAAAATAAGAATAGATTAATTTTCGGACAAGTTCAAAAATAAATAGTTGAATCAAATAAACAGTTAATGGCAAAGATTTCCGTATTTATTGTTGTTTCTACCATAATAACAATGTTACAAAAAAGATAATTAGCGCTGAGTTGTTGTTTATCTTCATCCTGCAGCATTATTTTTGGGATCTTCGTATTCTTTATTATTTACTCTTGAAAGGTTGATACAGGAAAACCTGGGATTCATCCTTTCTCACCAATTTTTTGATCAACAGCTTCCGAATTTCACGCCATTGCAATGGATGTGCGCAGGCAAAATGATGCATCTTTTCACCGCTAAATTTATTCCAACATCCTCAAAACATTCACTTTAACTTCATGACAGATCTTCGGGTTTGACTTGAGATTAACTTCAGCTAAAAATGACCTAGATTTGAACTTGTATTTGGAAGGTTTTGAAAATTTTCTTCTAAAGTAAAACACGGCAGTCATCGACGGCCACAGCCTACTCAGTCCAATTATTTCTTTATTTCTTTTTTTTTGATAATTGCCATTGATTTAGGATATTATAAGAATATCAGTAAAATTCATCGATTTACCGATTGGGGTTCCCAATAAAAGATCTAAAGAAACTGAAAAGTTTGACATTACGAAACCTTTTAAAATAACCTTAAAAAAAAGTTTATATGTTAATGTTGACGATTCAACTACTAAGTGTGTTCAAAAAAGTTGTTTTAAAATCACAAATAACAGTCATAAAAAATCATTGATTAGAACACAAAAGTTTGCCATTAATTTTTTTCAAATAGTTACCTAAAAAACTTATTTTTCATCTCCGACAAAACTCAATTCAAATTGATTTTGATCTCCAGAATTCAATGTTGTGCTTAGAATTTGCCAAACACTTTATATTCTTCAGCAGGACTGTGTTCAAGATGATTCAAACTATTTTCAGATATTTACAACATGCTGTTTTTCTGTGGAGATTTTTATACTCTAAACTAAATCAACCTCTCACAGAATAATTATACGTAATCGAAAGAAATCGAAAATCAGATTTCTTAGACAAAATTCTTCATAAATTAGTTGAAGTTGACTAGCGTTTTTCAGAATTTGAGATGAGGGAATTTATATTGATTCTAAGGTGAAACAATTTAGTATACTTTTCAAGGTTTTGAACTGTCAATTTAGACCAGATTGTGAATAAAAAATCCAAATTTATGTTTTTGAAATCAATGTTTTGGTCCGAATCAAATAATGTTTTTTGGCCTTTTTGACCAGGGTAAACACTTTTAGATTAGTATGTGCAGTGAAGTTCATGTTATAAATTGTGATTTGATTGAATAAAAAATGGAAAATTATGTGAAAAAAATAGAGCCGATATTTATGTGACACCTTAACCCTATGAATGCATGACCTTTTTTTTTTTAATAAGAATAACAATCGCTGAATCAAGGAAATAATATCATTTCAATACAAAAACCACAACCAAGCAGGTATGAAGCCGTTGATTTATTTCAACATGATTTTTCCTATTCCTTCCAATTATTGTTCATAACAGTAAGATGTTTGTAATTGATTGAGAATAAAAACTTGGAATTTCCAAATATGAGGAAATAACAAGGAATTTACACAAATCACCTTTTTCAAACTAATTGATAAATTTGATTTTTAAAATTTTCCTTTATATTTTCTTTGATATCTCACATATACTTACGTTGCAATATTGTTCTAAAAATAAAAAGTGCTAATTTCTCTTAATCTCAGAAATGTTTATTGTGAAAAAATATCTCAGAAATAATCACGTGTTTCAGAGATATTTGTAGATTTTTATCTAATGTTGTTTTAAAAGAACACTATACATTAAAGGATTCACTTAGAAAAAGGTGATCAGAATGATTTTGAAGTTGTTATCTGTAGGTGTTTTTGGTCCAATGATGGTTTGAATAATAGTTTCAAGAGCCTTGCGTTTAATGAATTGGAGGCTTTCATACAACATCATCATAAAATGTAACCCAACTGGAATGATGTTCAGGTAATTTTCTTAAAAATGAATACAAAAGCATGATTTAACAAGTCATATTGATACATTTTGTCGAATGACTCCCAGCGGTTTTTAAACGGGCACAGTGAGGCAGGTCCTATGAACGCTTAGCCGAAACCCCTTTTAGTAAATTTCGAAAATTCATCATAAATTTATGTTTTTCAAAAACTGGACACTACACCGATCACAAATGTGTCAAACATATCTTAAAATTTGTTATTTCATACCATTTGGGGTTTGATCTGTTGCATTTTATTGCAAAAATAAAAAAAATATTTTCAATACTCCACTGAAATATTATTTTTTAAAGAATTAAAAAAAAGCATGGTTGAAGAATTGAACAAAATCGTAATTTTTTTTTGGATCACAAACGTATAACGGTACAGTAAAAAATAATGCAACAAAATTGCATACTGTATTGCACAAAATCTTTAAATCAAGTAAAGAGGTGAAAAAAAAAAAAGGTGAAGTAACTCCCATCTTCTTTGATTTGGTTTTTTGGTCTTGTAATCTTTCAGATCTTGGAATTATTATTGAAATTTATGTACATAAATTACTTCAAACTTTTTTTATTTCCCCTTTCGGGTTTTTTGGAAATTTTGAAGGGGGGAGGGGCGTGACAAAAGAAGAAATTGATATTTGTTCCAGCCTAACTTTGATAATCGTTTTTTTTTAAATATTTTTATTTCTGCAGACAACCAGATGAGATTCTTTGGAATATGAACTTTCTATAACCTTTTCAAATCCTTTTCGGTCAGATGTATAGTTAACTAACTTCATTTTTCATTCAACATTTTTTTGAGGGGAGGGATCTCAAAACATCATTTAACTTTTTACCGTTTCTAAAAGCCCTTACATGAAAATTTTCACGCCGATCGACTTAATAGCTTCGAAGTTAATAAAGAAAATCAGCTAATCAAAGTTATCTATATCAAATTTCACAACATCAAGATGTAAAATAGTTACATCGAATTAAAGATTTTGATCAGATGAAAAACTTTTCAGAAGTTTTCAAACCAGTAGGATTTGATTTGAAAAAATTATTAGCTTTTGACCATCGGTTTGTCAATTCTGGGGGGAAAATGACTGAACTTACTCAGTTTTTAACAGATATTCAAGAAGTTTGGTACATTTGCAAGTGTGGACATGGTAAAATGATTTATTTTACTAAATGGCCCATGCCCTTTTAAAACAGAGGGCTCCCATAAATATTTACGTGTAATACGACATAACAACAACTATTAAGCGATTTTGATTTAATTCGGTACACACCCGTGTTTGGCGCTCAAAAAAAATCAGCCTCTCCTAGTTTTGTATCGGAAAGGTTGAAAGGTGGGTGTCTAAAATTTTTATACTTATAAATGGAGGCGTTCTCTTAATGACAGCACCACCTATAGATGGGTGGTCAGATTGATGTGAAATTTAGTATCTGAAAGTTTTTTGGGTCAAGGATGGTTTGTAATATCATAGGAAGAAAGGATCCGTACAAAACAAACTTTGAATGTGACACAACTCGAACATTTTGATAAAATTGGTTCACAAGCATGACTTCACATGAAAGTTGATTTTGGAAATACTTCTCTTGCTTTTGAATCGAGGGGCTTTCATACAAAATTTATAGAAAATACGACAGAACTCAAACGAATTCAAAGTGATTTTCTTGAAATATATTTGTTTTAAAATGACAATATTGTTTTTTTGCAATAAATAATGTTCCCCATTTCAAAAACATTGGTTTCCCATACAATATCACCCTTAGATTTTATAAACCTCAAACAATGTTCGTCGAAAGTTAGGTTTTTAATATTAAGTCTATATGAGTCAGTAAGTCAAAGACTCAAACAATCAAATTTTGGAAACATGTTAAATTTGCGAAAAAATTATGTACTTTTTTCCGAATGACTCATCTCCTTTTTGACACAGGGGTCTTATACTAAATCAGTATAAAATAAGAAAGAACCAATTTCAACGGTGTCTTAAACTACTTTGGAACACAACACATTTTTGGTGTAACTGAACTGCATTACAAAACCAATTGAAATTTCAACGTGTTTCGAGAAGTTTTCAAGAAATAGCAATACAAATTTCAAATCGCATGATTTGACAAAATAAGATAAATATTTTGGCCCATGTTAAAAAATTTAAAAATTCAGAACAACTATTTTTAGAGATTTTCATCTAATTGTATGCACCAGCGATGTGGGGATGATGTTATGTTGTATTATATTGAATGACTACTCCCTTTTTTTAAACTATCACTCACCTGAACTCGTAAGTTTTTTTTACCAAGCATTTTTTAAACTCGGATCACAAACAAATTTTGAAATTCTGTTAAAATTAGAAGGCCCAAACTAAACCTTTGTACTTATATTACGACCCAACTACCTATGCAATAATAAAAAATAAATAAAATTTAGAAATGGACCTTAGAATGCTTAAAAGATTGTGTTCTAAATCTTTTTTTTTTGTCATTATTTAAGAGGTTCAATAAGAGGAACTAAGTCTGATTTCCAATTCGGAACTCCAAATTAGTTTTGACGTTAAATCGTTTTTAAAGACCGCATATTTGATAAAGTTTTCTTTTAATTTATTTTTTTGAACTATGAGTTAAAAATTAATTTAAACTTTTTAGTTTTACAACGTAACTTTAATTAAAAAAAAACCAAATGAAGTTTTTTTCAAGTCAACGTATGTAAAATGAGCTTGAATTTAGGCACCAAAAATACTAATCTCTGTTGCATCAACGAAATGAATGCGTCAAATTGAGGCGTTGCTGAAAGACAGGAATAACTCATATGTTAATCTTTAGGGATGAATCATCCCAGAGAATGGAAACCCCGTACAAAAAAAAAAATGTTAATCGTATTTGAGGCCAGATTTTGAGAATTTTGTTAACATTCTTTTCTGTTTGAATGAAAACAGAACTTTGGGAACAATATATGGGATATTGCGCAGCATGAAAACCTTCTACTTAAAAGTATTTTTGTGCTATTATTTATGCATTTGTACACCTCTAGCTCTGATAGCCTTTTATTCAAAAGGTTTAAAAAAAACGGAAAAAAATTTGCTTATATTTGAATCACAAACATTCACTTTATATTTTTCAATGTTTTTAAAATTTTCGAAAAAAATCAGATGCGTCCGAATGAAAAGCTTAGTTAACAGAATGCTAGCAATATAAAAAAAAATATTTTTGAATAGACCAAATTATGTCTGACCCTGATTTTTTCTGAAAATGTAAAATCTTTTTGTTTTAAAATTTTTATGGATCAGATGTTAAGATGAATGACTTTGGCTCTTTGTGCACTCGATAAAAACGTGAACATCGATATGGATTGGAACTGAAACTTCATACGGTACACGATTCCCTCGATTGCCGGCTGCTGCTGCTGTTCCGGGTTGGTCGGAATCATGGAGGCCGCCGGAAGCCGCTGAATGACAGCAATCGCGAAAACGGTGGCCAGCGCGCTTCTGATGGTGGTGCTGGATGACATCTTTGCTCGGCGTCGTCGCACATGATTACCGTGCATTCTCCGGAGCGGGAATGATGGGGCAGGTTGTTTTTTTGTTGGACGGTGGGAACTGAAAAGAGACAAAAAGAAAAACTGTCGTTAGATGTTTCGATTTTTGATTTATGATGAAATTTTTATACGAGAAGGTTTTGAATCAGTATAACATATGCATAGTATGTATTGTGAAATTTATCAAGTCTCTGGAGCCACCTTTTCAAATCCTCTTTGACTCTTGACTCTTGATTCTTGACTCTTGACTCTTAGCTCTTGACTCTTGACTCTTGACTCTTGACTCTTGACTCTTGACTCTTGGCTCTTGACTCTTGACTCTTGATTCTTGACTCTTGAATCTTGACTCTTGACTCTTGACTCTTGAATTTTGACTCTTGACTCTTGACTCTTCACCTTTTACGACTACTGATTTTTTATTCTTGATTCTTTTTTTCTTGAACTCTCTGGAGCCACTCATAACTCTTCACTCTTTATTCTTGACTCTTAACTTTTTCATTAAACTCTCTAGAGCCACTATTTCAATCTCAAATTATCTGAAAAAGTTTAAGTTTTATTTAATAGTTCAAAAAATCTAAACAGTATTTACGCCTGAGGTCAAAGGAGAATTTCCAAATATTTCAAAGGCCCATCAAGCTGATCAGATTCTCGTTATCCTCGATTTTCGATTGACTACATCCGGGCTTCAGTTGTTGCGGCTCCCGATTTGCGATGTGAAAATCTCTGTCGAGGAGAAACCTATTTAAGGTTGCCTTGATGTTTCCCTCCCCAAGCGGGAGCAATAAATCTGTATCGTCCGGCCAGATTATCGCTCGACTTTCGACACACCGGAAGCAGACAAGGACTGCTTTTCGAAAATCGAACACGGGCGAAAGATTCTTCGACTCTCGAGGCAGCCAGCTGACAACAGGCTTTTCACTTCTTGCTGTTCTGCTGCTTGTTTGGCCAATCGATGATGGTATTATAAATTGATTTATTTGTATTTTGTTGCACCAGAGGCGATGTTCTCTTAAGATTTGACCGATCAAGAGGGAAACTTTTCGGAAGCGAGACTTGCCAAAAGATAGATTTCCTTTCGACTGTTTTCTTTTTCTTCTGTTGCTCCATAATCAGATCGATAGAAAAACAAGCTGCCATGGGAAAAGAAAAGAACAACATTCGAGACTGGCTTCCGAAGATTTCGATAAAGTTAATCTAAAAGCAGTTGAACGTGACCGAATTGCGAAACAGGTGTCGCCATTTCCAGACGGACAGGTTAGCTTTTTTCTGTTGGTTTTTTTGGATATCCTGGCAGCGAGTGAGATGGTGATAGCATTGTATTTTTGTAGTACGTGTTGAAATTTTTGAGACCAAATTTGTTATTTTCTGATTTTACGAATCAACCTTCTACGCTTTAGCCGTAATTATCAATTTAGTGTTTTTTGCCTTTCTAACAGAAAGGTTTGGTTATCGGTCGATTTGAGAGATCATTAATTATGGGTCTTAGACATACCTTTATAGGTACCTATCGACTCAGCTCGACGAGTTCTGTTGATGTCCGTGGATTTGTATGTGCCATTTTAAAAATGTCTAGAACGTTTTTGCGAAACTGGGCTGCACAATTAAAATGATTTTAGTCTCAAAAGAATGCATTTTTTTTTCTACACAACCCTTTCAAAAACGGGAAAAAAACAAAATAGTTGAAACCGTTTTCTTTACCAAATACATATCATACTTATTATGGCATAAAAAAAAGTTGCTAGTGGCGCCTCGAAGCAGCAGCACCAGCAATCATTTATAAATTGAAGATAATCAAAATAAAAAAATAATATTTTTATTAACTCGAGAATTGAACCAAAACCCTTCAGATCCCAAGTTGCAAGCGCTATCCAATAAACCATCGGCACGCTTGATTGAAAGCGGCTCAAACTCAAATAGGTAAAAGGCATTACTAAGACGCACCGTGGTCTGGGCAGTTTCTCAGTCTGCTGGGGCAAATACGGCAACAGTGTTTATATCTTACACTTCTTGCTTTTCAATGCAGCAAATGGCGGATGGGCGTTTCCTTCAGAGTCCGCCATGCCTATAGACATTATAATTTCATTTATGAAATTATAGTGTCTAAAGCCATGCCGGGTGTCAACAAAATGCAGAGCCGTACAGGAAACTGCGTTGGGGGGGAATTTATATGAAGATCTTATGACCCTCGTTTTTTTTACTCGTGTTGAAGAATGAATTTATGTTTTTTTTTTCATTTCTACATACTCATACATAATTTAGATTCAATTTCAGATGCAGAATTCAGATTCAGTTTTCAAATTCAGGATACAGGTTTAGGAATCAGAATTCAGGATTCAAAATTCAGAATTCAAAATTCAGATTCAGAACTCATATTCAGATTCAGAATTTAGATTCAGAATTCAGATTCAGAATTCAGATTAAGAATTCAGATTCAGAATTCAGATTCAGAATTCAGATTCAGAATTCAGATTCAGAATTCAGATTCAGAATTCAGATTCAGAATTCAGATTCAGAATTCAGATTCAGAATTCAGATTCAGAATTCAGATTCAGAATTCAGATTCAGAATTCAGATTCAGAATTCAGATTCAGAATTCAGATTCAGAATTCAGATTCAGAATTCAGATTCAGAATTCAGATTCAGAATTCAGATTCAGAATTCAGATTCAGAATTCAGATTCAGAATTCAGATTCAGAATTCAGATTCAGAATTCAGATTCAGAATTCAGATTCAGAATTCAGATTCAGAATTCAGATTCAGAATTCAGATTCAGAATTCAGATTCAGAATTCAGATTCAGAATTCAGATTCAGAATTCAGATTCAGATTCAGAATTCAGATTCAGAATTCAGATTCAGAATTCAGATTCAGAATTCAGATTCAGAATTCAGATTCAGAATTCAGATTCAGAATTCAGATTCAGAATTCAGATTCAGAATTCAGATTCAGAATTCAGATTCAGAATTCAGATTCAGAATTCAGATTCAGAATTCAGATTCAGAATTCAGATTCAGAATTCAGATTCAGAATTCAGATTCAGAATTCAGAATCAGAATTCAGATTCAGAATTCAGATTCAGAATTCAGATTCAGAATTCAGAATCAGAATTCAGATTCAGAATTCAGATTCAGAATTTTTGTAAATTTATTTTCGGCATATCGGTGAAAAATTTAGATTCATGGAGAAAGAATATCAGAATTAAAAATTGATGAAGCTGGATGTTGCGAGGTAAAGTATGGTGTACGTTAATAAATTTTCCTTGCAAAAATGTTCTTTCGCTCTTTTCATCATCCGTAAAATTTCTCCTCACTTTATCAATTTTCAATTCTGGAATTGTTTCTCCAAGAATACCAATTTGCACAGTTTTTGATAAATTTGCGATGACTTAAAGATCATTACGCATGAAAACACGATTTTGTTTTGTGAAAACTTTTTTTCACAATTTTTCTGAAATTAAGTTTGCTGCATACTTTTAGGGGTAAAACCATACTATTAAAAGTTGTAAAATCCGAAATCATAAAAAAAAATTTGGATGAAAGAAATTTCAATGTTGAAAACCGTGTGATGCAAAACAATCAAAATGAGATTTACAAGATTAAGAATTCAGATTCAGAATTCAGATTCAGAATTCAGATTCAGAATTCAGATTCAGAATTCAGATTCAGAATTCAGATTCAGAATTCAGATTCAGAATTCAGATTCAGAATTCAGATTCAGAATTCAGATTCAGAATTCAGATTCAGAATTCAGATTCAGAATTCAGATTCAGAATTCAGATTCAGAATTCAGATTCAGAATTCAGATCCAGAATTCAGATTCAGAATTCATATTCAGAATTCAGATTCAGAATTCAGATTCAGAATTCCGATTCAGAATTCAGATTCAGAATTCAGATTCAGAATTCAGATTCAGAATTCAGATTCAGAATTCAGATTCAGAATTCAGATTCAGAATTCAGATTCAGAATTCAGATTCAGAATTCAGATTCAGAATTCAGATTCAGAATTTAGATTCAGAATTCAGATTCAGAATTCAGATTCAGAATTCAGATTCAGAATTCAGATTCAGAATTCAGATTCAGAATTCAGATTCAGAATTAAGATTCAGAATTCAGATTCAGAATTCAGAATTCAGATTCAGAATTCAGATTCAGAATTCAGATTCAGAACTCAGATTCAGAATTCAGATTCAGAATTCAGATTCAGAATTCAGATTCAGAATTCAGATTCAGAATTCAGATTCAGAATACAGATTTAGAATTCAAATTCAGAGTTCAGATTCAGAATTCAGATTGAGAATTCAGATTTAGAATTCTGATTAAGAATTTGGATTAAAGATCAACCTGGAATTTGAAATTGGAACTTATATTCAAATATTAGACTAAGTGTTGTAACTCAAAATTCAAACTTTAGAATCAGAATAAGATTTCAGATTTAGTTTACAGAATGAGATTAATCATTTAATAGTCATATTACTTTCCCCTCCTTTTGTGGGAATTTTTCCTCTATGCATGGTTGAGCTCTAAAAAAGGTATCATGCTAGGGCACGCGTCACGGCTATCCATCAATATTGTAGTTGGTTTTACTTATTCAGTAAAAAAAAAGCATAAAAAAACAGTAAGATTCGAACCGTGACCAGCAACGTGAAAGTTCTGGTTGCTACCACGGCACCATTTCAGCGTGTTATAAATCTTGGAAATTCTACTGTTTAAATACCATTCTTTCCATACATAAAATGAGCTCCTTACATACCAGTTCGCTTTTCCCCAAAAAAACGTATCAGGCATCATTTTTTTATATTGAGATTGGAATTTTTCGTGTTTGAATATCTGAAATCATACTTATATGATTCAGAGGGAAGGAATCTATCATGTATATTCTATATTATTTTATATATTTCCAAATATAATTTAAACTCTGTTAGAAAGGCTCCAATCCACTGTTAAGTGTATTAAATCGGGTTTTTATATTTAAATCCTTTTTTGATTTTTTTGAAGTATGGTGAACATTTTTTAATAAATAAGTATAAAAATTTGACACGTTCGATTGCAGGCGCTCTCCTATCACTGATATGTGATGGGTGCTACAAAGTAATCGGTTTATGGTAGAGTTATCTGGAGCAGTTGTACTGTACACGTGCCACGAATAGCTTTCTCGGAGCTCATCTTCCCCGCGCAAAACTGAAAGAGGCAAGGTGTTGCTAGACATTTCGTGAAATAGAACCTTCACGTGAGCGGAAAACTTCGAAATCGTCTAAGAATCCTGAAGCATAGAAAAAAAACTGTATACTGAACTGAGGCGGGGTGAGATCGTTGTCGTATCTCCCTACTTTGTATCGCCAATCGTCATCCAACTGGCAAATGGTTGAGGTCGGCAATTGAATACTGATATTCAATTTGGTAGATTTTCTCGCTCTCCTGTGGATAGCTGAAATGATGACCGAATTATGGGCATTAAATGGACAGTGAAATAATTGACTCTCTTGGCCAATAGACTCATAAGCTTGAGATTGAACCTGATAACTACACTTGCGAGTACACGATTGCGATTTATATCTCTTTGATGAGACTTTCTACTAATATAGAACGATACAAAGAGTGAAAATAACTTCTTTATTTAATTTAACAAGTACGGTAAACACACAGTTTAAGTAGAAAACAAAAAATAATGTGGCTCCAGAGAGTAACATCGATAAAATCAGTAGCCAAAAATTTTGAACAAAGAATCCAGTGTCAGAAGTCGACAGTCGGCAAGAGTCAAGAATCAAGAATCAAGAGTCAAGAGTCAAGAATCAAGAGTCAAGAGTCAAGAGTCAAGAGTCAAGAGTCAAGAGTCAAGAGTCAAGAGTCAGGAGTAAAAAGTCAAGAGTCAAGAGTCAAGAGTCAAGAGTCAAGAGTCAAGAGTCAAGAGTCAAGAGTCAAGAGTCAAGAGTCAAGAGTCAAGAGTCAAGAGTCAAGAGTCAAGAGTCAAGAGTCAAGAGTCAAGAGTCAAGAGTCAAGAGTCAAGAGTCAAGAGTCAAGAGTTAAGAGTCAAGAGTCAAGAGACAAGAGTCAAGAGTCAAGAGTCAAAAGTCAAGAGTCAAGAGTCAAGAGTCAAGAGTCAAGAGTCAAGAGTCAAGAGTCAAGAGTCAAGAGTCAAGAGTCAAGAGTCAAGAGTCAAGAGTCAAGAGTCAAGAGCCAAGAGTCAAGAGTCAAGAGTCAAGTATGTTCCCCTGTGTGTTAACCACCTTGTAATTTGGTGATAAACCACGTGTAGAGAAAAATGCGGGCAGATTTATTTCCATTTCTGATTTAACTTTCACGGAGAAAAATTCAGAATTCCTTCTCGTGTATGGTAATTTTTTTTGAATTACAAACAAGCTCAAACAGTGTTAATGGAAATTAAAGCAATCAAATTCAAATTCGAAGCAAATCTTCAGGAATCACCCCAGTTTAATAAAACACAAATCCACTGGCTCAGAATTCATTTATCCCCGATATCTCAATCGGACAAACACCAATCAAAACTGCAACTCTTGCTTCTATGACGAATTCGGCATAATCTGTAGCAGCAATGTTGGAAAGCTTTCAACCGAAGATCGACCAAAACTTTCGACCCAACAACAACCTCATCTCAAAATTAATCACTTCAGCAATCGTATCGTTTTTGTTCCCGTTTCAAGCAACTGCGGACTACCAGAAATTCAGATTCTGATTCCTAGGAGAAGCTTCAGAACCGAGTGAAAACTAGGGAGTGCTCGAATTGGTCCCAAAACATGAGTCAACAACACGAGCCGATGGAATCGAGCGAATCGATTGGGAGGGGATGTTGCAGATTGATGCGTTTTCAATGGGAAAGAGCTGCGTATAGCCATAAGGGTGTGTCTAAATGCAACTTTTTTTTAGAATTTCATAAAGTCTGGGGTCTAAAAATTTCCTTTTTATCCAAGTCAATGTATTACTTTTTTTTTTTCTGATTTTATAAATAAGATTTAAAATGTGATTTAAAATGAGTTAAAAAAAGAACTCTACCAATAATTTTTTTTAGGTTCTCTGACGTTAATTCAAATCTTTCAAAAGGAAAAAAAGTGGCGTCTTTGAAAATGTGCCCCATCAAAGGAGATTTTTTTTATATCCAACGCACCATTAACAAAAAAACATTCGTCAGGGGTTCTAGAACATATTTTTGAGGTTATGTGTATAAAGAAATCGTTTACTTGTAAAAAATTTTAAAAAATTTAGACTTAAATTCACTGTAGAGTTTGTTGACAAAACTTTAAACAACCAAATTATGATATAGATATGTTAACATCTTTAGCTGAAGATCAAACGAGGATTTTTTTTCCTCCAGAGAACACAAGCTAAGTATTTCTTTTCCTAGTCATAATTACAAATCTAATTTTCCAGCACTTAAAAGATGTATGAAATTCGTTTTTTTTGTGCTGGAAATGCATGTTTAAAAAAAATGGAAAATTCAATCGAAATCAGCTGGTAGTAAATGACCATTATTTCATACTGTATGCTGCCATTTTGGTTTATATTGGTGATGAAGTCATTATGATTCAGAAATCAGTGTGGCTTGTTTAATATCAACATTCTGTTCCGGTTAATTGTGAGGAAGGTCGAATTTATAGGGGTTTTGATGTTATTGCGGCTAAAAGATTGTATTTTGTAATGAGTCGTCTAACACGCAATGAGTACATTTTACGCATTGCGTTTTAGATGACAATTTGCGGCCAAAATACAATCTTTGAGCTGCAATAACTTTTTTGTTTCAAGTACAATCGTATTGCAGTCTTCGGTTGAAATATTTGTCTCAATTAGGGATTTATGAAAAATGTTTGCAAAACGCAATCAACCAATGAAGAAAAAAAGTTATTAATGAAAACCCAGCACTTTTTGCTTCTTTCGAGCAAAATACTTTACAATCCACATTTGGGACTCAAGGAACTCCTCCCTATGGTCAGATCTAAGTGAGATTTATCATGTTTAGTTCTTCCTATATTAAGATAAGTACACTGCGGTTCGTTAAACTATTCAAAAATGCAAATATTATTGTTTTAGTAAAGTAACCAAAACTTCTTCAATATTCAACCGATTTTAAAGATTAACCACTTAAAATATTTGTTGTGAATTACAATTTATGATCCATAAAAATCAGATTTTTCAATGATACCATCGAGTCGATAAAACAAAATTCTTCCTAAAAATGCATTTTTTTTTATTATTCTTCCTATCACACCTTCACTTATATCAACAATACTGTTAATCATACGCCAAAAATGCAGTTTATATAATCGATAGCAAAATCCCTCACCTTTAATATGCAAAAAAGAATTTTAAAATGTATGCTAGGCAGTCCGAGATATTGGAATATAAGTACAGGTACTTTTTTTCATTTTTTCATAATTCAATATATAAAGCGTAACCCAAAAACTGTTCTGCTGAGATTTTTTTGAATTTCTTATTCGGATTCAGAGCCCGATTTCACATTTAAAGTGATGCTTACTGAGTTCTAAATGTAGTAAACGAGTGTTATCGTTGCCCCAAATGATGAACATTTTTCATGCATCTACTCATGGTAAAGTATGTAATAAAACTAAAAGTCCTAAAATTCTCTGTTTTGGCCCAAATATTTGAGTTGTTTCGTATTTAGTTTGTAGAGAAGAAGGAAGATTATGGAGCTATTATTAATATTATTTGTAAAACTGGAATGTTTTAAGCTGTCGATATTGTGTTTGCATTTTTTCCAACTCATTTATGTACATTAAATTTTTAACTACAACTTCATTAGCTCCGTCAAGTTTATAAAAAGTAAATGCATTTTATCGATTGTTTTTAAATAACCATTTTTTGTTATATCGGTGCATTGGTAATCTAATTCAGTAGTGATATCATTGCTTGGCAAAAATCCAGGCTATTTAAAATGTTACAAAACTATGGAGTCCCAAAGATTTTTTTCTGGAATTTTCATCCTGTTTCGTGATTCACCCTACAAATTCCTGAAGAAGAATTTTATACATTTTTATGAGAGTAACAGTGTTCTGATTTGAGGGATATGTAATGTAAGCAACGTTCTACTTAAATTCAATCTTTCTTTTTTTTAGTAGGAACCTTTTAGAGGAACACAAGCTCTTTAAAGTTTTCTCTGAAATGTTATCTACATAAAATAAATATCTATAGTATTTTGCAACTACATGATTATTCATTTTTAACTTTAACATTAAAAGTTTTTGTTTTAAATCGTAAGTTTGGAAAATTGGTCCTAAACCTAAAAGATGTGTTTAATTCACTTTCATCGATGGTTTAAATCTTTGAATTGGTTCAAGTGTCTGGTAGATCAAACTTAGTTGATTTTGGCATAAAATAAGTTTTTTTAGGAGAGTCGACCATTTCATAAAAAACACTTATTCTATATTCAAATCAAACAATCTTCTAAACTATTTTGCAAATTAAAAGAATTTAACCGTTGATGAAAATAAACTTTCGGATCAAATTTTCGTGTTGCAAATTTGGACCAAATGAATGTTTTTTGTATGAAATTTGGCTTAAAAAAACTGCAATATTAACACATTGTGGGCGAAA
Source organism: Uranotaenia lowii (assembly GCF_029784155.1). Classification (NCBI taxonomy): domain Eukaryota; kingdom Metazoa; phylum Arthropoda; class Insecta; order Diptera; family Culicidae; genus Uranotaenia; species Uranotaenia lowii. The sequence goes on from NC_073693.1 coordinate 37,670,577, forward strand.
TACGAGATATCTCATATTTTCGTTCGCCGCTAGTATTTATGCTCCATTAAAAAGCATAATTCAAATGTTATCAATCTAATAATTAAACCTCATTTCGCAAAATTGAACACCACTTCTCGTTACTCAAATATCTAGATAAAGTTAGCAAAATGTTGTCTATTTGTTTCTGAAACATAAAAGGCCGAATTTTGGGGTCCTTAATGTGTTAATAATGTTAAACAATACACTGGGAAAATATAGAATTTTGAGCAGATTATTTAGCTGAAGATGTATTTTAACAGCAAATATTTTTCATAAAGAATCAATTCCCTAAAAGAAATTTGTGGATTTTTTTTTAAAATGAAATTTGTGGTTTCGGACAAATAAAAAAAAAACTCTAATTCTTCCACTTATTTGTGATTTTCAGCTGAGTTATGTTTACATCCTAATTTTGTTTAAAATATCTAAATCTGGAAATTGAATTGACAAGCAATCCTAACACATTAAGGACCACGAAGAAATCTATGACGAGAAACCTCGAAATTCGGCGTTGTATAAATCAGAAAACCCTGGACTAAGTTTCACAAATTTAGCATTATTAAGTTGCGGCTAATGTTGTGTTTAATTTTGTCGATAAAGTTTAACACTTCAATTCAGTCTATTCCTGGGCTTGTGATATAGCTCAGTTGGCAAGTCTGTTGCCTCCTGAGCCGATGTCCGCGAGTTCAAGCCCAAGAGTAAACATCGAACGCAGTTGTACCGGATAGTTTTTCAATAACGATCCGCCAACTGCAACGTTGATAAAGTCGCGAATGCCATAATGATGGTAAAACGACTATAATCGAAACAAAAAAAAAAAAATTCAGTCTATTCGAGTTGTACTTCGAAGCAAGCAAAAAAACCAGATATCTCGTATTTGGTCCGCAATGTGTTAAGTTTACGATCTCTTGAATTCCTGTTGATTGTAAAATTTACTAATAAGCTAAACCTTTTTCTGAATTTTGAATCTGCATTCCAAATCTGAATTCTGAACCTTAGTAATTGTGATATCTGCTCAATGCCGGATAGCAATTACCACAGGATATCAGAATGTACAAATTCAAAAGAAGTGATTGATTGGATTAAAGAAGTTGTGTATAAAAAATGTAACAAAAAAATCAGTAACATGGAAGATATTTTGCTGGTAGACATAGATGATAAAAATAAAGATGAAAAAGCGATTTTGTGGTGGTGTGTTCGAGGGATTTCACATTGTCTGGGGCATTTTCCGAATGCAAGTATATTTGTTTTAAAAAAAGAAATACGCGATTTGCGATGGGAAAATCGAAAGATTTTCGAAAAAGAGTTCGGCACTAGATTGAATTTTGAGTAGGAAGAAATGTTAGGAATTGTAGCACAGATGACAGGTGAGCAATGTAAATTAGATGTAAGACTTTAGTTAATTAATAAAAAAAAAACCTAAATTCAAAATTTGCGCTTTGAATCTGTATCCAAATTAACAAACGATTTCTGAAATGTACAAAAAATACGATTTCCGAATCTTATTCTAGATCAGAATTTTTTGAGCCAAGTTTTAGAGCCCTCAGTCATGAATTTATTTTTTTAATTCTGTAGTTTAGTTTTAATCAAACTTTACTATTGAAATTATTAATTTTTAATGTGTATTGTGAACCAAAATTAAAACATGAATTAACAAAAATCTGAATCTGAGCTTTCAATATTGGATTGAAATTTTGAAGCTTTAATTTTTTGAATTCATGGTTAGAATTAGGTTTAAGGGGGGGGTAGGGTCTAACGGGTATAAAAAAACACCATTTTCACGATTTTTTTCTAGAGCTATCGTTCAAACAAATGTATTCAAATTATTTGCATTATACAAAGCATTGTTAAAAGAACATTTAGTATTTTTTTCGTAGAAAAATATTGAAAAATGAGCCGGTGACGGAGCATTTTCGAGAATGCCTTTTAGAAAACAGGATTTGCGGTGGACACTGTATCTCAGCACAGAATCATCTGAAGTCAAAAAATCAGAGCAAAATATTTTTAATAGATGTTTTTCTGGACCCCAACGTTTTTATTTAACTTAAAAATATTTTTATGAAATTTTTGTGGCTGTTTGAAGTAAAAACTACGACTTTTCACTTAAAAATCCGCCATTTTTCACCTCTAAAATCTCCCCAAAGTAAAAAAATTAAAAAAGAAAAACGTTGGGGTCTGGTATTTTATATGTAGAATATATGTTCCAAATTTGAAAAGAATCGGATAAGTAGTTTTCAAATGACGATGTCCACGGACTTTAAAAATGTGCTTTCGAGAAAAACGCGTTTGAAGTTTCTGCTCTTGCTTTCTTGCAGTATTAGATAGGAGGAGATAAAGGCCTATAACTTCTACAGTTTTGCTTCAATTGACTTGAAAATTTGACACAACATTCTTGAAATGTTTTACAATAAGAAAATAAAAAAATAAAAAAAATCGATTTTTTGAAAGTGTTAGACCCTACCCCCCCCTTAAGAACTTCGAAATCGAATATAAAACAAAATTTATTTATTTTTCAAATATTCGGAAAACTATAACCAAAATAATGCTAATGTAAATGATCTCGAAAAACATGATTCAAATTTGATATGAAATGCAAAACCAAATTTGAACCAGGATTCCGAAGCAGCTTTTCATTTTTAACTTTCTTATGTTTATTCGCACTGAAAATCAAGAATCTTTAACTAGATACAGAATCCGCAATACGGAAGTTGAAATACAATTTTGGTTATGGGAATTGTGGAATCAGAGCCTTTGAAATGAGTTAAATTTAATATAAAACTGAATATTCCGACCAGAATTTCGATGAACAAGTGTGAAAATTTTAAAAAAGTGAAGCGGAATTTTGGACTTAGGATGGGTTTTTGAGATTTTGGCATTAGTTTTTATTCTAGATACTCTTGATTAGAGTGATTATCATAATTTGGGTCTAAATTTAAAATTTTGAGGGTAGAGTAGAATACCTCGCTTGCTGTTTTTGATCCTCATGGGGGGGAGGGGTGTTTAACCCCCAAACCCCCCCCCCCCCCCTCCGGTTCCTACGGCCATGACTTGTACCACATGCTCTTCCATGCCACATTTGATTTCATTTGCTTGATAAGTTCTCAAGATACGCAAAAAAAATGTAAAGGAGCCTCTTTCCCTTTCCTTTCTCTTCGATAGAGGAAGGGAGTGGTACCAAATATTGAAAGAAACCAGTGTCGCACTCAAATACCCTTCCAAGCTAAATTTGGTTCAATTAGCTCCAAAAGTTCTTGAGTTATGCAATAAAAATTGTTTGAGAGCCCCATTATAATATTTCTCATTCACATAAACCTACTCTGCCTTATTTGGTTCCATTTGCTTAAATGGTGTTCAAGCTATGTTAAAAATTGCGCAGGCACCCTTTTTCAAACTCCTTCACTGGAAGGAGGAAGGGGTGCTGAAGATTCATAGATCATTTATCGTACCCAAACACACTTGCATGCTAAATTTGGTTCCATTTGCTCGATTATTTCTTTTTCTATATAAAAAACTGTATGGAGGTCTTTCCTTCCTTTTCCCAATTGGAAAAAGGGAGGAGTCTCAAATAACCATAAAAACCATTCTGGTACCCAAATATTCTCCCATGCCAAATTTGGTTATATTTGTTCGATTTGTTCTCCAGTTATGCACAAAATTGTAAGGGAACCTTTTCCGGCCTCCTCTACCTCCACATGCCAAGTTTTACAAAAATCGTTTTAGCAGTTTCCGAGTCTATAGGGAGCTGACAGACAAACATACATAGGTGCGCTCCTTTGTACAAACCGACTATAATTTTGCAAAAATTATATATAAAACATCAAATCTGAAAACAATATCACGTTCATTTTTGCCAAAAACAGACATTTTTAGGCCTCAGGAGGTGCTTCGTTAACCGGAAAATGTTGTTAATTTGACACACCCTAATGACAATATATAGTTATACCAATCAATGCACAGTGGTGCAGAACATCAATCTAGCTGTACGAAATTAATAGCGCCCAGGGATGGAGAGATAGACATTTGATGTCTTCAGCAACATTGTTCAATTTTACATGGAGCATATTCTAGTATAAAAATTTTTGTCGAGGGGTCCACCGATAACGAGATAAAAATGCTAACTTTTTTGTTTTTCAAATAAGTTCTTTGATGTCTTCCACAAAGTTGTTTATCTGTTCAAAATACATAAGTTTGTTGAATATGTCAAAGTCCTATCACATCACCCTAAGGAGTTACAGTCAAAGTAAAAAAAATCTCTTGAGAAAACAGTTTTTTGAACCTGGCACGTTGTAGATTGAATAAAATGGCTCGCTGTTTTTGAAACAAAGTTGTAACAAGCTACGATCTACAATTGTCTCATACATTATGATGGGTTTAAAAGTTGCTGAAGCTCTATAGAAAGCATTTAGTGTATTTTATTGGCAATTTTGGAAGGCTCCTCCATCGAAAAGTGCACATTTTCGCAACAACCCCTTTTTTGTGATTATTTTTGATGATAAGCGGAACCATTTTCATTTGAAATTAGCGGGGAAATCGGTGGAACTAGTAGAGATTTGAATGATTGAAAACACACTTTTTATATAAAAATTACCTATTTTACTTATAGAAAAAACGTTGAAAACATTTAATTCATCAATAAAGTGTTGCTGTTTTCTTTTATATATTTTGTTTTATTAAAAGACGTTCAAATTCGAATTTTCGAATCATTTAAACTCCAAAAAAAAAATAATGGAACTAAATTGTTAAAATTGGTGGTTTTTTCAAGAGATTTTTTTTACTTTGACTGTAACTCCTGAGGGTGATGTGATAGGACTTTGACATATTCAACAAACTTATGTATTTTGAACAGATAAACAACTTTGTCGAAGACATCAAAGCCCTAATTTGAAAAACAAAAAAGTTAGCATTTTTATCTCGTTATCGGTGGACCCCTCGGCAAAAATTTTTATACTAGAATATACTCCATGAAAAACTGAACAATGTTGCTGAAGACATCAAATGTCTATCTCTTCATCACTGGGCGCTATTAATTTCGTACAGCTAGATTGACGTTCTGCACCACTGTGCAATGTCCGGAACATCGCTCTGCACCGAACCGAACCAGACGGATGATGGTGGGGGTGGACCAGAATCTGTCCGCTTGGCTATTCGGGTGTGGTTGCCGACTACCGGACAAGTTGCTCAACAGGATTTGAAGAGATCCATCCAAATTTGTACACTTGTATGTGTGCCCAGTTGGTGCGAGACCAACTAGCTGCAAACAACTAATATCGGAGGACAACATTATTATGATGGCTGGCTGAGTTGCATCCAGAGCAATGTGCCATCGTCGTCGTACCGAGTTCCGGTTCCGGATGGCCGGCCAACCGCCTGGCAAGTGATTTTGCGAATTTTGGGAACCGTATGAAAAAGTGATACCCCAACACCACCCAATGCGGATGCTAGTTGAGTTGAACCAGAGAAGTTTGACAAACAGTTTGATGAACATGTGTGGCGATTCTGATTGCGTTTCGCCTTAACTATTTAGTGATAGGTTCCGGGGAGAGTTTGAAATTACTGATTTGATTAGAAACTGATGGGTTACTATTTATAACATTCGGGTTTCTCGATTATTGAATGGCTATTTATAACTTGTTTGAATCATTTTGATGGATTCGCCCAGGAATCAATCTGAGCACATCTTCCTTATACTTCATATGTAGTCAAATGATCCTTTGAAATAAAAAAAATTTTTGTTTCCAGTTTTCGCTTTGGCAATTGCTTCCGATTTAAATCAAAATATTAAATTTTCAAAAAACTTTGTCCAAGTTCATGTAAAATTTGTTAAAAGAAACAACCAGAGGCAAAGAAGGCATTCCGAGTTTGCCTCTGTAAAAGTTAAATCAGAAACACAAATAAAGCTTCCCGCATGTTTCTCAAAACGCAGTTTACCACCAAATTACAAACTGGCTTTATTGTTTGGTACATGGTGTGTCTTGCTCGGCAAGATAGCATTCGTAATAGGGTTGTTTGGGGTTTTCTCCTAATGTAAGCATTTATAACTGGCAATTATGTGGTTAACCACAACGCTTGTTGCTGATTACAGTTGAAGCCTGAACCGAGACATGTGCTTCGATTCTTATAATGCAAAGCTATAAAACTTCTCACATTTTCTCAAAGCTTTGAAAAATAGGCGAAAATATTTGTTTTGGAAATGTTTTTAACAGACTAATACTTTTACACGATCTGCTAAACCGAAATCATAAAAAAGGAAAAAGATATTTTCTTCCAACACTTTAAAACACTCTTCAACAAACATAATCTGTGACAGCGTCACACCGCTGTTTGTCTTCGAAGATTTAAGCTATCAGCAAAGTCAATAAATCCGGGTAAACTACTTCAAGTCGTGCAAATACTACTTGCTGAAACAAGATGGATGAGCGAAAAAACTTTGCCTCGCATATTGTTTTCCAGCAGCCGGCGACAAATTTTCGGTGCTTACGAAAATTCGTACGCACTACGGGAGGAAAACTTGAGTCTTTCCAATGAATCAGGCGGAGTCAGATGGTGCTTTTCGTTTTAAAAAACTGACTATGTTTGAAAATTTTTGTGGATAGCTCAGTTGATAAAGATTGACACCCAGGATTTTTTTTTAATTTAGTTAATTGAGGTAATAAAAAAAGAATTGCGTAAATTCCATTATTTTATATAATTTTAGAATTAAACGTTTCGGCAAAGTTATTCAGATATCTTCAGTTTATCTTAGCTTGCTTGACTACTTGAACCATTAAAGTCGAAATTTTACTCCTGATTGACCGAGGCTATCAATTTATAACAGAGATCATATGAATGAAGCCTGTGATTGGGCATACACAATGCCCAAAACTGATGTTCTCTCTTTAAACATCAATAATGGCGCCCGCCATATCCTAGTTGTCAAAAGATAGGTTCGAAAAAGTTAAAAAGGATAAAGATCAATTTGGAGCTTAAGGACCGAGGATACAATAAAATTTGGGAAGAGGGGGGAGAGGATAAGATCAGAGGACTCCTTTGACTAGTGTAAATATCATTGTTCAAACCATATTTTCTGAAATATTTTGCTGTTCTTTTTTCTATTTTATTATTCAATTGAGGAAGAATCAAGATGTTTCCAGTGCCCAAGTGAATAAAAGTAAATCTACATAGTGAAATCTTAAAATAGTCGGATTATTATTTTGCTAAATTCAACTTTACATAACTTTATTGAGTTTAAAAAGGAAAATAAAATTTTATAGTATTACATGTTCAAATCAATGGGAAATACAAAAAAACATCTCAATTATTAGAAGTGTATTCTGAACCTTTTCACCTAACAGTCTCATGTTAAAAACCTCATAAAAACAGAATAAAAAAACCCGATTTAATACACTTGACAGTGAATTGTAGCCTTTTATACAATCTGTTAATTATGTATATGTGGATGGATCGTAAAAAATGATAGTGTTCATCAAATCAACGATGATCACCAAATCAAGATTAAAAAGTTTCGAACGCAGTAAATCTGAAATTATATGAAAAAATAAAAATTCAAAATAAATCAAAAATTCAAAAATAAAGAATACAATTTTAACAAAAAAAGACGTCCAACTATATGTTTCTAATAATTTATCGTTTGTCCGGATTGACCTCTGAAAAGAAGAAATCGTGCGTATTGAAAATATCATTGGGTAAAATGAGAATCGCTAAAGTAAAATACGATGCAAAACGTAGAGTTCAATAACCGGGCGAATCAACAAACTGTTTTTGAAATTTTGATAATAATGACAATTTTGGAAAAATTTATCAATGATTTTTATTTTGTTGTTTTGGCATTTTTGTCAATTTTTTTAAGCTTTTAATTTTGTAATTTTTGACAATTTAGTTATTATTGACAATTTTGACAATTTTATTTTTTAAATTTCAATACTAGCTGACCCGTTGTGCTTTGCTACCCCTTCCATGGAAAAAAATAAGTTCGTTAAAATTATTTTATTTAAAATAAACTTCATTTTAAGTTAAATTTCAACACTATTTAAAAGCGAACTATATTTTATGGCATTTAAGAGATTATCTTGAGCCTCAACCTAACTTGATGGTTTTAAGGTTGGTAAAGCCACCCTTTAGCAAAAAAAAGGGAGATATTTAATTTACCAAAAAAAACCCTTTAATTATAAAAATCGCCCTGTTTTAAAGCGGGAGAAACATTAAATATTTTTGGGCAAATTTGAACAAAATAAAAAGGGACAGGCTTTATAAAAACACTGAAACATTGGTTTATTATTAAAATTATCAACATTGACAAAATAAACATAATTTTCAAAATTTTAAAAAATTATAAAACAAAAAAAATGAATTAATTGACATACATGACAAAAGATAATATTGTCTTATCATTTTGTTCATTTTTGTCACTATGTCATTTTTATTTATTTTGTCACTTTTGTAATTTTTGTAATTTTTGTTATTATTGTAATTTTTGTAATTTTTGTAATTTTTGTTATTTTTGTCATTTTTGTAATTTTTGTAATTTTTGTAATTTTTGTAATTTTTGTAATTCTTGTAATTTTTGTAATTTTTGTAATTTTTGTAATTTGAGTAATTTTTGTAATTTTCGTAATCATTGTCATTTTTGTAATTTTTGTAATTTTTGTCATTTTTGTCATTTTTGTCATATTTGTCATTTTTGTAATTTTTGTAATTTTTGTAATTTTTGTAATTTTTGTAATTTTTGTCATTTTTGTCATTTTTGTAATTTTTGTAATTTTTGTAATTTTTGTCATTGTTGTCATTTTTGTCATTTTTGTCATTTTTGTCATTTTTGTCATTTTTGTCATTTTTGTCATTTTTGTCATTTTTGTCATTTTTGTCATTTTTGTCATTTTTGTCATTTTTGTCATTTCTGTCATTTTTGTCATTTTTGTCATTTTTGTCATTTTTGTCATTTTTGTCATTTTTGTCATTTTTGTCATTTTTGTCATTTTTGTCATTTTTGTCATTTTTGTCATTTTTGTCATTTTTGTCATTTTTGTCATTTTTGTCATTTTTGTCATTTTTGTCATTTTTGTCATTTTTGTCATTTTTGTCATTTCCGTCATTTTTGTCATTTTTGTCATTTTTGTCATTTTTGTCATTTTTGTCATTTTTGTCATTTTTGTCATTTTTGTCATTTTTGTCATTTTTGTCATTTTTGTCATTTTTGTCATTTTTGTCATTTTTGTCATTTTTGTCATTTTTGTCATTTTTGTCATTTTTGTCATTTTTGTCATTTTTGTCATTTTTGTCATTTTTGTCATTTTTGTCATTTTTGTCATTTTTGTCATTTTTGTCATTTTTGTCATTTTTGTCATTTCCGTCATTTTTGTCATTTTTGTCATTTTTGTCATTTTTGTCATTTTTGTCATTTTTGTCATTTTTGTCATTTTTGTCATTTTTGTCATTTTTGTCATTTTTGTCATTTTTGTCATTTTTGTCATTTTTGTCATTTTTGTCATTTTTGTCATTTTTGTCATTTTTGTCATTTTTGTCATTTTTGTCATTTTTGTCATTTTTGTCATTTTTGTCATTTTTGTCATTTTTGTCATTTTTGTCATTTTTGTCATTTTTGTCATTTTTGTCATTTTTGTCATTTTTGTCATTTTTGTCATTTTTGTCATTTTTGTCATTTTTGTCATTTTTGTCATTTTTGTCATTTTTGTCATTTTTGTCATTTTTGTCATTTTTGTCATTTTTGTCATTTTTGTCATTTTTGTCATTTTTGTCATTTTTGTCATTTTTGTCATTTTTGTCATTTTTGTAATTTTTGTAATTTTTGTAATTTTTGTCATTTCCGTCATTTTTGTCATTTTTGTCATTTTTGTCATTTTTGTCATTTTTGTCATTTTTGTCATTTTTGTCATTTTTGTCATTTTTGTCATTTTTGTCATTTTTGTCATTTTTGTCATTTTTGTCATTTTTGTCATTTTTGTCATTTTTGTCATTTTTGTCATTTTTGTCATTTTTGTCATTTTTGTCATTTTTGTCATTTTTGTCATTTTTGTCATTTTTGTCATTTTTGTCATTTTTGTCATTTTTGTCATTTTTGTCATTTTTGTCATTTTTGTCATTTTTGTCATTTTTGTCATTTTTGTCATTTTTGTCATTTTTGTCATTTTTGTCATTTTTGTCATTTTTGTCATTTTTGTCATTTTTGTCATTTTTGTCATTTTTGTCATTTTTGTCATTTTTGTCATTTTTGTCATTTTTGTCATTTTTGTCATTTTTGTCATTTTTGTCATTTTTGTCATTTTTGTCATTTTTGTCATTTTTGTCATTTTTGTCATTTTTGTCATTTTTGTCATTTTTGTCATTTCCGTCATTTTTGTCTTTTTTGTCATTTTTGTCATTTTTGTCATTTTTGTCATTTTTGTCATTTTTGTCATTTTTGCAATAACTGCATTTGAAGAGCACAATTTATACAAAACAACAGATGAAATATCATAAACGATTATAGAAAATATTGATTAAGACATAGCATGTTCGGGGTAACAATATTCTTCGATAATTTTCACAATCTAATAAATCTAAATTTCGATTGAAAAAGGTGAAAGATCAGGTTAGCACAAGGTGCCATAAAAAATTGTTATGTTTTTTACCTGAAAATCATCAAAATCTTAAAAAAAAATTCTATATAACTAGAATTGGTGCAAAATTGTTTAACGAAAATTACGTTGTCAACTAACCTTAAAGCTCAGACTTATTTCAGTGGTAAGCGATAAAGTTTTATGATTTTATAGTAAATCGTTTGTAAAATTTAGAGTTGGTAGCGTCTGTCACTGAAAAAACTGTCTTGAAATTCATTAATTAAAGCGCCCCATATTGATTTTAAAGAATTTTTCTTGATGAAGTCATTTTCGAAATATGTTGGATTTAAATCGTGGTATTACAATGTGCTACTTTCCTTTTTGTTTCTATGAATTTCTCAATTAAAAAGATTGTTATGATAAAAAGCGAAAATTTAGGCTCTCTTTATAATGATGGGATTTAGTTTTTTTGGTGGTATGTTGGTTTTAATTGATTCTCTATAAATTATATAGAACCAGCATTTTTTTTTATTAATTCAAAGACATTCTAAGATAAATAACAAAACATCAAAAAATTCCAACAGATAGGTAGTGAGAAAAAAAAATTAAACCTGAGTATCATGGTTTCGTATGGCTGTGAAGAATTATCAATGTCACATTTCTTACGTAAGATTTTTGATAACCCCCCTCTATCCCCCTAATAAGAGATCGTAAGCAAATGTGAAACCCCCCCACCCCCCTATGTGCAGACGTAATTAGTGAACGGCCCCTAACACAACCCAGCTAGTAGTTATTTCTGTGTTACCTTATTTTATGGATTCAGCTCCACTTCTATTAAAATTTTTCATAAGAATTTTATCACAAGATAGGTGCCGTAAAACGGGGTAACATTGATCACCGGGGTAGCTTTGATCAACATGAAATTGTGCCAAATAATCATCAATAACTAAGTCTATAGTTTGAATTTTTGAAAACTGTTTTCTACGTTTGAAAGCCTATTAATTGAGTATCAAATAGGCAAAATTTGGTTTGTATTTGAAATTTTTTTTCTGCTAGTAAAAATGTTATTTCACAATCTTAAAATATCTATCTTTCCCAAGGCTCGCAAACAAACAGCTCTCCTGATGATACCAAAAAGCATTTAGAAGCAAACGAGTTGTTGAATGTGAAAGAACAACTTTTTTTCTTTGTAATTGTGTAGTTGTAGTGCTATTTTTATAGGCATTTAGTGATAAACTTTCTATATTTAAAAATAAAGGACGTTTTCCAAAAGTAAGCCCGTATTGGAAAAATGGCTATGAACCCTATCAAATGGTTAACTTTGAAGAAAAAATGAAAATGGTAATAGTGGGTGAGCCTAGAAGAACGTGTGAAGGTAAAATTTCATTTGTATTTTGAAGCTAAAACTATTTAGCAATTGTTATAACTTTTGCCCCTAAATGTATGCAGCATCAGAGTTCTTTTTTCGATTATAAATGTTTTTGGAAGAAAACGTTAAAAACTAAGTCAAATTGATGAACAAGCATTTAAAATTTTATTATTATAGTTTTTTGTATTCTTTATGATCAAGAAAACTCGATAAAACCGTCAAAATAGAGACTGATCAATGTCACCCCAAAGCATCAAATTCTGAACAGAGAATAATTCGATTTTTAAATCAAATTTAAAGAAGTCTAATAAATTTCTGCATCCATGTTTTACGTTCATAGGAGCCCAGTACTGGTTTTAAAAATATTAAACATGCCACATTCCCCTTAACAGAAAAAATAATCGAAAAATATTGAAAAAAGTGATCAATCTTACCCCGGATTACGGTATCCATTCATATGAAATATTGTAGATCACGCTCCATCTTCAGAATTAGATTCCCAAAGCTTTACTTTGAAATATGCTAAACGAGTTTTTAACGCTCTCAAAAGTTTTTTGTTATAAATATTCTTGCATATTTTTTCTTCTACGCATAACACAAGAAACTCCACCTCGCAAAACTGAAAACCCATATCGCCTAGCGGAAAACTTTGTGCGGTCTGCACTTGAAATGGTTCGAAAAATGATACCGTTATACCTAGTATAGTTCAGGCACTAAAATACCGAATTTGAAACAAAAAGCGTTAAAGAAAGGCGATTTCATTTCACTGGAAGCATTTTTTTTTCGTTTCGTTCAAGATAATGTCCAATCCAGGAGTGCTCGCTGCTCCTTGATTTCGATTTCCGGCGATTTCCACAGCCAGCCAGGGTGAAAACGTGCTCACTGGAGTGGCTAATCGAACCGGGTTTAGATGTTGTCTTGTGCTTGGTTTTCCCTTCCACCCCCTCTCAATGGAGGAAAGCTCTACTTGAACCGGATGATGATGGTCCTGGATATCTTCCGGCCGAATGTGGTTCGGTCAGGATTCCGGGGCTTTCGTTCTGTGGTTTTTCGAGGGCTCTCGGTGTGCTTTTGTTTCAAGGAAAATTTTCGCAAAAAGGCGAAGGGTGGAACCACTAAACTGTGCACCATGGTTGGTGATTTTCGATTATCACTAGCCAATCGAAATGTGCATTCGATTGAGATGCTGTAATTCATTACACTTTATGTGACGTCCCATTTTGGCTTCACAGAGAGTTTTTGCTGCTGTTGCAGGATTTTTTTTTTTCATTTTGAGAAAAAAGAAGCATCCAGTACATGATTCAATTAAACCGAAACATTGGAAGATAGGATTTTGGAAATGGGGTGGAAGTTTCTAGGGACGGTTTTGGTTTTCTCTGTAAGTTCTTTCTTTAAATCAATCGTTTTTGTTCGATTTGAGACCATTCTGGTTGAGATTTTAGGAGTGAAATTGAATAACGGTTCTTGAAAATTTTCTCATTGACAATCATGTTGTTCCTACTTGTCTAGAGTTTATTTTTTTTAATGATATTTGCTATTGACATCACTATGGCTGAAAATTTTCAAATGATTTTATTAAGTTTTTCTGAGTGACAATTTTAGGTGAACTTCACATATTTATATTTTGTGAATCAGCATGTATCTACATAGTTTTAGTTGAACATTGTGTTCAAAGTGATGATAAGCATTACGTATGTGTCAACATATTATGCTTCCTCCTGCAACTTAACAATAGATTATTAGGCTTCCTAGCGAAGCGGAAGAGAGAACACAAACTTCATTGTTTTCGAAATAATTCAACGCTTCAACTCCGCCAGAATGTAGGAGTGTCACCGATAAATGTCTCAGCTTGTGGCAGTAGTTAATTGAAACATTGACTCAAAGATATGAGTGTGTATGTATGAATGAAGGGGGCAGCACTAAGTAGTTAGTTATTGCAGGCGATAAACACGACAGCACTGATTGTCGTTTTACTATCCAAACATGGACCGTCGTCATTGTTTTCCTCCGCAAAACATCCTATTTCTACTCCAAGTCTGCTTTCCGAGTCGGCGGGCCAAATAGAAGTGTATTATCCTGCTCGAGCAAAGCCTCAAATATGCTCCGGCTAAACACACTTCAATTTGAATGTTACTCACAAGCCGCCGCCAGTTGACTGGGAGAAATATCAGCAGCAGCTAAGCGACGAGCCCACAAGTATTTGCAGCATTCTTCTGCGGAATCCAGCCTCCCCACACACTTTCTTCACCAGATCTCAAACGCACACATATCTGCACACCACAATAAATCATTTTCTCTTGCAAACGGAACGACAAATGTTTTGAGCTTTACCTAAGTACATACCTACATACATTCGTAAAGAGGAAACGGTTCAACAATTCTGGGAATCGGTCATAAACCACGGAAGCTGTATTCCCTATATTCAAACTTTGCATTACATCGATTGGCTTGTGATATAGCTCAGTTGGCAAGTCTGTTGTCTCCTGAGCCGATGTCCGCGAGTTCGAGCCCAAGAGTAAATATCGAACACAGTTGTACCGGATAGTTTTTCATTCAATAACGATCCGCCAACTGTAACGTTGATAAAGTCGTGAATGCCATAAAGATGGTAAAACGACTATAATCGAAACAAAAAAAAAAAAAAAAAAAAATTACATCGATTGACTCTTGAGTCATATCGTTCACAAACCAACTTTTGATATTCCCCCTTATTCTGCGCCGCGCGTGAGGTGACGATAGTCGAATCACCCTAGTCACCCGATTCCATTAGTCGCTTTAGGTGAGAAACGTCATTTAGAATGCTCTTTTTGAGTTCTTATCCTAATCTAGTAGCCAGCTGGCATGAACCTCTATCACATCGGCTTCGGGAATAAGGTGACAAGACTCACGTGACTCCGACTCGACTCGACTATCGTCACCTCACGCGCGGCGCAGAATAAGGGGGATTGATTGGAGCTGTCTCATGGATTCGATCGTCATCTTATCATACGACGACTTAATGAATGTGCTCAAACTGTTCAACCCATTTGTGGGTCACATGGAAAATCCAGAAAATCATAAATTTGAAACCGAAAAAATATTCTATAAAATTTATCACGACGCTTTGAATAGTTCTGAGAATTTCTAGAAAACATATATTTTTGAATACGAATATAATAAAGTAAGATTTCTTATTATAAAAACACTTTATTAAATAGAAGAAACAATGATTAAAAAAACACTTTGTTCTCAAACATACTGCAAAATAGTGTGTTCTTTAAATTTATAACTCATTTAGAATTAGTTTTCGTAGGGTAGGTGAGTTCCCTTACCCTTTCAACACTATTCATCGGCCTCTGCACAGTGCTTTCTCCGACCATTTTTACCACTTTTGGCCAATCTTTCTCGAATTTTTCAACACTGTCCACTGGCTTTATGTATTTCCTCAGATTTGCCTTCGTCAAAGCTCAAAAAGTTTCGATTGGAGGAATCTCAGGACAGTTTGGTGGTTTTATGACTTTCGGTAAACATGTGACCTTAAACGGGGCGTCATGCAACAGCGAGGTTAGATGCAACATTTGTATATCACAGCACTGATTTAATTTTTAATTTGATATAATGTAAGCAAGTTATATTAAATTAAATTAAATGTAATCAAGTTATATCTTAATGACTGTAAAATGATACTGACATAACTTGTCACATCTTAAGCTAGTTTGTTTAAGTATTTTGTTTTATGTAAAATTTAAAAGTCGAGCAATGTACCTGCAAATTTTAAAATTTTTCAATGCTGTAAAAACTATACCCAGTATGACGGCTTTATAATTCAGTTACCTGTCTGGGGTAAGATGTAACTAAATGCAAATCAAAGAGACACCTTGCAATTCTCGTTTCCATATGCTGGAACATGATTGTCAACATTGAAATTTCATTGATCGAAACATTTATTTTTATTATTTTAGCTAGTAAAATTTTTGTAATATTTTTTTTATGCCTAAATGTATGCAACATCCTCATGTTAAAAACAAATGTAAAAATTAGTTTCAACTGAATTAAAAATTACTGCATTTGGTGTTTATGGCATCAAAATTTATCAAAAACTAAACATTTTCATACCTTTTCATTAGATTTTTCCTTCAGCAAAGTTTATTGCAATTTACCTCTTTTTCTATAGTAAAAATCGCATATTTTTACAAAATTAAAAATAGCTGAATAAACCAATTATTTTTCTGACTTCATCATTTTGATGTCGCATCAAACTTAAAACTATTTATGCACAAGAGGTAGGATTGGTGGACGTAAGTATTTTTGAAGCCATTGAAGTTGAAAAGTGCCAAAAAACACAGTAGATGGTTTTAAAAAGCATAAGCTCATATTTTTTTTCATAATTTTATTGCTTAACCATTCTATAAAAAATAAGATTTTAGATGAAATCCATACATTTGCTAACAATTCTCATAACTATTTTTCTATTTCAAAGTACTATGGCCAAATACAAGAACGATTGATTTTGTTTGTTTACGTCAAGAAATAATGATTTTTCAAAACATGCTTTGATTTTGATAGGAAACAAAATTAAGAACAAATTGAAAAAAATGTTCATCATTTTTCACGCATATTCTTATAAAAAACTTGATTTGAACGTTCTAACAAGAAAAATCATGTCAAAATCTAACAGTACAAAAATTTTCAGAAGTATCGGTTGACAAATTTGATGAGAATCATCTAGTTTCGAAAAGGCGCTTTTAAAGGAAATTTCTAAGAGTTTTGGTCAATTCAGACATACTATCAAATGATCAAATTTTTATAGAAACTTCTTCGAGATATAGAACATTCGTAACATTGAGAACTTTTTTGTTGTTGCGATGTGTAGAAAAAACGTCACAATTGATCGAAAACAAACGGTTTGCTAAAATTTGGAACACTTGAAATATTAGGAAATTTACTCTACTACTGTTTTATAATTATCCTCTACTGAAGTAAACATCCTGAATTTAGCTTTTCATTCCCAACTGTCACTTCTCAAATAATTTTATCATAAAAACAATCTCATAGTTGATTTGCAAATTTCATTGAGTGATGTTATAAACATGAATATTTCTATGATTTTTATCCTATCCTTTCCCAGATTTCTAAAAACAAATTCTAATCATTGATATTTTTAAATGTTACGCTGTTTCTTCAGTTACACGTTTTTTTAGTTTCTGAAAACTCAAAATCTTTATTTAAGGTACTAGAATTATGTGGATTCAGAATCTGTTTTTTTTTAATTAATGATTCTGTGTTTAACTCATTTAATACTCATTCTGAATTATTGTTCCAAAATTTAGCTTTTGTCACATTTTGTGTCACATTTCGACAAAAGTATTTGATGAGAATCATATTTTTTATTAAGTTACACCGAGATAAGTGGGGACAATGATTCGTATTGTTCAACTTTGAAAAATAATTAAAAAATCAGCAGTGGATCAATTTTGGTGAAATTACGTTCATTATGATGCAGAACCTGTTGTTTATAAACGCTGAAGAGATGAGCTTGATAGATGCAAAGCAAGAAAAGTTACCCCGTACATTATTATGGACTGCTAATGTCTTCACTAGAACCCGCTTTATGGGGTAAGTGGCAACGGTATGCTTTCCCTTTGAATTCTCAGGATATTTTAAACAAACTTGGTTTTTCTTGCTTGAATACGTTACTTTATTGCTTAAATAGTCCAAAATTTTGATAGAAGTGCTTGGTACTTTTTGTAAGGAATCTTTCAATGATTTATGTGCGTAATTTATGTTGTAACACAGTGTAGTATCTTGGAATCATTGAATGTATCACCTTTCAAATACTTATACGTACATTGGACTGCACAACCTAAGTCGTAAGCCGTAGGCTGTGTTAGATCTGGGCTATCTAATAAAAGATTATTCATATGTTGTGACCATGGGTAAAGGGACAGAATCGGTGGAGATTTCGCGGATCGAAGCAAAAGAATCGGACTACTCTGAAACACGTTTTTATTCCGATTGCTTTTCACAACAACTCACTTGGCAGTAAGCAAGATGCAATCTTGTACCGAGGTAGCATCAAGTATGATGTAGCAAGATACATTTAAGGTAAGGTATATCATCATACTTTGACTGGCAACTAAACTAGATGTTTTTTATTTGTCCTTAGCTACTCAGGAATACCTAGCAGAACACTACTTTTTAGCGACGAGTTTGGATATGGCGACCCCCTTCGGTAAGTATTCAAGAATAAAACGTGTAACGGTCCGTAGTCTACGGAACAACTAAGACTACGGAATAACTTATCGTTATTCTGACAGCCGTCATGAGCTACCTAAGTTGACTTTCGAGGCAATGACAAAATTTCTTGGCGTCCAAAAGAAGACTGGAGGGCATTAGCAATTTTTATACGGAAGATGTCGAGTCTTTCTCATGAACAAGTTGCCGAACAATAAATTTTTAGCAAGGTGGCTATTCTACCGTCTTCCTCAAAATTTTACCCATTTAATCTTCACGTAAAAATACGCGCATGTCGTCTATCGAGTGTCTGGTAAACCTGGAAGATATTGGCCTAGCTAATCGGATCAAAATTGAACCCAAAACTTCAACCGACCGATACATAACAGCCGATTCCAACCACTTTGGTGCGCAAAAACAAGCCGCCTTCCATTCCATGGCGCACCGCCTCTACAATATCCCTGTGGAAAAGGCAGAATTTGAAGAGTTAAAGCATAAAATCCTTGAGGCAGGTTTTTTGAACGGTTTTGACAACAAATTCGTCCCCAAAAATTCTCCGGAAACATGCCCGAAAAAAGTACCGAAGTGATGCAACCAACTTCAGGCCAGTGAAGGAAGAGCCCTATAGAGTTAGCCTGTCGTTCCACCCTAAACTAACTAACGAAATAACAAAAATCCTTTCTCAACATGGTCTGAAAACAGCATGCAAGAGCGGCAACACCCTTAACGATCGGTTGGTCTCCTTGAAGGATAAGATCCCCCAAGATGAGAGATCAGGAATTTATGAAATCCCCTGTGTTGCCCAGCAGTTTACATTGGCCAAACTCGACGAAAATTTAAAGTTCGACTTAAAGAACATAGAAATGCTGTAGACAACAACAGGGTCAATGAATCTAGCGTAGCCACCCAGGCAACGGAAATGGGTCACTCCATAAACTGGGAAAAAGTGATCTATAAGAAATGTGTAAGAAAAGCCTCACATTTGAACACATGGGAATCGATGTTCATAAGTACTTCCGAGAAACCGCTAATGAATGAAGATGACCCACCAATTATGTCGCCGCTTTTCTCCTTCACCAAAAGAAAAATTTTATAAAGGAACCATCCTTCGACGAATACTACGGCACTCGTAGTACGATCCTGCAAGTAATTTCTTCGTGTGATCAGTCGGACATCGTCCTGTAGATGGGCAACATCGAGCCCGAAACCGGTCGACAATAAAGATAATTTTGAATCCTTTTTTCCGTTTGTAAGAACGTTAAGTGTCGTGTCCTGTAATACGTCGTGTGTTAATTGTGATGTTCACTATATGTTGCAGAATTCTACGGCTATTACCACGGCGACTAAGTTCGAGTACTCACGCTAACCACCCTCATTTCGCCAACACTACTTTTTGTAGTTTCCTTTGGAAACCCACCCTTTGGGAAGAAAGTCCAGGTTTTAAGCGACTTCAGCACACCAAATTTTATATTTATTGGCACTTTAGTGCGGTAGTTCAGCTACCCAATTTTGCCAAGAAAAATTGCATTTCCTCTAGCACAAAGTTAGATTCAATCCTGGTTAAAATTAGTGGTTGTTGATTTTCTAGGAAAATGTTCTGATATGATCAAATTTTGATTGTAAAAGAAAATGTCATAAATGCGGGAACAAAATTGTTCGGATGTGAAGAAAAATCGCTTCAATGCGGGATTTTGACCGTTGAGAAAAACTAAATAATCCACCTGTGAAAAACCGAGAAGAAAATGATCTCTGCGCACAATGTGTGATAGTATTGGCAGTGGTATTGGTGCACCCTGTATACATATCTCATATCTCTGCTGGCGATGGAAATTCCGCGCTAAGTGTTAGTAAAAGTTGTTTTGTAAACATTGTAACCATGACAATTCGTGACGTCATTTGCATTTAAAAAAAACAATCATCATCCCTGTACCAGCGAAAACTAGAGAAACCATCGCCAACTGCTGTTTACGATTCTCGCCTAGGATATATAAACATCCTGACAAGTAACCTAGGCTTTGTTCAAGATAGGTAGATCAATAGGTATAACATTGCGCTTAACCTAAATCTTCAGAACAGTGTAAATGCAGGGTCGAAAATAGTTATGAAATTTCGATCGATATGTATGCGATTTGAAAAAAAAAATTAAATTTATGGAAAACTGAGGGATCTTATTGTTTAAATAAGTGATCAGTCGCATTCTTTGAAATAACTCGGGCAGCAATTAGTAAAATTTATGTTCAAAAGCTTTCAATATTCTGACTACGAGTATTTCAGCAAAAAACTCGAATTTCGGAAAGCATTTTTTTCAAATGTAGTTGTAAAAATATGCTAAAAAAATGACTTGTTACTACTAGTAACGAATACTTCTTGATTTTAAATGATACAAAATTTACGCCATCGTCATCGGACGCCATCGTCCGGCCAATCACGAAACGAATCTCGCGTGAATTCTGAACTCTGAAACGAACGAAATCGATAAGATTAGGAGCGCTAGCAAAAAAACGTCTGATCTCTACGAGACTGAAGTTTCGGAATTCATAAGAGTTACTAAGTTTAAAATAAATATCTCAGGAAAGTTCGGTTGGTAATGTTTAAAATTCAATTGGTCGCCATAGAGAAGGAAAAGTTCAACAACTTTTTCTTCTTCTATGGCGACCGTTAAAACCGTTAGTGTAACGAATTCCAGGATATTTTCACGTAGGTTTTCGATCAACTACGTCTAAGTGCTCTAAAAATTGCTACCATGGATGGTAAAGGAGTCAAAAACGGTGCCACGTTTGCTCACTATGAAAAAATCATCAATTTTAAGGCTTCTTCAGAGTAGCTGGCTACTAGCAGCTTGATCGGTCAAATTGTAGTATCAAGCATTTTATCTCCTATCCCATTTTATTGGAAAAATTGGTGCCATTCAGAATGTCGTAAAAAACTGATCAAAAATGCTGGACAGATAAATATCATCAAAGTCGTAGTCTATGAGCGATCCTCCTTGATTCATTCACAATTGGAAACTAAGAAATGTTTAAAGAAGCCAGCAAGCAAGCAATCCAGAGCAATCCTATATTATTCACATTTGTCGTCACTGCCAGGGAAGGTCGACAGCTTAGTCGAGTAAGAATTGTTTGGAAAGCGAGAGGACATGAGAGAGGGTGGCATGATTTTCCTCCTCCCCTCTAAAGGGATTAACTTCCATCCACGTCCCCATCCCGGTAGTTTTGTTTTGCGTTCGTTTGACGACAATGTAGGAGGCTCCATAAGAACTTCCAGAAGTAGCTGGCTTTTGCAACGAGCGACCAACCGAACCGACATTGTACACATGTCGGTTTCATTTCCGCTTGACAAACATTTCTGCTGCTGCTGCTGCTTTTCCGAGACGACGATTATTGAGGAAGGAAGAGGTGTGATGAAAGTACTTACTCCATCACATACAGGCTTTCTGGTGGTGCAGATGGCGTCGTCGTTAAGCGTCAGGAAGCGAGAGAGCTCATAATTGTCAACGAGACGCCTCCCCGGTTTACTATTTTTGGATTTATGTTAAGCGTTCGGCGTGTGTGGGTGGGATGAATGAGTGGAAGTTTATTGGCTTAAGGAGTTTTTATTTGAGCTTTGATTTGTGTCTTGTAGTAAACATCGAACGCAGTTCCCGTGAACTTTTTAAAAAAAGTAAACTTTTCTTTAAAGAAGTTTTGATGAACCTACAATCCATGAATTTTGTTGTTTTTCATTAGTTTAAAATTTCAAGCTCTGAATTATGAGTTTTATTAAAGAAGGATGCTGCTAGTAATCTTCAGACTTCTTGTCTTCAATCTCATCCATCTCACTACTAGGCATTTAAGACACGCATCGTTGATGCTAAATTTGCTTACAGGGACGGATAAAACGTGCCCACTCACGTGGTTTTACGTCCATTCATTTCCAGTAAGTAACATCAACCACATAAACGTATGCCTACATACACACTTAGTTACTCACGCTCCGGAGTCGCTGAATGAATGTTATGTCCCTCAGTGAACTTTCATTACCAATGCACGCACACGTAATGGTTGTGGGTGGATCAGAGCTATCAACTATCAACAACGACTCGGACATCTAAACACGAGACCGTGAGCGTGAGTTAACAACAGCAATGGAAAATTAGTCAGTAAGTATACGTTCGTGATTGACCCTGTGACTATGAATGCTCTAATGAATGGGTTTTTTGTGGAAAAAATCTATGAACTATTTAAAGCATAAGAAAGTTTAAAATTAATGTAAAAATGATTTTTGCCCCAAACAGTGACAAAAAAGTTTTCTTGACTTAGAAACAAAAGTTTTTCAAACTGACCAAGACTAAAAGAATTGGGATTTTTGTAATTTTTGATATTTTTGTAATTTTTGTAATTTTTGTCAGTTTTATCATTTTTGTAATTTTAGTAATTTTTGTAATTATTGTAATTTTTGTAATTTTTGTAATTATTGTAATTTTTGTAATTTTTGTAATTTTTGTCATTTTTGTAATTTTTGTAATTTTTGTAATTTTTGTAATTTTTGTAATTTTTGTAATTTTTGTAATTTTTGTCATTTTTGTCATTTTTGTCATTTTTGTCATTTTTGTCATTTTTGTCATTTTTGTCATTTTTGTCATTTTTGTCATTTTTGTCATTTTTGTCATTTTTGTCATTTTTGTCATTTTTGTCATTTTTGTCATTTTTGTCATTTTTGTCATTTTTGTCATTTTTGTCATTTTTGTCATTTTTGTCATTTTTGTCATTTTTGTCATTTTTGTCATTTTTGTCATTTTTGTCATTTTTGTCATTTTTGTCATTTTTGTCATTTTTGTCATTTTTGTCATTTTTGTCATTTTTGTCATTTTTGTCATTTTTGTCATTTTTGTCATTTTTGTCATTTTTGTCATTTTTGTCATTTTTGTCATTTTTGTCATTTTTGTCATTTTTGTCATTTTTGTCATTTTTGTCATTTTTGTCATTTTTGTCATTTTTGTCATTTTTGTCATTTTTGTCATTTTTGTCATTTTTGTCATTTTTGTCATTTTTGTCATTTTTGTCATTTTTGTCATTTTTGTCATTTTTGTCATTTTTGTCATTTTTGTCATTTTTGTCATTTTTGTCATTTTTGTCATTTTTGTCATTTTTGTCATTTTTGTCATTTTTGTCATTTTTGTCATTTTTGTCATTTTTGTCATTTTTGTCATTTTTGTCATTTTTGTCATTTTTGTCATTTTTGTCATTTTTGTCATTTTTGTCATTTTTGTCATTTTTGTCATTTTTGTCATTTTTGTCATTTTTGTCATTTTTGTCATTTTTGTCATTTTTGTCATTTTTGTCATTTTTGTCATTTTTGTCATTTTTGTCATTTTTGTCATTTTTGTCATTTTTGTCATTTTTGTCATTTTTGTCATTTTTGTCATTTTTGTCATTTTTGTCATTTTTGTCATTTTTGTCATTTTTGTCATTTTTGTCATTTTTGTCATTTTTGTCATTTTTGTCATTTTTGTCATTTTTGTCATTTTTGTCATTTTTGTCATTTTTGTCATTTTTGTCATTTTTGTCATTTTTGTCATTTTTGTCATTTTTGTCATTTTTGTCATTTTTGTCATTTTTGTCATTTTTGTCATTTTTGTCATTTTTGTCATTTTTGTCATTTTTGTCATTTTTGTCATTTTTGTCATTTTTGTCATTTTTGTCATTTTTGTCATTTTTGTCATTTTTGTCATTTTTGTCATTTTTGTCATTTTTGTCATTTTTGTCATTTTTGTCATTTTTGTCATTTTTGTCATTTTTGTCATTTTTGTCATTTTTGTCATTTTTGTCATTTTTGTCATTTTTGTCATTTTTGTCATTTTTGTCATTTTTGTCATTTTTGTCATTTTTGTCATTTTTGTCATTTTTGTTATTTTTGTTATTTTTGTTATTTTTGTCATTTTTGTCATTTTTGTCATTTTTGTCATTTTTGTCATTTTTGTCATTTTTGACATTTGTGAAATTTTTGACAATTTTTGACAATTTTGACAATTTTGACAATTTTGACAATTTTGACAATTTTGACAATTTTGACAATTCTGACAATTTTGACAATTTTGACAATTTTGACAATTTTGACAATTTTGACAATTTTGACAATTTTGACAATTTTGACAATTTTGACAATTTTGACAATTTTGACAATTTTGACAATTTTGACAATTTTGACAATTTTGACAATTTTGACAATTTTGACAATTTTGACAATTTTGACAATTTTAAAAAGATTATCAATTTTTAGAATTTTTTTAATTCTCTGAATTTCTAAAATTTTTCAAATTGTTTGCATTTTTCAAGTTTATAGAGTGTTTAGAATTTAACTATTTTTAGAATATTAGAACCTGAATTTCTGACATTCTGACAATTTTCAGGATATTGGAAATGTTTTCAGTTTTGACCGTTTTTCCGATTTTGAGAGCTCAGGAGTTTTGGCAAATTTGCTAAAATAAAAAGAAAGTCAAAGGGTCGCCAGAAAATCTGTCTCATGGCATAGTTCCTAGAGATTTTCGATTATGATTGTATAGTTTAATTTTATCTTTGTTACAGGAAAAAAAAAAAAACACCATGAAGAGGTGCGTGTAAGCTTCAAATTTCTTTCCTTTTTCCTTCAACATTTACCTGCGGATCCACCGTTTTCGGGTCCCTTTTAAGAAGGGTAGCAATAATCCAAAACCAGCGCCATCGGATGAAATGGGAAATTGTCAGATTTAATTCAACTATCCCGCCGGTGTGGCGGTGTTGCATGGCTAGGGTGCTGTCATTCAAGCGTGTTGCTTCCATTTAATCTGAAATCGGGTATCTCTCTCTCTCTCTCCGTTGGAAAAGCCTATTCAGCAACAATTTCCGTCTGTGGGAGTGTTAAGGCTGAACCGCAGCAGATGGAATTCGTGTGGCTTTCCTTCTCTTTAAGAGATGAAGACTGGGAGGATGGGCCGAAAGAAACCGAATTCTAGGGAGATCGCCCTTCCGTGGCTGCTCGTGGGCGTTGGATACTTACACGTGCCAGCCACGCTGCTGGTTTCACTTCGGGTTGATCGTAGACACATGCCAGGTCGCATTTTTGTGGCCGATGATGTGAATTTGACGGGCGCTTTGGGTGAAGAGTAAACTTTTCAAAGTTGTTGAGTTTTCTTTTTGTGGAGTCAAAACATTATAAAAATGTTTTCAAAATTTGAGGGGAAGTTTAACTAACAGCCTCTACTCTAGAGTGATTTAAAAATCTTTGTGTGTCGGAATCAAATTGAAGAAAAACATACACCGTCTTAGCCGATTTGTGCTTTACAGACTGAATAACTAACGTGGACAACTTTGGATTTACATTTAACACCCAGTACCAAGATGGGAATCGAACCCATTCCATCAGTGGACCAGCGATTACCGTCTTACCAAGCTAACCACTCGAACACCGAGGATAATAAACAACGCTCAAGTTTGTATGGTATTTGGTCATAATTGGTTGTAAGAAAAATCCTTGAATTTTTTCGATGTTTTCGATCTAACTGAAAGAAAAATGAGTAAATTACTGTACAAACTTGGCTTTGTGAAACAAAACATGATTTAAACCTCCGAAGACCGTTGAATAAAACAAAAAATGCTTTTTAATTTGAAAATTGTTTAATAATTTTGAAGATATTCGAATTTTTTTTACCAATCAATCGTTCAAAATCATTGTTCAAATGAATGCCATTGATAATTGAATTTTTTTTCACTCTTCTATTCCCTCAGAAGAAAGGTTGTAAATTCTTCCTCTGTCGGCGCTAAAAATGTGTAAAATTGTCTCTACTCCGAATATGTGAGATTTTATTCTTAAATTTCCATAAGATTCTTGTTGGTCCACAATTACCGGTTCTGTCCATTGTAACACTAATTCGAGTAATAGAAACTTTTTATGAAGTTTCTGACCCAGCAAACATGAAATCGTATCAGAAATCATAACTTAAGTCGTTTGCAATGGTGTTACGAATCGCAATTCCAACTGCATCATGAAAAGGTCGTATAAAATGTCATCTTAAGTCAGTTGAAATTGGACATTAAAGTTTTTAAATTTAGAAATGATTTTGCTTCCAAGCCGGGATTCAAGTGAAAAAATCATCTACATGTTCTTTCTGCAACCAGCAGTGCATCCAGATCGCTAAAAATCAGATGGGAATTGAGTTAAATTGACCAATGAGAGAACTGGAAAATAATGTCCCTCCCTGACAATGGTTTGAAGAATATGGGAGAATTCTTACGCCCCTAACATTCTTCAGGTAGGTACAAATAAGATGTCGGATTACGCCCGATTGGTGTAGTTTTCGTTGCTTCAAATTGATTGAAAGAAATTAAATTTATGTATGTATATTGCCTCCATTTTGGTAGATAAACGCTGTTTTTTTTTAACTTTTATACGATCATTAGATAATGTTTATGGAATGTATACCAAAATAGCATAAAAATATAGCTACTAAAATGTTTGCTGGGGAATTAGATTTGTGCCATTGATTCAACGTCCATTCAGTGCGATGCGAATTGACTGTGTTTCAGATAATATGGATTAAAGTTGATCCACCTTTGGTTGTCGTATCAATGATCTTATGTCGAAAAACGTTGAAAAATGCTTACATAGCGAAGGGGTTTAAACCATATTTTGTAGCTTTTATTGGTCAGAGGATACTCTGGTATATGTGAACCAAAATTGATCGTTTAAATATTACGCTTGACCTCATTAAGTCTGACATAGAAACATGAAAATACGCAATCTTAACTCTTCACTCATCACATTCTAAGCAAATAATGCATAAATTTTGAAAACATTTCGTATGATCATAATTTACAACTATTCTGAGTGGTTTTCAAAAAAATTGAGTTGAAGGGTAATATTTCGCTCCAATTTGAGATTTTTTTTTCAAGGAAACTTGATAACTTAAGTATTAAGGGTTCAAGAACATCATGATTATGATATTATTTTTTTAACAATTCTTTAATTATATATTTTTTCAACCTGTGACCCAGAGATGGGTCTTGACTCAAACATTCAGTCAGCGAAATCTGTTTGTGGAGATAAAGTGACGAACAGAACTTTAATACCACTACTCACCAAAATAAAATCAAGCTTTAATACCTACATTAGGGTTGAAAATTGATGTTCTTATTTGTTTAATGCATAGTTATAAACTCTACAAACAGCATCATTCACCTTGCAAGTTTTTGGAAAATCCTAAAATTGGATGGCGTTATAACCAAATGAACATAAAATAAAAATGGCGTAACAAAATATAAGACCACTTACTATTTTGCTTTGATAAACTTTCACAATCGATCATTTTTCATGGTTTTATTCGTTTTTTTTTCAATTGTCAACTTTTTGAATACTGTCCATGTGGTTCAGGAGGTGTTTGGAAGAAAAGGGTGACCAGGTAGACCCCAACGTAGTGAAATTCTACTTTTTTGTTCACAAAAGTCAAATTCGTTCATCTTCTTGATGTCAAAAACCGGCCACAAATTGTGAAAAAGATTCAAGACGAGGGATTGGGATGCTTCAACTGTTGGTTTGGATCATGTCAATCGAAAAATATTGATTTTTCTTTGGTCAATATTTTGATGGAGGCTGTTGTTGCCCTTCAGTACTCATTTTAGCATCGATTCTTGAAACTTATGATAAATATTTTGATGCATAAAAATCAGCAAACATGATACCAAAGACTTGAAATAAAATTCCTACCCCCGCCCAAAATAAAGACCTCTATTCATTGTAGTGTCTCATCGACAGAAAATTATACCAGTCCTGGAAGTCTGGAGTGTGTCACTACAATGACACTAGAAAAATTGCTCCGGCCCTGGTTGAAGGTTTTTATATGTTTTCTAAAGTCAACTATCTACAATCAAAGTCAAACACGAAATTCAATATGTTAACCTTCTTTCAAAAAAAAGTAAATCCCGAATTTTCAAATTTGCAGTCACTGTTTAAAATCACATAACTGGACAATATTGTTTTTAGTTTTCAATAATGCTTTGATAGACATTCATAAATCTAGAAAATAGTGGTTGAAATTCAATCCATTTTAAAATTCTACTTCCACTTGAATCCGTTTTATATTTTAAATTCAGAAATTTTGAGCTTGAAAACAATTCAATTCTTGAAAATAATAAAATATCAAAGGTTTTTTTTTTTAATGAAATTTTGATTTCGGAAGTCTTATATTTCTCTTTTTTTTTTTTTAATATTCTGACCTCAAAAACCACCATCATGATCTCAATATATCTTCCCAGATCTATGAATATTTATGCCCATATTTTATTGTGATCACTTTATTGTAGAAATTCTCTGCTGATCTGTTTCATACGAATGATTCAAATTCATACAAATCGCAATAGCAAGCTATGGGTCGACTCACGATGACGTAAATCCTTTTAGCGGTGACAGTTCGCAGGCCATTTTTCCATATTTAATTTAACGAACGTGAAAAGGAGTGCGGCAAAATTTTTCATGTAGCTGCACGGTCAAGAAATTTAGCTCAAAATTGAGTTTAAGGATAGCCAACCAAGTCTCATATCGTGTTTTTTTTTTCTTCAGTTTCGATTATAGTCGTTTTAACATCTTTATTTCATTCGCGACTTATATCAACGATGCAGTTGGCGGACAATCATTGAAAAACTTATCCGGTACTACTGTGATCGCTGTTTACTCTTGGGATTGAACTCATGGACATCGGCTTTTTGTTAACTGAACTTAGCGCATTTTTGAGTTTCTTGACGGAAATCTCTCCGAGAAAGTACAGAAAGTTCAAAATTCCTAAAAACTCAAAAAGAAGGTTTGTTTTTAGAAATATTACAACATGTTTTTAACATCCCTTCTGTCCTCATATTTTTTCTGGACGAACCAAGGTTGCCGAAATCACAGAAAAATCTGTATTATCACAGAATTTTGAGGAAAAATTCCTCACAGAATCTTTATCAAAGATCACAGAATTTTTAAAATTTTCGCGAAATTCAAAGATTTTCTAAATTTTGTTCGGATTTCCAAAATTATGAATTTATTTTCACTCTCGACTTTCTATTTCTGACTCCAATTTATGAAAATACTTGCTGATTTTACCCGGCTTTGCTCGGGTTCATTTTTTTTCATCCACCATTTTTTAAGGAAGCTTGAAAAGATTTGGACTTTTATTTGTTATCTTCAAATGATCGAATTGTTTTGATATCTTTCCCATCCTGCATCTAATAAAATTCTCTTTTGGATATCATTCCACTTTTCAAGACGGATGATCTCCCTGTACAATGGTATATTAGACCTTTATCTACTTTGAGATTTCTGAACAAATATCCGAATCTGATTAAACTATGTTGAAGACTCACATTGCGTGTTTTAAACTATTTGTGTACTTTTTTCGCTTTTTAATTTCACCTTGTTTTATGAGTACTTGGTCTCAAATGTGAAAGTTCCACATTTAGTTTTTCGAAGTTTTTGAAAACAAACCACCTCTGAACCGAAGTAACCATTTTAATTTTATATGTGAGTTACATTTCAATGTACCTATTCTCGGATATTCATCCCATTAACGATTGTGCAGTGTGATCAATTTTAAAGTTCATTTGTTTAAATTCGCGTTTTATCTAAATAGGATGGTAGAATTGAACAAATTGACTAAAAAGTAATAAATTGGCCAAAGAAAAAGAACTTCATAAAACTGAAAACCTCAGATTTAATTAATAAAAGTTTCATGTAATGGATTTATTTCAAACGGAACCAAAAGTTTTACCAGATAATACACGATCAATTTTTTAATCCCCCGTTAAAATTCCCCGACGGCTATTTAAGCGTTGAAATCGAGGCCATCAATGTATAACTCTGAATCTTATTATTTTTTATCATTTTTAATTCGACAATAGTTGGTTCATAAAAGCTTAAATTTATGAAAATCGGTTCATTCAGCTGAAGAAGTCAATTCACTGTTCACTGTTCAATTCACTGTATATTTATGTAGACTCTCAAAGCACCCAGCGGCGGTAGGGAGCACTTTGAAAATCACTACAATTCTATTCAATATATTTCTTACAGGCTAGTTGTATTTTTCAATCCAAAATGTAGGCTCATTATTGCATTCAAATATCTCCTACCAGTACCACGTGCTTAGAACAGAAGAAGGAATAAAAATACCCGCCGAAATTCCCCCTTTCAAATTTTCAATGATCAGCAAGCTTTGATTTGCTTTCCAGTATACGTGAACTTTGAATGGTCGTTACTGATGCTCGGCCCATAATGATGGTGAAAAAAAACCCATCCAAAGAAAACCAAATTCGGCTGCCAAAATGGGTGCCATGACTTTTGGTTCGTGGGAATAAAATAGAACGTTGTATGGGAGGGTCCCTTTTCTTAGGTAGGAGGGGCTCAGAACTATTACTAAAACCTTACCCTGGTTCAACTACATCTCTGTACCAAATTTCAGGCTGATTGGTTCAGCGGTGTGGATTTGTATAAGGTGCATACAAACAAACAAACAAACATATATAGTCCAACTCATCTTTATACATTAGAAGAGAAGATGAAAACAAGTAAATTTCCAATTTGTTGATGTTCTACTAGATTTTTCCAATGAACTTCATAGAAAAAGCGTCACAGTAAACCATCACAGAATTTTAGGTTCAAATCACAAAATTCGAGAATTTTTTTGTCAAAAACACAGAATTTTTTTCGGCAACCTTGGGACCAATGAACTTTGCATGGATTATTTTGGGGCAGTGCTTCTACTTGAAAAAAAAAATCCCATGGAATGTCAAAAAAAAAAAAAATCGAATATCCGGAAGATTCTTTTGTAATTTCATTTGGAAGCTGTAAACATTGTAAAGCGACTCTATTCAGGAATATTTGGTTCTTCATTTAGTATTCATTCACACATTTTCAGCAACAGTTCTCAGCTCAATTTTAGGGAAAAAAAATTGAAAAAGAAATTGATAACTAATTATATAAGATAAGTTCAGCCCTTTTTTCAGTACATATACCGGAAATTTTTCCTATGCATATTGGATTCCCTGAATTGGGTTTGCAGAATTGCCGAAATAAGAACGAAGGTTTGGAAGTTTACATCTTTTTTTGCAACTGCTTCGAAAAGATCTGACAAGAATCTAGTCTATCTCTGATGGCCTACTTATGCGTTACTATATTCAAACTCCTACAGGTTCCTGATTCCTGAATAGTGTCGGCGTACAAGTAAGTGCATTTGTATTCATCTTCAGGTCAAAATCACACAAGAAGCTTTCGGACATTCGATTCCGCAAATTCGTAGAATTTACCACATTGGGACATAAAATGGGACTTTTTTCAAAGAAGAAGCGCTCCCACAGAATATTGATTGCAAAGTGGATCGGCTCAGTAAAAAAATGATTTTCCTTTTTTCTCAGGGATTTTAAAATAAAAAAAAAAAAAAAAAAAAAAAAAAGAAAAAAAAAAATGATGAAAAAACGGGTTTGATAAAACGTTGGAACATTTCAATAATGAAACCATTTTTTCGAACATTTCAAGAAGTTTCAACTTTCTGTTCATTCCCGTTGACAGTTCCGCTAAGAAAGCAAAAATGCGCTAAGTTTAATAAAAAAAATAGGAATTGGTTTTTTCTCGTTCGTTCTATAAGCAAACAGTTCAAAACACACAAAACGAGTTTGGCTCCTTAAAGTCTCAAGGTAGGAGTCGTTTTAAATAAATAAATGCCGCCGACAGTGGCCTAAAGGATAGGGTTAAAGCCAGAGGTCATGAGGTCGAATCTCGGTCACGGCATCTATACTGCCGCTCATAGCAAGTTCGTCCCATTTGTCTTTGCTGAATTGAGAAAAACGGCAATCAAAAATCGTAAAATGGTCCAACGAGAATTCGCCACTTGTATGCTTTTTCAATCAAAGTAATCACCAGAATCTGTCACTGCAACGACAATCTAAAGTTTTTCGCTTAATAAGGTTTGTTTTTTCGTTTTAGTTCTGTTTAAAATCATGTGCTTATGGCAGTGTGACCGACATGCGATGATTTATACTGAAAATCAAAAGTTCCCAAACTTGAGAGCTTCCACCCCCCAAACCTGAGTTCAATATTGACAACTCAAGTTTGTGAAGAAATCATAGCTTGTCAATATGCCTAACTTGCCCTTCAAGCGGAGAACTGTTTTTTTGAGGGATTTTTAACGTTGGCAAATCAGCTTCTACTACCTTCAACGTTGTAGATCTACGAGAAACAGTTTTTTGGGGATAATTTTATTCCTGCTTCCTTCATAGAAAGCCTTACATATACGTTTCTGTAGCAGTCAATCCCAACAGCTCTTCGGTGGTCGAGCTGTTAGCATCCTTTGATGGTAATCGCAGCGCCACTGCCTGTGTGGGTTTGATTCCCGTACCCGCATCGTCTTTTTTTTTTGTTTTTGGTTTCTATTTTATTGCAGTATCAGATTTTGGGGGATAAGTTCTCTTTCAAGAGCTTAACTTTGGGCTAAGCCGTCAATAGCCAAACCTGTAGGGAGGGAGTTTCATTCGGGATGGTGGGGAAAGTTCTCAAGTAAGGGTATTTTCGAGGTTCAGTGTAAGCTATATGGGACAGACTTACGATCATTTGTGCTATGGGACAAAATGACTTGAGTTTTTTTTTCCATTTTCATCAGAACAAAGTGCTGAAAACAAAATTTTCTATTGGAACTACAGATAAAATTAAAGTGATTCCAGCGATAAACTGAAAAATGATAAAAACGCGAATGGGTCGGACTTGCTGTGAGCGGCAGCATAATAGTTTTCTGTGGGCTGGTGGTTTTAGCGTTTGTAAAAACTAGCCATCATGTCTTTGAAAGATATACGCCTCAGTGTTAAATTATTATTATTATTATTAAAAGTTTACTATAGAGGATTTTAACTAATACTAGTCCTTTGTCCTCTGAGAAAAAGAAAAAAAAAACATATACATACACAAATACACTAAATTACAGTTTTCCTAACAAATTAGCACTTTTTAGAAAATCTAACAACTTTTTTTCATTGCTTGGATTCAAAGCAGAGGAAACGTCGTGACTGATGCCGTTAGTTTTTCTTTCCTGGTCATACAAACGACATTCTCCAATCAGATGCTTTACAGTTAAAGGCTCGTTACAGGTGTTGCATATAGATGTTCCAGTAGTCCAAAAGCTTGAATGAGTTAGAGTTGTATGACCGATCCGAAGACGCGTGAGTGATCGCCGTTCCAAAGGATCTGTTCTATCACTCCAAGGAATGGTGGTGTTTTTAATTTCTCGAAGGAAGAGTTGTCTGCTGTTAAACCACGTTTGTTCCCATGTTTTTCGTAACTCCCTTGAGATCATGCTCCTTATATCTTGAGAAGGAACTTCGAAAACGATTTGTTCACAAGTTCTTCCTCTAGCGGCTAGATTGTCAGCTAAAACGTTGCCAGTGATTCCAACGTGGCCAGGGATCCAACAAAGAGACGCGTTTAATCGTGTCAACTCAAATTCAATGCTACGTATCCAAGGATGGGTCGATTTTCCAGATTCAACAGCAGACAGAACACTAGCGGAATCGGAGAATATAACAGCATGGAACTTTGATTTGGCAGCTATCGTAGTCAGCGCGAAGAGAATAGCCATGGCTTCGGCCGAAAATACCGAACATTCCTCATTTAATTTAAAAGCATATTCCTTAGATCCACTCAATACTCCAAAGCCCACCCTACCATTAGACATAGACCCATCCGTGTAAATTGAAATAGTGTGATTGTACGAATCTTTCAAGTGGTTGTTGAATAGCTGAACTGCTTTACTGCTATTTTCACCAACTTTATATTGATTTTTTATTGTCCAGTCAACGTGAGGAATAGTCGCATTCCATGGTCTCATACCAACAGTTTTTAAACGGGCAATAGATGGTATTTCTTTTCCTGTTATATCTTTAAAGAAATCCAATGATCTTTTAGAGGCGGGAGTAGTATTTCCTGTAGGTTTATCAACGAAATTTACTGCATTTTTAGCTAAACGTTCTATAAGGCGATATTTCCATGGCAAGGTACCACACTCTGCATGTAAAGATAAAATTGGGCTACTACGGAGAGCACCTGAAGCAATGCGTACACCAGCATTGTAGCTAGCGGCTAGGGGTTTCAATGAATCAATTCCTTTTCGACACACTGTGTTTATTCCGTAGAAAAGCTTGGATTCCCCAATACTTTTGAAAAGGTTTATAATGCTCTTGCGTGACCCACCGTAAGAATGGCCTCCGATAGCTTTCAATAAGTTTAGACGAGATTCTAAGTTTTTTTTCGTTTCATGAATTTGCGCAGAAAAATTTAAAGTTTTCGTAAATGTAATGCCTAAAATACGGGCTTTTTTAACTTCCGGTACAGCATTTCCTTCAATAGAAACTATTGGTAAAGATTTATGTCGTCGTCTACGGCAAATATGCAGTATTTGAGATTTTTCTGCGGAAACGGAAAACTTAATTTCTTTCGCCCACTCAATTACAGACGTTACAGCATGTTGAATTTTTTTCCGAACGGATCTTGTTTGCGACCCTGTTACTAGGAGCACTATGTCATCAGCATACACAAAGATTTGTATACCTCGTGGTATCCGATCAAAAAGAGTTTGCATTGCTATTAGAAATAGAGTTACAGCTAGCACAGAGCCTTGAGGAACACCGTTGCGTAGAGTTTTTGGATGCGAGAATTGTTGGCCGACTAGTACTTTGAAAGAACGGTTTTGAAGAAAATCTTGAATAAAAAGGTATGGTTTTCCATGAAAACCCCATTTAGCTAACGTTTCTAAGATAGGCTCACGTTGAGCTGTATCATAAGCTTTACTTATATCAAGAAGTGCTAGTTCCACATGTTCTTTTTTTTTCAAATGGTCCATCAATAGCAGATTCAAGATCATTTAAATACTGAGCCGTGCCTCTACCTTTGCGGAAAGCATATTGATGCATGTCCCATAATTTTCTATCTTCAATCCACTCTACCATTCTTCGATTTACCATACGTTCCATGGTTTTTCCTATACAACTTGTCAAAGATATTGGACGTTGGTTACCTACCACTTTAGGGTCTTTACCTGCTTTAGGCAAAGGAATAATGATAGCTTCTTTCCATTCTATTGGAAAAGATCCGGTTTCCCAAAGATTATTGAAGCAATTTAAAAGTTGACATTTGGTAGCTATAGGAAGGTGACGGAGCATTTCATTACTCACCAAGTCCGGGCCCACGGATCTGCCCTTTTTACTGT
Source organism: Uranotaenia lowii (assembly GCF_029784155.1). Taxonomy (NCBI): domain Eukaryota; kingdom Metazoa; phylum Arthropoda; class Insecta; order Diptera; family Culicidae; genus Uranotaenia; species Uranotaenia lowii. Next base: position 37,705,960 of record NC_073693.1, read on the forward strand.
CAATAGCGAGGAGAAATTCGTTTAGAGAAAATTTGCGTTCTAATTCCAAAATATTCTTCTGATTTGAACGGCTCGGTTTTGGTGGATTAGGAAAGGATAGCTGAGGTTGATCGGATACCGCTGAAAAATAATCACCCAGAGTATTGGCTATTTCCTCATTATCTTCGATAATACCGTTAGAAGTTTTTAGAACTATTTTTGAAGATTTTTTCTTGCCAGAAAATCGATTAAAATTTTGCCACATAGTTGATACAGAAGTTTCTGGTGAGAAAGAAGCTACAAATTTCTCCCATGCTGTTTTTTTTGCTTCAGCAATCCCATTCCTAGCTTTGTTTCGCGCAATTTGAAAAAGACGGAGAGCTTCTGCTTTTGCATTATCATCAGGTGATAGACGACGAAGTTTACGTAATTTCTGTCTTCTGTCTTTTATCAAATTTTTAACATCTTCATTCCACCACGGTACAGCTTTAGGGTGACAATGACCACTTGAACGGGGTATACTGGCTTCTGCCGCAATAACAATGCTTTCTGTTATTACTTTAAGAGTTGGATTGCTGTTCGGTGGGATCCTACTAAGAAGGACATTTTCAAAACTGTGCCAATCTGCCTTGTCCTCAAGCCAGCGCGGTCTACTAACTGTTGTGTTGAGATGGTGATACATGCCGATCCTAATAGGGTAATGGTCACTTCCACAGAGATCATCTTCTACTAGCCAATTAAGTCTATTGCAAACTGATACGGACGCCAATGAGAGGTCGATAGCAGTAGTGTTGCCTGTAGCATAATGTAAAAAAGTATGGTCAAGAGTGTTTAGCAAAATCATGGCGTTATTGCTAATTAACTGCTCTATAAAACGACCACGAGCATCAGTTTGTTTGGCACCCCAAGTGGTGCTGTGCGAGTTGAAATCTCCGACTATTAAAAAAGGGTGCGATAATGAATCAAAAACCTTTTCCATTTCGGATTTAAAGCTGGGCAATGGTAGACCGTTGGGTATATAAATTGAAACTATTGTTACACGAATGGGAAGTTCGATAGAAACAGCACAAATGGGCAGCGTGGTGTCAACTGTGGTAAGTCGGTGCGGAACATCAGATCTGATGCCAATTCCAGCACTTGAAGTGTAGGGGTAAGGACTAGGAGTAGAGTACCATGTGTAGTTCTTAATGTAATTTTGTAGGTTCGGTGTTCGCAGTTCTTGCAAAGCAATTACAAAAGGATGCAGACGATTAATCAACAGTTCTAACTCTGTTTTTCGTGGCCTGGCTCCACAAAGATTCCACTGAAGAACAAGGTTTTGTTCTACCGGATCGCAATGCTGACTTTTTTTAGCGCTAATGTTCTGTCTTACCTGGTGATGGGTAGAGGTCTTTGTTGCAGGAGGGAACATTGACGAAGAATCAGTAATTTGAGGAACAACCGTGGTACTAAATGGTGCATATCTCGAAAATGTTGCTTGCTGATAGTGATCCACAGCAGATGGTGTAGATGTTGTCGCTACGTTGGAAACTTTTTTATCGGTTTCTTCCGGTAAAAAACTTTGAAAATCCTGCTCTGGAAGAATATTGTATACAGCAACAGAAGGACTTCTTTCTTGAATGAATTTTCTACTTGCCTGAGTACACAAGCTCCCTGTGCCGGCAGCTGCCGGAATCTTGCCGACACCTGCCGAAGCTTTCTCGGTCAGCCCCGACACAGGGAAAGGCCTGTTCGCTGGATGCCTCCGAGAATTAAAATTTCGTGATGTCTGTGGACAGTCTACCATGGGCAATGATAGGTTTTCTGTAGCTATGTTGGATAATTCGATGGTCGGAGATATCTGGAAACTTTGAAGACTTCGCCTAGGAGGAATAGGATTTGCGGCAACAGAAGGATTTTTTTCTTGAAAGAATTGTTTACTTGCCTGAGTACACAGGCTCCCTGCGCCGGCAGCTGCCGGAAACTCTCCGAAACCTCCCAGAATGTTCTCGGTCAGCCCCGACACAGGGAAAGGCCTGTTTGCTGGATGCCTCCGAGAATTAAAATTTTGTGATGTCTGTGGACAGTCCACCATGGGCAATGATAGGTTATCTGCAGCTATGTTGGACAATTCGATGGTCGGAGATATCTGGAAACTTTGAAGACTTCGCCTAGGCGAAATAGGATTTGCGGCAGCAGAAGGACTTTTATCTTGAGAGAATTGTTTACTTGCCTGAGTACACAGGCTCCCTGCGCCGGCTACCGCCGGAAGCTCTCCGGTGTCCAATGGAATAATCACGGTCGGCTCCGACGCAGGGTAATGCCTGTTTTCTGGACACCACCATGGATACACTGCTGCTGTAGATTGCGTTTGTTGTTGAATTGAAAACGATGTGATCGATGCATGCTCGTTAGATGATAGTTGGCTTATCTCTGGTATGTTCTGATTTCTGATGCGGTGCTGTTGAGAAATGGGATATGCGGCAACAGGGTGGCTGATTTCTTGGAAACAGATTTCACTTGCCTGATAACAGAGGCTCCCTGTGCCAGCAGCTGCCGGAGATCCCTCGGTAGCCATCGAGATATTCACGGTCAGCCCCGACACAGGGGAAGGCTTGATTGCTGGATACCGCTGGGAATCAGGATTTTGTGTTGATTGTGGATGATCATTTGATGCATTTGATGACATTATATTTTTAGGGGTTATTGGTTGGGTTGGTGAGTATTCATATTGGTGCTTGTCAATATTGATTGTAAAATTTTTGTCAAAAGATTGTCGTTGTTCATTGCTGTTCATTTTATCAGAGCTGTTTGTTGTTGCATTTTTTGCAGCCATTGCGTTAACTGGTAGAAGTGTTATCTGTGTCCATACAATCTTCTGATTTTGGTAACGGTATAGCGGTGTTTTTGTGAGCTTTTTTCGATTTTTCATTAGACGATTCTGGTGATGTTCGCATTACTCGTTTTCTACTTATGCTACGGTTGAGTGAATGATGATTGCGGAATTTTGGATGGCGATTTTGGTTAACCTGTGGTATTCTATTTTGGATCGGGGACTTGGAATTATTTACTGAGTCTTTTCGAGACAGTCGGATTTTGAGGTTATCATCAGATCTAGATACATTACTAGGAGATGCGTTTGTTTTTTCGATTTGGGAGGAGATTATTACATTTGAGTTATCTTGCTTTTTAAGGTTCACTATTTCGTTACGTAACTCAACCAATTCTTTTCGGAGAAGTGCTATAATTTTATCTTTATCAATTTCATCTTTGGACACTAACCTTTGTTGTACCTTGCTTGCGTAAGTTTCATCCTTCCATGTTTTGTTGATTTCAGCGCGCGCTTCTTGAAATGTTATGCCTTTATTCACCTTAAGGCGGATTACTGACTCTTCTTTTTGGAAGAGTGGACAGTTACGGCTGACCGGAGAATGTCCACCTTTGCAGTGTTGATAAAAAGTTGGTCTACTGCACTTTTCTCCCTCTTCTTTTTCATGGCATTCGGAACAATTCAAGCAAGTTATCTCGCTGTCACACCGCTTACTGATATGCCCGTAAGAAGCACAGCGATAGCATATCAGGGGAGCTGGATAGTAAGGTCTAGTAGCTATTCTCAAAAGTCCAAATTTAACATACTGAGGAAACGTGGTGCCTTGAAAAGATAGAACAAGAGTAGGGGTGTTTTTGTATGTTTTTGCATCAATTTTTTTGCGAATTCGACGCACAGCACAAACGCCTTGAGTTTTAAGTTCTTCTAATATATCTTCTTCTTTAGCATCAACCGTGTCTGGTTCAAAAACCACTGCTTGAACGATGTTGAGAGTAGGATGGGGAATCACTTCAACCGGTGTTTCATCTATCAATGATGTAATTTTCAGCAAACGATCAGCTACAAATGGCGAACTTGTTCTTAAGACGTACTGTGCTCCTCGAGCTTCTTTTACAGCTTCAACCAAATTTTCATATTCTTTTCCAATTGCATTTGTGACAGAGCGACCAATGATGAACGGATTTGAAGGAAGGGAAGGACGTTCTTTTTTTGGATCATCGCATCTAACTCGAAGTAGATAGATTCTGGTAACACCATCACTCTTTTTGTTCCGCATGAAGTGAGGCAGACTGCTTCTGTGAGAGTCTGGTGGATCCCATATGGGCCCACTACTCGATCCCGCCATAGCGAGATATTTTTATTGCTTTATCAGCTTATCTATTGGACACACTATAGAAACAAAAGGCACTTTCTTGCGAGTAACCTAACAAACGAAATCAGCACTAAACCACTCCACTGGCCAAAATCACTTCTATAAATTATTAAACAAGATATCCAAATCGATATCGAGCACGCGGTAGCAAACACGCGGCAACGAACACGCGGTCAACAATACTGTGTTGAGAAACAATCAACAGTTGTGCAGACAATAGAGCAAACACGTCTGATCGCAACGGATGGTGCTTATCCAGTGTTAAATTTGAATTAGATCTCTTCAAAGAAACATTAAAGAGATCCTATATGTATGAGTTCGTTAAAAAAAATCTCGTTCGTAAAATTTTGTAAACATGACCAGCGAACTGTCACCAAAAAAGGAATTATTTCATTGTGAATCGACCCATAGAATCGTTGATTACTTATGAAAGCTGATGATGGTAAACATGATACAAATGCTGGCATCGTCACACGGCCAAACGAGGCTACTCAAGTAAGGTTCGAGGTAACTCAATAGTGTTGCCTGATATTCTGGGTAGAAGTATCATCATCATTGAGAGATGGATACTTTCCCGGTTAGGAAATATGAGAAATGGAAAGTGACAAATAGCTATCGCTAATGTAATGTGTGGTTATTTAAGGACTTGACGAACCAACTTGAATAAATATAGCTCTATTCCACCATCGACACCTGCGTTTTCAACATGATTAAACACTACTTTGTTTTTTTTATTGTCGCTTATTTTCGAAAAGCATTACATTGTTTTAAAAACTTTAAAGTCTTGATCACAACGATATTTTTTTTAATCAATAAAATCTTCTCCAGGAGTCTCGTGCTCATTCTCACTCAATTTTTCCTTCCCATCGTAGCGCTTCGAATCGTTTCGGTTTGATAGGCACCTACAGGGCGAACGATGCGATGCGGTTCAAGTGGAATGTTAATTGAATTTGTTACAATCTTTGATCATAGAGCTATCGAAGGGTATGGGGGTATCGTTGCAGATTGAATGATTCTGTTAAAGAGAGACCCTTCTGACCGCGTGCGGGTCAAATGTCTAAAGCGTTTTGTTAAATTGATAGTCTGAAGACTATCAATATGTTAAAAATCTGCCACGCTTGGAAAAAGTAGTTGAGTGCTTGAGAATAAATTTATTTTTTTTCATACAAATCGCACTGCATCAATAAACTGGGCAGATGAGCTTTTTTATTATTCACATCCACTCATGTACTTATCCTATGAACATCTCTTAAAAGTGGTAATCCTACAGTAAGAAAAATCCTTTCGCTAAGCTTAAAACTTCAGCTGGGGATTAAAATCGTGCGATCCTACCCAACATTTCACGTGGGCCCGTTTCTTCTTAGATATCCTTGTGAAAAACCACACGAAATGGTGCCACTTAATCCTCCTGGAGCACTCAAATGAGAAATACACGGACTCATAAACTTAGAGCCTTGCTGAGAGCTCAGCGAACAACGAGGTGCAAACTACACTAATTCTTAATCCCGAGCCCAGCCGAGAACAAGTGTTAATAAAATCTCATTAATCTACACCGCAACAACCCTTAGTCTTGGCCGGAGAGCAACCCTTGTTCGTTCCTCCGGGAGGGATCAAATTTTTCCATCCTCCCTTCGGTCAGAGAATAGAAAGGACGCAAAAAAAAAAATTAACTTTCCCCAACACGGTTGCAAAGCTGCCACATTTTTCAGCCCCAATTTCAGCATCAACCCTCGTTGAAGGCGCAAATTCCCCCAGCTGTTTCATGGCGTTTTTAATGGTGGGGATTTTTCCAGCTCACCATTAACGGCTGAACATTTTAATCATAGTAAAGCAAAACTTACTGGACAAGCCCACGGAATCTGAGATTTGATGTTGGATTATGCTATTTTCTTGGATTATTGTAAGCTATTTAGTAGACTTGAGTTATCCTAAAGGGGAACAGTTTTAACCAGGCGTGGTCTAAGAATACGGCTTTGGGGGGTTAAGATTTTTCAAATTTCCAAAAATCGACCAACTCTTCTTGAAAAAGTAGAGTTTGGAAAGGAAAGTAAGTGCTGTTCACTGTCCCTTCTCCTCCAATTTGATCATATTGATCTTAATCAGTGGTCTTGAAAAAATTTTCAAAATTTTTGAACTTATTTTCTATAAAAAACTTATTTTGATACAACTTCAAACTGCGAATCTTTAATGTTATATGCGAGAAAATGTTAATGAAATGGTTTTCATATTTTACAATTATTCTATTCCTAAGCTTTTTCATGAATATTAGCTCATGGTTATCAAAACTAAATTTTATTGATCTTCATTTGGAAACAGCAAACATTTGAAATAAGTTTTTGAGAACAATTGCTATGCATTTCAACTGAATGAACTCTGAATAAAGATTCTGAAATATTGTGTTGTTTTATTCATTCTAAAACTAATTTCTCATTGTGAGTTATGGTCGAGAAATTTGATTTCTAGTACTTTATTTAATTCTGAAATAAAAATATGATTTTGAAGGCTTGAGTTTTTTTTAACTCTATTCTCATTAATTTTCTTTTGAATTTCCAGCTTTCATTCTTGATTTTTAACTAAAACACTACATAAAAATGGAAACTTTTTGACAAACACTTGTTAAAAACAACAACTTTAAACATATAAAAAGTAAAATAGTTATTGACAGTCAGGTCTAAAATTTTCCACCATTTTGATTTATTCACAAAAAAAAATTGATTTAAGTTATCTAGAAACGATGTATCTAACGTAAATCTCATCTTAAGGCAAATATTTTATGTGATTTCAGAAATAATTAAATTCTTTCAGTTAAGTTTTCTAAGAAGTGTTAGTTTTTTTTTAGAGTTTTTTGTATCTCTGGAACATGAAAATCTTGTCCAAAATCTGGAGCATTCATTAAAAAAAATGATAATAAAATAATTTAAATTCAGTATAACGGTTTTATGTAGGTTTATTGGTTTATCAGCTACTGATGACTGATTTTAGAAAAAAAAATGGTAAATATCATAATTTCCACGAGCCATATACCAGAATCATAGGTGACAAATAAAATATGCTGAACGATTTGAATTCAGGACGGCATAATTCTCCCCAATCAAATATTTTTAAAACCACAAAAAAGCTGTTCTCTTGTGTAGTTGATACCTCTTTATAATGTAGAGTCTTTATCAATTGCAACTACATGTACAGCTTTTTTTTGTCAAATATAAAACGAGATTATAGTTTTTAAATTTTAATTATCATTGTGTGAAATATCTGGAAGCATTATTGACGATGTGATTGGTGAAAATCTTAAAAACCAGCCGTGTTGGTTCAAAATTACTCCAAGATCTTTCGAGTGTTCGAGTTTCTTTGTTTTTTAATTTGTGTGCAAATTATGTGATATGATTATGACAGTTTTTTTGCCATTTTGACGCATTTTTGTCATTTTGTTTAGCGTGATATTTGAGTGACGTTTTTCTAATGTGTGTGACATATTTTCGACACATTCTGTAACACTTTTGTTACACTTATTGTGACATTTTTTTTCTATTTTGTGACTATTTATTTTGGCTCTTTTGTGTAATTTCTGCGAGATTATTGTGACAATCCTGTGACATTTTTATAATATGTATGTAACATTTTTGTGCTTTTTTTGTGAAACATTTTGTAAGTTTGTATCATTTTAAAGATATTTTTAAGGACATTTTTAAGGACATTTTTAAGGATATTTTTAAAGACATTTCTGAGGACATTTTCAAGTGATTTCTGTGAAATTTTTCTAACATTTCTGTGACTTTTCTGAAACACATTTTGTAATTGTTTTGTGATACTTATTGTTTTTTTTTGTTTCGATTATAGTCGTTTTACCATCTTTATGGCATTCGCGACTTTATCAACGTTACCGTTGGCGGATCGTTATTGAAAAACTTATCCGGTACAACTGTGTTCGATGTTAACTCTTGGGCTCGAACTCGTGGACATCGGCTCAGGAGACAACAGACTTGCCAACTGAGCTATATCACAAGCCCAAATACTTATTGTGACTTTTCTTTTTAGCACTACAGTGTGAATTTTTCGTAATATTCATGAGGAAATTTTATGTCATTTATGTGAGATTTTTTATGACACTACTGTGAAAACTCTTGTTCCATTTTAGTGTCATTTTTGTTTCATTTTTTATGTTATTTTTGTGTCATTTTTCATGTCATTTTTTGTATCATTTTTGAGTCATTTTTGTGCAATTTTTGTGTCTTTTTTGTGTCTTTTTTGTTCCATTTTTTTGTCATTTTTTGTCATTTTTGTGTCATTTTGGTGTCATTTTGGTGTCATTTTTATGTCATTTTTATGTCATTTTGTGTCATTTTTGGGTCAATTTTGTGACATTTTTGTGTCATTTTTGTATCATTTTTGTGTCATTTTTGAGTCATTTTTGAATCATTCTTGGGTCATTTTTGAATCATTTTAATGTCATTTTGTGTCATTTAGAGTCATTTTGTGTCATTTTTGTGTTATTTTTGTGTTATTTTTGTTCCATTTTTGTTACATTTTTGTTACATTTTTGTGTCATTTTTGAGTCATTTTTGGGTCATTCTTGGGTCATTTTTGAATCATTTTAATGTCATTTTGTGTGATTTAGAGTCATTTTGTGTCATTTTGTGTCATTTTGTGTCATTTTGTGTCATTTTGTGTCATTTTTGTGTTATTTTTGTTCCATTTTTGTTACATTTTTGTTACATTTTTGTGTCATTTTTATGTCATTTTTATGTCATTTTTGTATCCTTTTGTGTCATTTTTGAGTCATTTTCGGGTCATTCTTGGGTCATTTTTGAATCATTTTGATGTCATTTTGTGTCATTTAGAGTCATTTTGTGTCGTTTTGTGTCATTTTGGTGTCATTTTGGTGTCATTTTTATGTCATTTTTATGTCATTTTGTGTCATTTTTGGGTCAATTTTGTGACATTTTTGTGTCATTTTTGTATCATTTTTGTGTCATTTTTGAGTCATTTTTGAATCATTCTTGGGTCATTTTTGAATCATTTTAATGTCATTTTGTGTCATTTAGAGTCATTTTGTGTCATTTTTGTGTTATTTTTGTGTCATTTTTGTTCCATTTTTGTTACATTTTTGTTACATTTTTGTGTCATTTTTGAGTCATTTTTGGGTCATTCTTGGGTCATTTTTGAATCATTTTAATGTCATTTTGTGTGATTTAGAGTCATTTTGTGTCATTTTGTGTCATTTTGTGTCATTTTGTGTCATTTTTGTGTTATTTTTGTTCCATTTTTGTTACATATTTGTTACATTTTTGTGTCATTTTTATGTCATTTTTATATCATTTTTGTATCCTTTTGTGTCATTTTTGAGTCATTTTCGGGTCATTCTTGGGTCATTTTTGAATCATTTTAATGTCATTTTGTGTCATTTAGAGTCATTTTGTGTCATTTTTGTGTTATTTTTGTGTCATTTTTGTTCCATTTTTGTTACATTTTTGTTACATTTTTGTTTAATTTTTTATGTAATTTTTGTGTCATTTTTTATGTCATTTTTTATGTCATTTTTTGTATCATTTTTGTGTCATTTTTGTGTCATTTTTGTGCAATTTTTGTGTCTTTTTTGTGTCATTTTTGTGTCATTCAAGTGTCATTTTTGTTCCATTTTTGTGTCATTTTTGTGTCATTCTTGTGTCATTTTTTTATGCAATTTTTTTGTCATTATTTATGTCATTTTTCGTATCAATTTTTGTGTCTTTTTTGTGTCTTTTTTGTGTCATTTTTGTGTCATTTTTGTGTCATTTTTGTGTCATTTTTGTGTCAATTTTGAGTCATTTTTGTTCCATTTTTATGGCATTTTTGTGTCATTCAAGTGTCATATGTGTCATTTTTGTTTCATTTTTTATGTAATTTTTGAGTCATTTTTCATGTCATTTTTTGTATCATTGTTGTGTCATTTTTGTGCAATTTTTGTATCTTTTTGGGTCAATTTAGTGTCATTTTTGTGTAATTTTTGTGTCATTTTAGTGTCATTTTTATGTCATTTTTATGTCATTTTTGTGTCATTTTTGTGTCATTTTTGTGTCATTTTTGTGTCATTTTTGTGTCATTTTTGTGTGATTTTTGTGTCATTTTTGTGTCATTTTTGTGTCATTTTTGTGTCATTTTTGTGTCATTTTTGTGTGATTTTTGTGTCATTTTTGTGTCAATTTTGTGTCATTTTTGTGTCATTTTTGTGCCAATTTTGTGTCATTTTTGTGTCAATTTTGTCATTTTTGTAATTTTTGTCATTTTTGTCATTTTTGTCATTTTTGTCATTTTTGTCATTTTTGTCATTTTTGTCATTTTTGTCATTTTTGTCATTTTTGTCATTTTTGTCATTTTTGTCATTTTTGTCATTTTTGTCATTTTTGTCATTTTTGTCATTTTTGTCATTTTTGTCATTTTTGTCATTTTTGTCATTTTTGTCATTTTTGTCATTTTTGTCATTTTTGTCATTTTTGTCATTTTTGTCATTTTTGTCATTTTTGTCATTTTTGTCATTTTTGTCATTTTTGTCATTTTTGTCATTTTTGTCATTTTTGTCATTTTTGTCATTTTTGTCATTTTTGTCATTTTTGTCATTTTTGTCATTTTTGTCATTTTTGTCATTTTTGTCATTTTTGTCATTTTTGTCATTTTTGTCATTTTTGTCATTTTTGTCATATTTGTAATTTTTGTCATTTTTGTCATTTTTGTCATTTTTGTCATTTTTGTCATTTTTGTCATTTTTGTCATTTTTGTCATTTTTGTCATTTTTGTCATTTTTGTCATTTTTGTCATTTTTGTCATTTTTGTCATTTTTGTCATTTTTGTCATTTTTGTCATTTTTGTCATTTTTGTCATTTTTGTCATTTTTGTCATTTTTGTCATTTTTGTCATTTTTGTCATTTTTGTCATTTTTGTCATTTTGTCATTTTTGTCATTTTTGTCATTTTTGTCATTTTTGTCATTTTTGTCATTTTTGTCATTTTTGTCATTTTTGTCATTTTTGTCATTTTTGTCATTTTTGTCATTTTTGTCATTTTTGTCATTTTTGTCATTTTTGTCATTTTTGTCATTTTTGTCATTTTTGTCATTTTTGTCATTTTTGTCATTTTTGTCATTTTTGTCATTTTTGTCATTTTTGTCATTTTTGTCATTTTTGTCATTTTTGTCATTTTTGTCATTTTTGTCATTGTTGTCATTTTTGTCATTTTTGTCATTTTTGTCATTTTTGTCATTTTTGTCATTTTTGTCATTTTTGTCATTTTTGTCATTTTTGTCATTTTTGTCATTTTTGTCATTTTTGTCATTTTTGTCATTTTTGTCATTTTTGTCATTTTTGTCATTTTTGTCATTTTTGTCATTTTTATCATTTTTGTCATTTTTGTCATTTTTGTCATTTTTGTCATTTTTGTCATTTTTGTCATTTTTGTCATTTTTGTCATTTTTGTCATTTTTGTCATTTTTGTCATTTTTGTCATTTTTGTCATTTTTGTCATTTTTGTCATTTTTGTCATTTTTGTCATTTTTGTCATTTTTGTCATTTTTGTCATTTTTGTCATTTTTGTCATTTTTGTCATTTTTGTCATTTTTGTCATTTTTGTCATTTTTGTCATTTTTGTCATTTTTGTCATTTTTGTCATTTTTGTCATTTTTGTCATTTTTGTCATTTTTGTCATTTTTGTCATTTTTGTCATTTTTGTCATTTTTGTCATTTCGGTCATTTTTGTCAGTGCAGTTTTTTTTTGCAACTATTCCAATGATACCAATGTGATGAGGTTATAATCTGGGCTTCACTCAAAACTAGTCTTTAAAAAAATGGATTTTCTTAGTAGTATTTCACCAAGAAGAGGAAACATGAGCATTTAGTATGCTGCTAATCTCAGAAAACACCGAAACCAGATTCCAAAAAGACATCTCTAGACGGACGAGAGACGGAAAGGGCAAAATTCCAACCACTTGAGAAAAACACTGCAATTATCGTTCCAAAGCGAAAACAATTGCGACTTAATTCCGCTTCTTCCGTGTGCGAGCCGGAAGTTGGCAAATGGTGGAGCTTTTCTGTGTGTGTTTTTGAATGTGGGAGGGTTTGTTTTCCCTCTCCCTTGGCTGCACTGCCAGAAACTTCTTGCGGTTTGGTTGATGGCCTTCTGGCTTTCTTCCGTCTTTCCCCCAGCAAGCAACCAGCGTCCACCTCAAGGTTGCCGAAAATAATTGTGTTTTGGCGAAAAATATTCTGACTTTCTGTGATTTTCCCCAAAAATTCTGTGATGGATTTCTGTGATGCTGTTTCCTTAAGTTTTATTGAAAATTCATGAAAAATTGGGTCTTTTTACATTTTAATTGAGCAAGATCAATTAACGTTACTCATCTCATCATATCTTTCCAATCCAAACTAAGAAATCCTTAATTTATATTAACATAAAAAATTAAAACTTTGGAAATACGTAAAAAGTTATAAAAACTATGAAATCTGTGAATATTCCCAAAATTTTATATTCTGTGACACAGATTCTGTGGTGAAAATTTTTTCAAAATTCTAATTTTTTCAGTGATTTCGGCAACCTTAGACCACCCAGATGTACACAACGTTTACCAGTTTAAACAAAAAAAAAACACGCAAAACGATGGATAAAGTGTGTAATTTTACTGCCCCGACCCAAGCAGAGGTACGTTTTTGTTCGTACTTTAAGTGGTTTCTATTTAAACTTTCACTCGTTTGCTGTGAAATGCGGAAAGTACAAGAAATAGGTAATGCGATGAGCTTTACGGGAGGGTGCTCTTGCATTCGGACGAAAATGGCTGTGGGAAAATTTTGCTACCACTTTTTATTTTTTCAAATTCTCGTTGTGGTTCCGGTTCCGGTGAAGTCCTGGCATTCATTCATTCATTCATTGACTGAGGAGGGCTTTTGTTGCCAGAGAAATGGTAGTCTGGGTCCTTGAGAGAAAGCTGAATTCAGTAGGATAATCAGCTTTGTCGAATGCTTCAGGGAACGATAATTGTCGAGCGAGCTGCGGTTTGTCTTTACTGCCCCGACCGAAATAATTGATGGACCTCCTACTTTTCCTGTTTTGAGGCAAAGTGGGTTGGATTACGGGGGCAAATTTGTGGCAACTCTAGAGATGATTTGCGTTTATTTCTAAATGTTTATTTTGTGGGCGAGATTTATTGCTGACGGTGTTCATCTGGAAAGAGTTACTTAACCACAGCTTGAGTTATTCAAATGATGATTGAAATTTATGTTGGATTTTATGGACAGAACAAACTTAAGTATTATTTTTTCATTCAATTAGCAAATGTTTTATTTCATCATATATTAACAATATTTTATTCTATCACAAATTTTTTTATTCAATCAGTACTGTTTCCATCTATTCAAGATCTTTCAGTATTTTTCTATTAAAAAGAATAATGTTACAAAATAATTAAACTCAGAATTTTTCGTAGTCTACCTTATTTTGTATTGAGCTCAAGAAGTTGAGTTTTTACAGGAGTATCTTTAAAATCTTCCAAACTGGTCACATATAATGTTGACGATTGCACCTGAATGGAAGGAAGCTCAGCCTTCAAACATTTCTGAATTTAAGATTTATTTCGGAAACCAACTGCAAAGATATACGAAAAAAATTACGTGGACTTGTATACGTGCATTTGATTTGTGATAAGATCACTTATCTAAATTTTTAATAACGTTTTCAAACGAAATTTTTAAATTTCGATTTTTTATATCGGAACTGAAATTGAATAAGATTTTTTTTAAATATTTTTTTGAAAAACCAGGAACTGAAACCTGAGCTTCTAAATCAAAATTAAGTTTTTGTTACATATGTTTTAAAGCAAGTTCAAAATATAAAAAAAAATAGGATCAGGAACTTTTCTAGATTTTAGAGGAAATATTGACTGACTATAAGAGACCATCTGGGCCGGAAGGAAATTTGAGTACAATTTATGATAAAAATAACATAATAATAAATATTTTTCCAAACAAAATTGTGTATTCATAGCTAACAGTTGAAGAAACAATTTATACACAAACTAGGATTTTTAAAATTGAACAAAGTATCATAGGAATGTACTTATGATTAAATATTTTATTTTTAAATTTCTTTAGATTCAGGAATTGCACAAAAAACATATAAATGAATATTTAAGTACAATTTTTTTCAACAAAGCTCATTTCAAAAGGTAAAAATGAAATTAAAAGGATAAACAAAAAGTACCTCAAAGCTCGTTGTCTACTACGAGATTTAGTTTTTTTTTAAATGAAAACTGTATAAGTTGTGTTTTATAAATTTTTAAAACATGTTTTTAAACTTTTTCAATCAGTTCATAGATAATGATCATTTTTAAACGTTGAACAAAGTGTATTCGTGTACTCTTTAAGAACTTGCTTCTTATTTTATCATCTTTATTTAAAAATTTCACTGTGCGTATTACTAGGCAAATACCTATCCTCAAGATTTTTTTTTATAAATAATTACTTTGAACCTAATAAATCTTCGTATAATTGAAGCACAACTTCAATTCTGATAGAAAAATCATTTTCCAGATTCTCAATAACTTTTTATATTTCAAATCTTTATTTGAAATCTACAAACACTATTTAGGTAATTGACAATTTTGAATTCAAATTTTTAATCAGAGATCCAAGTGAATGTCAAAGATTGAACTTTAATTTGAAATCAATATAATTTTTTTTATCTTCAAGAAAATATAAAAATCGATTTTTTAGCAAGGGTTAGCGCAAAGCAGTTTGATCGTTTTATTAGATTATTTTTACAGAATCAATGTAAGATTTATGTGTCATACAAAAAACAGATTTTAAGAAGTTTTTGAAAAGAGAAATTAAAATTTTGGGATTATTTAGAGTTTGTTGAAGTATGTTGAAATGTTTGTTAAAATTGTTCCTCAAAAAGTTTTTACAGAGCCACATGAAATGGAACTATGCATTTTTGGTATTTTCGAAAGCAAGCAGATTTACTTTTTATTATTTGAATTGTTTCAAAATTTGATGCTATATCGAAAAGAGCAAAATGAGCAAAAATAAATTTACAGTTACCTTTTCCACAAAGCTTAAACTCCTTAAAGTACTTAAAATATTAGATTTATGAATTATGATTTTGAATCGTGATTTTAGAATTTTCATTGCAAAAACTTAGCATAATAATCAATTTGCTGAAATTTCAACTTGCACAGTTGGATCAATTTCTCCACAAAAAAAAAACAAGTTTCGCTGAATGTTGAATCAAGACAGTTGACAAATTTAAAAAAATATTTGAAATCATGTTTATCTTTAAAAAAAACTATTGGATCTTGAAAAGAAGAACCAATCCAATTTATCTAAACTTCTAGACATTGTGAAAAAAGTGAGTTTTATAGACCTTTTCAGGTTTTATGTTGAGTATCATGTGTAAATAAAACATTCTTATGCATAATATAGTTCTAGAATAAGGTTGTCAGATTACCTGGTTTTATCCGGGTTTACCCGGATATTTAGTGAAAATCTTGGGAATTGTCTGGGCCTACCCGATTACCCGGATTTCATTGAAATATGATTGGATTTTCTTTATTTGGCTAATCAAACAAAAAATAGTTGGATTGAAATTTTTTCTGCCTCAAAAACGAAATTTTTGAGCAAGTTTTATAAAAATTATCATGAAAGAAAAAAAAATGAGATGAACCAGCTGAAAGCTGAAATTCTCTGAAAGCTGAAAATTTCTATAAAACATTAAAAAAAAATCATGAAAGGTTTTTAGGAAGCCTGAAACACGATTCAAAATCTGTCGATGAGTTTGGATAAAAAAATTTGTTTCAATATTTTTACTCAATTTTTTTTTATCATTGTTGAGTAATTTCTGGATTTTGAACAAATTTTCCAGGATATTGCTCGGATTTTTGATAGTCAATTTAAAAATCGAAGGCCTGGATTTTGCCAGGTTCTTATATAAAATTTCCCTAATTTGTCCAGCTCGGATACGTGCTGAAAACAATCTGGCAACTTTATTCTTATTACCTTATTAGGAGCAAAATATTTTTCTAAATTATTTAATACCCTATCCAACTTTAATACTGAATCAATACTTTGATCTTTCAATTTATTGAAAAATAATTGAAAATTTCAAAAAAAAATTGAAAACATCGAATTGCATTTAAGAGATCCGAGTTCTCTAAAAAGGGAGAGTTTTAAAAGTCAGCATATTTTTGTAGGTTTTTCATGGTTTTGAAGGGTAAACAAATAGAAATCGATGCAATTATGATCGGTGCTTATTTATGCAAAATTTGTTAAGCATCAGATTACCATCATACTTGCAATAAGACTTCATAATCAGGATTTTACATCATCGCTCATTGTCAATATTCATGATCAGTAATAACAAAATTAAACTGAACTACTAAAATCATGAAAACAGAACAGGATCAAAACAAACTTTAATAAAAAGAAAGGATCTGAATTTAGAACAGAATATTTAAGCTAGTTTAACAAGATTAACAATTAAATTAATTTGACAATAAAATAACTGCTTAACTATTACAAGAAACAAACACTTCAATAGCTCGAAACGCATATAAAAGTGTCTAGAAAATTGTCTGATTCAACATTCATGAGGACAATAATGTTTAAAAATTGAAATATCAAAAGCAGAATGCATAGGTAGGGTGAGTGCTCCTACTTTGGACCTAGAGCCTACTTTAGTCCTAAAATGCCGGAAATTGTAAAAAATTAATTTTGTTGGCATATGATAAAGATAATCTCATGCACACAATGAACTCTAATTCTTCCTGAATCCTACCATACCGCTTTTTACCATAAAAGTCTTTCTCATAGAATTTTCAACGTTTTTAAAAATGTGCCTCCTCATCAGTGATAAATCAGACAGCTCAATTAATGAGGCGTATTTTAAGAGATTAGAGTGAATAAGGAAAAATCACGTTTGCTTACTGTCCAAGCCAAAAAAAAGAGGAAATAACTTTCACTGTGAAGAATATGAACCATACTACCTAATTTTCCTAAAATAAATGAAAATCAATGGAAAACCCGGAAAATTTGCAATGGGTCCAAAAATAGGAGACTTTTGACTTTGATGTTCCATATTTAGACCTAACATCACCAAAATTTTGTTTCTATACCAACAAATCAAAAAAGTGCAAATTATTAATTGGGGCATAATTCAGAACCTTTGTTAAACATTTCTAACATTTTTTGTCAGCTTTACGCAAATAAACTACAAGTAAGTAAACACAAAAAGTTTCAGCTGTTGTTCTGCTGATAGAGCTGACGGGGAGTGAAAGTGTTTGAAATATTCTTAACAGGAGTTTTGATCGATAAAAAGCTTTAATACTTTTGTATGATAATATTTGATTGAAGAGAGCATTTTTAATGAATGTTGTTATATATTTTCGGAAAATCATACTTTTGTTGGGAATTTTTGTTCTAGGTCCAATGAAAGGAACCAGTTCAGTACCAAAATAGGAACAGTAGGTTCAAAGATAGAAATTTTGATCATCTATATCTTTGCAAATCTTTCAATAACGGCGAAACCCATGATGAAAATTTTTATTGAAACTTGCAGATAAGATCATTAACTATAAATAAATTTCCAGAAAGATATAAACCTCTCGTCCATTCATGAGAAAAACATGATTATTTAAAAACCACCGCTTAATGGGTCCAAAGTAGGGAAACTAACCCTATATGAATTTAAAAGTTACCTACATGGAAAGTTGCAATATTTTATTTAAACTCAGTAGCTCACATTATATCACAAAAAAAATCAATCAAAGCGGAACATATGAATTCTTATCAAAGCTTCGAAGCGAGCGCAGATTAATTTGATAACAGCATGAATTTTAAAAACCAAACATTATTGTGAAATAGCTGAGTTGACAAGTCAGTAGCTACCTGAGTCGATGTCTGTGAGTTCGAGCCCAAGAGTGAACATCGAACACAGTTGTACCGGATAAGTTTTTCAATAACTATCCACCAACTGCAACGTTGATGTGAAGTCGGAAAAGATGGTAAAATGACTTTAAACAAAACAAAAAAATATATAAGTAGCTACCGAAAGCTTCAAATTAATTATTTGATATTTTTTTAAATATTCAGTTCTTGTTATAGTGAAAGTTTTATGAGTTTTTTTTTCAAATCTCACTGAGCAGATTAATTCTTTAAATCAGTATATTCAACTTCTGAATTTTCAATCACAACTGTGAAGCAAAAATTCAATTGAACGGTTTTTTTTTATTCCAAGATTCTTCCTGAAGAGCGAAACATTAACTTGTAAATACCTACTTAATGAAAACATTATAAATACTCAAAATTTCACAGCGAAATAGCATTTTTGGTGGTTATGTCTCAAAAACTGATTTTGGAAGATTTTTTATAAAATTTTTTGTCTGCTTATGTGTATCACATATAAAGATTTTGAGTCTTTTATTTATCCTTCATTTAATACCTAGAGCATACACTGCCGGCCAAAAGTTTGGGATCACCCGCTAAAAAACATGCAAATTTTGATCGTTCATATCTCAGCCGTCTTAGGACATATTGCAAATCTTCTGAACTCATTTGAAAGATAATGAGTAATAGCTATTTCGGAGTTATTTTGCCCAGAAATAATGTTTTAGTTTTGCACCTAAAACTTAACCTAAAGTTAGAGCATTTTCAAAAAAACGCACTCAATATTCAAAGCCGATCATCTCGCGATAGGGTGGACCAAATTTCAAAATTTGAGTTGCATTAGAATCCTTATTCTATACTTCTCAAAACACAATCAAAAAATTTTGTGCAAAAATTTAAGAATGTACTTTTAATTAATAAAACAGACACTTAAGTTATCGTCCAAAAGTTTGGGATCACCCCTAGTATGGTGTATCGACCAAAAGTTTGGGATCATTTTTTCAAAAACATGCAAATTTATCTCATTCATATCTTTCTTATCTAACATCGTATTGCAGATCTGAAGGGTGCATTTGAAAGCTTAGGAATTGTTGTTTTTTAATTAATTCATTAAAAAATTATATTTTAAATCCATAACCATAAAAAATTCACAATCATTAGTGTGAATTTTCAAAAAACAATTAATTTCAAGTAAATTGTTTATGGTTCTGACTATAAAATATAATTTTTGTATGAATTTATGGAAAAACAACAATTCCTAAGCTTTCAAATGCACCCTTCAGATCTGCAATACGATGTTAGATGAGAAAGATATGAATGAGATAAATTTGCATGTTTTTGGCCAATACACCATACTGAGGGGTGATCCCAAACTTTTGGACGATAACTTAAGTGTCTATTTTATTAATTAAAAGTACATTCTTAAATTTTTGCACAAAACTTTTTGATTGTATTTTGAGAAGTATAGAATAAGGATTCTAATGCAACTCAAATTTTGAAATTTGGTCCACCCTATCGCGAGATGATCGGCTTTGAATACTGAGTGCGTTTTTTTGAAAATGCTCTAACTTTAGGTTAAGTTTTAGGTGCAAAACTAAAACATTATTTCTGGGCAAAATACCTCCGAAATAGCTATTGCTCATTATCTTTCAAATAAGATCAGAAGATTTGCAATATGGCCTAAGACGGCTGAGATATGAACGATCAAAATTTGCATGTTTTTAGGCGGGTGATCCCAAACTTTTGGCCGGCAGTGTAGGTCGGCTCCTTAGCTCAATGTGTGAAATTTTTTCAGATTTCCCAGGATTCCAAAAGAAACGAAAAAACTACTATAGAACAAATTTACAGCATCTTGTCAGTTCGCAACCAAGTTGAGATATATAAATCAGTTTACATTCTTCATAAATGTCTGATATAGCATTTGGAAGCCTGGAGAAAATTTCTTTGATGGCACGAGAAGTTTTCCGTTGAATTTGATTTAATAATTTAATAATTAATTTTAATCGTCAAGTAAAGTCCTCACTGTTAAGATTTTTTTCTTAAAATATTTTGTTTTTAATTTTTTCAAATATTGAATTCCATCTCTCAATGTTCGTTTTCAAATCCATGAAAATAAATCAAGTTCTTCGTTCTTATTTTGAACATGAGTTCAAGTGAACAAAATTTTCATGTTAAAAAATATTTTTGTAAACCGGGAGCTGAGTGCTGGTCTTATTTTAAATTTTCATGTATAATATGAATATTTTTTGGATTTATTCGAAAAAGAAACTTTATTTGGTAAAGAAGCATTTTCTTCCATAAACTTTAATACACCTAGGTTTTTTTTTACACGGTTTTTTTTACGCGGTTTTTTTTTTACACGGCTTTTTTACACGGTTTTCGGGAATTAACACGGTTTTTGAGAGAAAATATTCTAAGTCCTTTTCAAAGGAAAACACTTAGAATCTTTTTGAAGTTGGGAAAATCTTATCTCTTAGACTAAGAACATGATACTCGAGACCTAAGACCTGGGACCTGAGACCTGAGACCTGGGACTTGAGACCTGAGACCTGAGACCTGAGACCTGAGACCTGAGACATGAGACATGAAACATGAGACCTGAGACATGAAACATTAGAAATTATACATGAGACCTGAGACCTGGAAGCTGAGACAAGGGATATTAGACTTGAGACCTCAGCATGAGACATGAGACCTGAGACCTGAGACCTGAGGCATGAGACAAGAGCCATGAAACATGAGACTTTAGACCTGAGACATGGGACATGAGACATGAGGCATGAGACATAAGACATGAGACCTGAGGCAAGAGACAAGAGCCATGAAACATGAGACCTGAGACCTGAGACATGAGACTTTGGACCTGCGACCGGAGACAAGCTACTAGAATTAGTACCGCGAGAAACAAATTTAGCCCCGATTTCTACATGCGACCCCTCTAATGAAAGGTTTTGACTTGTAGATGACGAAAAATAGTGTCGCGACTTCGCTAGTACAAGCTACTAGGATTAGTACCGCGAGGAATTAGTTAAGCTCCGATTAGTTAAGCTCCGATGCGACCCCTCTAGTAGAAGGGTTTGACTTGTAGGTGATGGAAAATAGTGTCGCGACTTCGCTAGTACAAGCTACTAGTGTTAGTACCGCGAAAAATTAGTTTAGCTCCGATTTCAACTTTCGATCGGTCAAATGAAAGGGTTTGACTTGTAGTTGACGAAAAATAGTGTCGCGACTTCGCTAGTACAAGCTACTAGGATTAGTACCGCGAGGAATTAGTTAAGCTCCGATTTCAACTTGCGACCCCTCTAGTAGAAGGGTTTGACTTGTAGGTGACGAAAAATAGTGTCGCGACTTCGCTAGTACAAGCTACTAGTGTTAGTACCGCGAGAAATTAGTTAAGCTCCGATTTCAACTTTCGACCTCTCTAATGAAAGGGTTTGACTTGTAGGTGACGAAAAATAGTGTCGCGACTTCGCTAGTACAAGCTACTAGTGTTAGTACCAAGAGAAATTAATTTAGCTCCGATTTCAACTTTCGACCGGTCAAATGAAAGGGTTTGACTTGTAGATGACGAAAAATAGTGTCGTGACTTCGCTAGTACAAGCTACTTGGATTAGTACCGCGAGAAATTAGTTAAGCTCCGATTTCAACCTGCGACCCCTCTAGTAAAAGGGTTTGACTTGTAGATGACGAAATGTAGATGACATAAATGTTTTTATAGAAAAAGCATGACGATTTCAACATTTAGGGGTGAAAAACACTGTAACAAATTCTACTAGCTGAAATCATAAAAATTCATGATTGGATGGATAAAAATATTGAAGTTATATTTTCATCAACTGCAAATTTTTCAAAGAATGCGATGTTTGATAAAAATTTTCGAAAATTTGTAGCATCTTGTTCAAGTTTTCAAACAATCAAAAAACGCACGGGCTTACAGCTCTCAGAACTCTCTAGAATGATGATTTTACTCAATTTTCAGCTGGGTGCTGCAGCTTCTGCTTGCGCGTTTTGATTTATTTTGCCAGTTATTAAAACAAAACGTGATACAAAATATAAAAAATACACTTTAAATATGTTTAATTCCCCGGATTCTCAAGATTACCCCCTGTAACCAATATCACCAAGAAGTCAATCCCTTTCACTTGACGGGTCGAAAGTTGAAATCGGAGCTTAACTAACTTCTCGCGGTACTAACACTAATAGCTTGTACTAGCGAAATCGCAACACTATTTTTCATCATCTACAAGTCAAACCCTTTCACTAGAGGGGTCGCAAGTCTAAATCGGAGTTTAACTAATTTCTCGCGGTACTAATCCTAGTAGCTTGTACTAGCGAACTCACGATACTATTTTTCGTTACCTACAAGTCAAACCCTTTCACTTGACCGGTCGAAAGTTGAAATCGGAGCTTAACTAATTTTTCGCGGTACTAACACTAGTAGTTTGGACTAGCGATTTCGCGACATTGTTTTTCGCCACCTACAAGTCAAACCCTTTCACTAGAGGGGTAGCAAGTTGAAATCGGAGCTTAATTAATTTCTCGCGGTACTAACACTAGTAGCTTGTACTAGCGAAGTCGCGACACTATTTTTCGTCAACTATAAGTCAAACCCTTTCACTTGACCGGTCGAAAGCTGAAATCGGAGCTAAACTAATTTCTCGCGGTACTAACACTAGTAGCTTGGACTAGCAATTTCGCGACACTGTTTTTCGTCACCTACAAGTCAAACCCTTTCACTAGAGGGGTCGCAAGTCTAAATCGGAGCTTAACTAATTTCTCGCGGTAATAACACTAGTAGCTTGTCTCAGGTCTAAAGTCTCATGTCTCAGGTCTAATCTTTCATGGCTCTTGTCTCATACCTCAGGTCTCATGTCCCATGTCTCAGGTCTCAGGTCTCGTGTTTTATGTCTTAGGTTTCTAGTCTCAGGTCTCAGGTCTAATTTCCCATGTCTTTGGTCTCAGGTCCCTGGACTTAGGTCTCAGGTGTTGTGTCTAAAGTCTCGGGTCTCATGTCTCTAGTCTACATTTTCAAGTCCAGGTCTTATGTCTCAAGTCTCAGGCCTCAGGTCTTAAGTGTCAGAACTTCAAAGCTGCAGAATTCGAATGGTCTTTTTTTACACGGTTTTCGGGAATTAACACGGTTTTTTTTTACACGGTTTTCGGGAATTAGCACGGTTTTTTTTTACACGGTTTTCGGGAATTAACACGGTTTTTTTTTACACGGTTTTTTTTTACGCGGTACGTATATCAGTGTAAAAAAAAACCTTACTGTATATCTTCTAACAACTTTTACATTTTTTTTAAATTCTAAACCTAATTCCTACTTCTGCAATTATTTTTAAAACGTCATGGCTGTTCTAAAAGTTGATTTTGATTTCTAAGTCTTTATCAGAATTTTGGTTTGTTCTATGAAGTGAGGACCAAAATAACGTCAAAAAACTATAATTTTAGTTCAAAAAATCGATTCGTTGAAAAATGAAACACAGCGAAGCAAAGCCTAAGTTAAATGTCTATTATTATGTAAGATTTATTATTGTTATGAAAGATCCGAGTCCGAGATAGCTATCAAAACTTTCATTGGACTCCAGCATATTTCGACATCATCGGTAGAATCTATTCTTGACGATACCTAAAACTTAAGACACACTGAAATGCAGCAAATCTGTCAAGAATTAAAAGTATTTCAAATATATTTTTTTGACTGTTTGAAATATTTGAAATTGATTTGTTTTGAAATATTGAAAAATTAGAATAAATTATTCACACAACGAATCTTATATCATTAAAATTGGTTAACATTTTCGGCCAGGAAACCGCCAACAAACTACAATAATGTTTAACATTACAAATTCCCAAGTGGAAACTGAGGATTCATTCAACGAATTAAAATATCTGTTTGAAAAGGTTTAAACTTTATTTTCAAGATTTCATTAGTATGGAGAAGAAACAAATTGGAGGGGCAACGATTTTGAACAGAATTGAGAATTTGAACTTAAATTTTCGTTATTGGAAAATATAATTTTTGAAACCTTTTTTTAATTTTATCAGATATCAAAATGAAAACTAGAGAGCTGAATCGGAATGCTTGTAATGAAAAAAAAAAAAAAAAAAATAAAATAAAAGAAATTTTATAACCACATTTTATAGACCACATCTCGCGACCGATAGTTAAATTTTGTCATATTTTGACAAATTTTTTTCAATCCGTAAAATGAGTATTTATGAATTAAAATTTGTTGGTTTATTTATTCTAAGTCCCGGAAAATATTTATTAAAATGATAGTTTTATGCGCATAACAAACAAATGACCCTCAATAGATTTTAACGGATGTTCAAAACCCAAAAAATATTAAGGCTTTTTTGTAGAATTTGAAGAAAAAATTATTGTGACGAACCCTCGTTTAGTATTTTTCATATGAATTTACATCTTGTAGTATGCATTTTTATGATATAAGATGTTATATGCTTCTTTTTAATATTTCAACAGACCACATCTAAAGTATTTTTTTATCTGGGAAAAGGTGTTAGGAAAGAATTGCACCGAAGTTTAAAATGATAAATTTTATCTGGTCACAATGGTAAAACGCCAAAATTTCAACGTAACTAAGCTGTACCCGTTAAGAAAATGTATGGATTCAGAAGAAAGAAAAATAAATACAATAAAACAACGAAAATCTGTGGCGTTGTGAAAAAGGATATTAAAACTTAGTTAGCATCAGGATGCAATGTATCTTAGCGATCACCATTATTTGTAGTAAGGATAAAATGAATTGCGGCTCTTTGAAACTTGGACATTTCCTTAATTTGCAATTTTTGGCTCTTCTGTCTCAAAAGTTTGCCAACCGCTGACCTAGAGGATTAGAAATTTGTCTAGATTTTTTGTTTGAAAGATGAAATTCTTTTAAACAAATAAATACCTGTTGATATTTATTTTTGGTATCCGACCGAGTTAAAAAATATTTGAAAATAAAAATAAAAAAATAAATGCATAAAATTAAAACTTTTCCTTACATTTCTGAAAAAAGTCTTTGAGTATTCGAGTTTATAAAATAAAGTATATTTCACAACTCTGTTAAAGACTGCTAAACATTTGACATTTACTTTACGGTTCATTTTGATTCAAAAATTCATTATAACCTTTTCAAAATTCCCGTACCTTACAGAACAGGAAAAAATAACAAAAAATCTTAAATTTATTTTTTTTAAGAAGTCAAAAATATTTGCGGGCTTGGTGAAAACTGATTTAAACCATCATTTTAGATTGTATTGTACAGATTTACCAAAAAAAAAAAAAAATGGTCCAAAAAGGAGATTGAGCGGTAGACCTGCAAGCTGCAAGATTTGTAAGGATATTCGAATTCTTAAATTATTACGTTTCCCATAACTTTTTTTGGTTGGTGAGTCGCTAGAGATGTACTAAAAGTTCTTAAAAAACATATCTTTAGATTAAAAATATTCCTTTTACCCAAGAAAAGATACCTATTCGATGTTATGCAAAAAAAAAAATCCAAAATATTAATTTAAAATTTTGGCGTGTATGACTACATCGCAAAAACTGCTTTGGATAGCCAATAAATTTTTTGATGTATTTAATGCTGAAAAAAATATTTCTTGCAATTCCAGAAAGCTCTAGTCAACAAAGTCTGCCATTTTTAATTAATTCTCATTGAATCCAGATTTTCTTTATTTTAAAATGGTCATAGCTTTTTTTATGAAATACTTAGCTGATTTCCATATTACTAAAAACATAAAAAATGAAATTTTAAAGAAGGCAAAACAAAAAATCAAAATTCAAATTCATTTCGAGCTTTTTTGATTTTTTTGGATAATTTAATATGCAAAAATTTCCTCTTCCATACAAATTGCACTAACCCAGGAATCAGCCAGATCATCTCAAATTGATGCTCGGTGACCCAAAAGGCATCGAAAAAACATATGGGAGCAAAAATGTGCAGTCTGGTTCTCTCGGATGTACAATATACGAAAGATCTCCGTGTACAAAGATTCATACATTTTTGCACAGACTTCTTCCTTTAATTGATTGTTACCAAGTATCAACAGTTATCCCGGAAACTAAGAACAAAACTGATTACATATTCAACGTTCCCAAATGAGTCAACTCTAAACCTTATTTTATCTTTGAAAAATGTAAATTTTTTGCCTTGTGTTATAGTTCAATTTTTTTAAGCTAGAATGAGGCAAACATACTCAAAATCAGATTTTCAAACCAGAAACTCAAATTTGGCACGGTGTGTTTCGTAGAAGGACTTAAAGAAAAAAAAAAAGTAACGCTAATTTTTGCATGATCAAAAAATTGAGCTTTCCCGGCTCATTTTCACCAAAAATTAAAACATTTGGTCGGTGACCCCCCTTACAATTTTTTTTGAAAATTTACTACTTGAAATCTTCATGTCATCTGAAGTTTTTTTTTGTAAAAAGTCTTAAATCACATTCAAAAAAATGCATATCAAAAATTTTTTTGTTGAAAAATTTAACAAAATTAAAAAAAAAATACTTTGGACTTTAGATTTTTAACAGTAAAAACAGTGGATTATCAAAAAACCAAGAAAGGTAAAAACTATTTATTTCAAACAAAAATTGGGGAAGTTGACATTAAGACAATTTAATACTGATTTTTTTAAATAAATAACACAATGTTCAGAACACCAATCTAAACAAAATCTTTCACTAGTTAAAAAAACAGAATCAACAACCTTTCACAAAACCTCAACGAACGCTTCGAGCGGTTTTTCCCTCTAATAAAACAAGGTGGCACCAAAACAACATCCATTTATAGCTGGCGCCAGTAGCCAGTAGCAGAATTTCAACAACTCAAACAAAATCCTTCCCCCCGCCACCTTAAGTATGAACCAAAACGATGATGGCTTACCTGTTTTTGATTTTCCGTCCGGAGCTCCAGGGATAACTTCCGTTTCCGCAAACTACTGGAGTACTAATACAGGGCTCTGATGTTGGTCCGAGAATTTACAGTAGGACACAAATATTCACTCTGACCACTGGTTGATATTTTTCTTCCTGGGGGTGGCTTGAAACTGATCCCTGCTTCTCTGTTTGAGACAGCTACAACAGGTGTTTACTCACTTTGTCGTCGATGGACTTTTGAGGGTGGTCAAATCCTTCAGGGGACACACTAGCTATTGCTTTCTGCTCCGTAGGAAATCTGTTGAAGGGTGGTTTTTCATGGAGGGATTTCACTTCACTTCAGCAAACACTTGCCAAACTCGAGCTATGAATTCACTTTTTGTTTTCAGCAAATTGCTTGAACTTGTCTGCTGCTTTCTTGTTTCGTTTTCCCGGGAACACAGTGACTTATTTTTTTCTGAGTAAGATATGATTTGTTTCCTGCAGCATCCAACCGCCAACCTTGTAACACACACTTTTCGGCGACACTTTACGGCAACTCTTTTATCTTCCACACGTTAGAACTTCGTCAGCTTATCAAGGAAAAGGGCGCCGTTTGAGAATTTTCTTCACAGCACCATTCATAGACTCTTGAGCACAAGGCAAACGAGTGGCTTCGTTTTCTTGTAGTTAAGACGTGTGCCGAAGGCTTTATGCCCTCGTTATGATTTTCTCACTAGCAGGCACCAGACGCCGCGCCACCGGAAGGGCACTTCACTTCCTTTTTGAGCTGTTAACCGGATGGAACGACTTCAATTACACGACAAAAACCACTTTAGAGCTATATTTTCCCCCTGACTTTCTGCGGATCTCCCGCGTATGTGTTTCGATCCCGGGGGCGATTTGCCTCAACTAAATCGACCCAGCTGCAGATGCCGTCTTCATGAGCCCTTCAAACAATAACCACCCACATACATTCACAAATACACATTCACAAAGCAGCGCCAAGCCCGGAACAAAACACTTGTTTTTCCACTGATCCGATTCCTACAAGTAGCTACTGGAGGATGTCACACACTCCAGCAGTCAACTCAGTTGAAGTCGACCTCAACTGAATGATGAGCGGCGAATAATTTTCAATTACAGCTCGTGAAGACTCTAGCCAGACCCAGAACTAGGACTGACAGTTGTGCACTTTTTCCCCCGATCTCTGAGACACTTCTTAGAGCAGCATCACCCTTCACTGTCAGACTCCGTATAACTCAGACGTACTCCGTGGAAGATCCCCTCAATTAAATCGGTAAAGTACACACGCAACACGCAACCAGAACCGACTTAAAGCCTTAAGGCTGCTGGTCACCCGAGATCTGGACCCGATGAGTTCACCGACTGAACTGAACCGCGGGGAATGTCTTACAGCCTCAACTCAACGATTCAGCAAATAACGACACGCCCGGGGTAGGGGGTTTTGCGCTGGATAATCCCCTCAAATCGCTAGTTGTGATTGAAAGTTTATGTTCTGAAAGAGAAGAAAGAAAAAACACACAGTAGATAAAAGGAACTTTATGAATATGAATGATAAATCGGGTTGATTGGGCTAGATTGGTGCATGGCAGTTGAGTTGAGAGTCGGGCGGTCATTCAGTTGTTTAGAATAGTCAGTCAGTGAGTGTGTACTGGATCATCTTGGATTTGCATGAGAGTTGATTGAGATGGAAATCGCTGCCTTTAGATATGGATTGTTGTTGTGCTTTTATTGTCATCTATGGATAATGCACTTACTAGATAAACGTTACTTTCTCAGTTTACTAAAGATTTTGTTGTTGACTTTTTTTTATCCAATTATGAAAAGAAATTTTTGTTTTTAAAACAGGCATAAAGGTCTTTATCGTAGAAACTCTGTAAGGCAATAAAGGGTGATACGGTCAAAATTAGCTTAGTATCAACTTGACGTATTTCTTTCAATTTTGCATTTAAAAAAACCTGAACACCCCTCATTTTGCAGGTGTGTGTGTGTAGAATGTTGCTCCTATTTTGATTTTGGAATTCACTCTTTAGTTGTAAAAATGCCGTCCAAAGA
The DNA here is from genome assembly GCF_029784155.1 of Uranotaenia lowii. Classification (NCBI taxonomy): domain Eukaryota; kingdom Metazoa; phylum Arthropoda; class Insecta; order Diptera; family Culicidae; genus Uranotaenia; species Uranotaenia lowii. Next base: position 37,734,955 of record NC_073693.1, read on the forward strand.
AGAAGAGCAGCGTATCAAAATTTAGCTCGCGCATCGCGAAAATCCGAGCTACTCGCACGCAAAGCTGGCAAAATAGCTTACCCAAGTAACACAGATCAAGCCAATTGGCTTTTTTGAGTTTTAATATTGTTTTATGAAGACTTTTCGATGGCATCCAATTTTTAAAACGGTTTTATTGTAACATAGGAAATGCTTCATTTATCGTGTGTTTTAAAAGAGCCCTGAAAGTTTTGCTAAAACTTGAATAAAACACTATCTTAAGAGTGTTGTAAAAAAGTTGCAAAAGTATTGCTAAAGATTCAATAAAACACATATTTTCCTGTTTTTATTAGAGCTTTGGTACCAGTTTTAATAATGCGCTCAATGCGCTTTTAAAACTAGCGTTCAAACCAAGTTGAAAAACTGTTTTATTGGAACATTGGATGTAGGCATGATAAAACTAAGTGACAGATGATTTGACAATCGAGAAGAACGTATACACGCTTAAACTTTTTTACCTCTTTTTGAGATAGCATAACCTTTTTTGAAAGGATTATCACTCAAAATTGAGAAAAGCGTGCTATCAAAATGATATAAATTAACACAGTTTAATTCATCTGAAAAATAAAAACAACTTTGTTGTATCCGCATTCATATTTCAAAACAACCGCAAATCAGTCCACATAATTATTCGCTCAATTCGAATAAAAGCCTACTGTGAATAAACTGTTCTTCTGATTCGATAAGAATAACTGTACTAGAAAATTCATTTACAAGTATGCCTATTAAACTACACGTTTTATTTATCCATCTCTGTCTCTCAATGCGAAGTTGATCTTTATTTACGTCATCCAATCCAGAACTAACAAAATTATTTTCAGATCAACCGTCCAAATTTCTAGAAGACTGCAGAAACCGGTTTCTACTCAGCAAAGACGGAGAAATTGAGTTTCATCACAAGCGAAAATGCTCATTCTAAATCAGCCTCAACAAATTTCAGATGATATATTCTGAATGAAGACCACTAGCATTGGCCGATCATTGAAAATAACGATTTATTTAAAGCGTAATGCAGTTCTGGTAATAGTAAGCAAAACATCCGAAGGACGTTTTAAAGAATCGTTTTATCGCTTCCAATTGTTTTCCCATACAACTGTTTTAACAGTTTTTAACTGTTTTACATAACCTAACTACACATTCAAAATTCAATCATTTCGGAATTCACGATTCAAGCAATGTCAATAATCGTTTGCTAAACGTTTTATTACGCTTCAAAAATCATTTGATTATAATCTTCATTTATGCGGGTTATTATTTAGCTTTGAGGCCAGGTTTTTGATGACAGAAAATGTTCTATTCCAAAACAGTTTGAGATTATTTGATAGCTACTTGTTGTTAAAAGATAATTGACCATCCTCTATTCATAGTTAAAAGGAAACAAAACAAAAAGTTGCAAGAATGCCTTTTTCCAAGCTACAAATCGAAATGTTCTCATTTATTGCGAAAAACTTCTTTTTCTCAAAAATGGATAAATCCATCATGAGCGTGTATTCCATTAAGAGAAACGTCAAACGAAGCTGTGATTCAAGGTCTCTTAAAACCATTTAAAAACTGTTTATTGAAATAGTTTTATTACCACATTTTTCTAACCGGCATAAAACCATTTTAACACTGTTTTACAACTGCCTTAAGATTTTCAGTATTAATTTACTGTACACCATGTTAATTGTGAAATTGAATCGAAATTACTGACGCCATGTTGCTGGAAATAATACTTTAATACTAAAAACTAGACATTTTCATCAAATTTGACAATGTTGGCGGTACTATTTGTTGTATAGGTGATGAATTTCAACGCAAAACAAAAGTTGCATCTTTTGAGCCAATTTATTTTTCCTTTAATTATAATTTTTTTATTTAAATAATGCTTAAAATATGGTCAACCTTGATTTTCTTTGAGGCGCGCTTAAGTTTTGATGCTATTTCGTATATACTTCACCAGAAATCTGAGGTTGCAGGAAGTTTCTTGCTTAGATATATTGAAAATGAGAATGAGAATATTTTTAAAATATTTTAAATGGAATCTTTACCTATCATCAAATGCTTGGAAGAGTAAGTGATAAAACGAGAAAAAACACGGAACAGAAAGCTCCCACAGTAAAATTTCTATTAGATTCCACAGCTGCCACAGTAAAATTCCTATCAGATTTCACAGCTCCCACAGTAAAATTCCTATCAGATTCCACGACGTAGTTTTAAAAGAGCTGTGGATAGTCTGAAGAGGGCTCTAAAAGGTTTCTTAAAGCTATGTCTATAAGGTCGAATAAAACTATTCTGTTGGATGTTTTATTATAGCGTATAGAATTAGCTTTAAAAACGTTAACAAAATGGGCCCTTTTGGCCATATGTTAGCTTTAAAGTAGTTGTGCTAATGCGTAGAATGCGCTTTGGCTTATAAAGTAGCTTTAGGAAATAGTTTTAAGCGAACTGTTAAGGTTGGAATAAAACTTAAATTGTTACTTGGGTTAGAGTTGCCAAATCAACCGTTACAAATGTAATTAAAGTGTTTGAGGAACGTTTGTCGACAGCCAGGAAGTCTGGATCGGGGGGAAATCGAAAACCGGAAGCCGCTGAGACGACAAAGAGAGTTGCCGGTAGTTTCAAGCGAAACCCTAACCTCTCTCTCCGAGATGCCGCAAATAAGCTGGGTGTATCGTTTACAACCGTGTATCGAGCCAAAAAACGAGCCGGACTATCGACTTACAAGAAGGTAGTGACTCCAAATCGCGATGATAAACAAAATACGACGGCCAAAGCGCGATCCCGGAGGCTAAACACGACGATGCTGACGAAGTTTGACTGCGTGGTAATGGACGACGAAACCTACGTCAAAGCCGTCTACAAGCAGCTTCCGGGACAGGAGTTTTATACGGCAAAAGGAAGGGGAAAGGTAGCAGATATTTTCAAGCACATGAAACTGTCAAAGTTCGCGAAGAAATATCTGGTTTGGCAAGCCATCGGTACCTGTGGCTTGAAAAGCAGCATTTTCATAGCTTCCGGGACTGTTAACCAAGAAATTTACGTGAAAGAGTGTTTGAATAAACGTCTGCTACCTTTCCTGAAGAAACACGGTTGTTCCGTACTGTTTTGGCCAGATTTGGCATCTTGCCTTTGCGGTAAAAAAGCCATGGAGTGGTACGCCGCCTACAACGTGCAGGTGGTTTCCAAGGACAAAACCCTCACAACATGCCAGAGCTCCGCCCAATTGAGAAATACTGGGCTATTGTCAAGCGGAACCAAAAGAAGACCAAAAAACTGCTAAGGACGAGTAGCAGTTCAAGGCAAACTGGCTTTCTAAACGATTTCACCGATTCACACGCGTTTTTCCCTTGACCAAATTTTGACCGTATCACCCTTTAAGAAGTTTGTAACATATGGGAGAGTGGGGAATAATGGGCCCTTTTTTTTTTCTTTGTTCCATTCCATTCTTTATTATTAAAAATAAAATGAAAATAAAAAATGGTATGGTTTTCTACATTTTTAAGGTATCATTATGAAATTTTCTTTATTTTTTAATAATTTATTTTCCTCAAGTTCGGACTGTATTAAAAAAGCAATATTTTTTTGAATTTTGGAAAATGGTAAGGAATCGTGAGCCACTAAATCCAAATTTACCAAATAATATACAAAGTTTATGAGTTGACCCAAAACTGTAATTTCAAAATTCATTTCGTTATTTTAAAGCAATTTCAGATGAGGAAATAAAAAAAAGAGTTGTGTATGATCGAATCGATTCAAAAACCTGGCTCGCGAACTTTCTGGCAAAATTCCTTATAAAGAATGGACAAATTATTTTTCTTAACTCTTTATTTGGCAATAGAAAACTTTACAGATAAGAAAAACGTATTTTAAGTTCTGAATGTGTATAAAAAATATAACAAATATAGGTGGTCCAAGATTTGTGGCCCTCGATTCCCCACAAGCTATGATTTGCAAATTGGTTACGTTTGTGTTTGATGTTTCACCAAAAATTTCTTTTCCACGTGAAAGAACATGACAACACTTAGATCATAAGCGCATGAGCATAGTTTTGTTATAAACTTTAGGTTACCCAGCGATGCAATAAGCGGGTGCTTGTTTAATCATGTAAGTAATTTTTTTAAAACTTTTTTAAGCTTGATAAATAATAGAAGCGTATTTAAGTCAACAACATATAGAAAAATATGCTTACGACAGTTGGATTGAGATTTCAATCTCAGTGCACATCCAAGATATTCAGAGTGGAGCACGTTACCTCACTCTCCCCTACTCTAATGATTGACATATTGGAATAAATATTTTTATTATAATTTTCTCGTGTGGGAAACATTTTAAAATGTTAAAAAAAAGATCTTTAAATCACATTTTATTAGGTTTTTAAAACAAAGTGCAACAACTCAAAAATCAAATTTTTAAAATTTTTTTGAGAGAACAAGTTTGTTGTTTTGTTCCATTTGGCCAATTTTCAATGATTTATAGTAAGACATTTAAGGATTTTCTTTAATTTTGATTTTTTACAGCGATTTTTTTCGTGACGTCACAACGCGCCATTTTTTTTAAATTCACAGATAGGAAACCGTTGTGACGACACGAAATTAAATTTTCAGCTACGAGAAATAAATCAAACTAAAAATTAATACTCAAATAACTAAAGCAGCTTGAATACTTAACTAATTATATGATTTGATGATGAATTAATTGGCTCCAATTATTCCCAAAATAATAAGTGCATTGAATCCATAAAGGCCCATAAAAACAGATAAGGTTTGCAACACACAAAATTAATTTGTGTGATCAGGTGAATATCATTAAAAAAACAATTCTAGGACAAACTTATTCATAAAAGCATTAAAATTTGTTTTTAAACTTTTTTGATATTAGTTATTTCATCTGCAAAGGAAAGGAGAAATTTTTGATAAATTTAAGAGCCTTTGATCTATTGATAGTTTGTTGATGGACAAATCAGACGAATTATGAAAATATTACAAGTTGCAAGCTTAAATTGACCTAAGATTTAGCACAATGTACCATGCTTAATTTAAGGAAATCGGACCACGGAAAGGGATTGCGCAATGACTTTGAAATTTTTGTGGAATTATAAAAAGTTTTGTTTGGAAGGAATATGTAAACCAAGTTTTGCACCATTTTCTTAGGTTTCTATCGGCCGATTTCTTTCAGGTTTTCAGAAAGCTTTAATTATGACAAATATTTCATCCCTAAGCCCATTTTAATTTGGTCTGTGTTGAAAAGGATATAAAGTTTAAAAAATTTGCTTTTGAAGGGTCAATTAACAAAAAAAGATCTACGAGAGTAAATCGACTGTTTTATCGCAACTCTAATAAAACTGTATCCTTCAGATAAAATATTGTCATAATTAAAGCTGTTCCGGCATGGTAATCGAGCAGCGAGCGAGGCATCGAGATTCGACACGGCGCAGTACGCGAAGGCGCGCGCAGCGCGTGAAAGATTTCATCTCCTTTGAAATTATTGTTCTGCAAGCAGCGAATTGTTTGGCGGAAGAAAGGACGCTTTCTTCGCCAGCGAAAAGAAAGCTTGGCTTGGCTTCGAATCGCCATTCTCCATCACTTCGATTTGTTCCAGCGCGACGACTAGACGGCCAGGCCGAAAAGAGTCCCATTACTATTCGTTACTTCTGTTATTTGTTAAGTGTTAGAAATAAAGTTAAATATAAGTCGTTAAAGTTTTAGTTAAAGTTAAAATAAAGTGTGTTTATATTGTGCAATAAATTGTTTGAACTATATGTGAAAGTTGTGTCATCATTGGACCATACGAACGGAAAAGTGAATAAGAAACTTACCCGAAAATTTGGGAGCTAGTGTCCGCATCATTAATGTCTGGGAATCACCCACTGCAACCCTGAGCTCTCGACATTTGGTCCTTCGAACCGGATGAGGCCCTGAATCCGGAACAAACCAGGATTAGACCTATCTGGAAGCTACAGTGCCGATAGCCCCAACGCCATCGCAGCCGCGGATGCCAAGCGCCATCTTGAGGAACGCAGTACAACTCGATAAATAGAAATTTACAAGGCAGATTTCTTTTATCGAGAAGGTTAGTAGCATTCCAATCCACTTACATTCCGTGATCATCCCTACCGGATCTCTTCTTGTTGCACCTTTCATCATAATCGGCTACACACATCACATCATCTCCGTCGGAGCACCGCGGATCGATTCGATACCCACCCGTGCCTGGAACAAATCATCAGCATCAACTTTCTTCGGTCAAGCACCCCACATCAGCTGTGACCATCACCACACAACAAAAACACTCAAGCGACACATCAGTAGCAGCAGAATTTATTGAAATACAAGGCAAATTCCTTGCCTTGAAAAGGTAATTAGGATTCCAATAAATTAACTGTTGCTTGCCGAGCTACTTGGTCTGACTTTTTAGATCCAACATCGCTCATCATGTCGGCCACCGAGCGAAAACTGCGCAGCCTCAAAGCCCGTCGGCGCAGTTTATCAACATCCTTCCTCAACATCAGCAGATTCGTCGATGGTTTCCAAGAACCCCGAGACACCGCAGAGGCACCAGTCCGACTAGAAGCAGTCGTCGAAATCTGGTCCGAGTACGCGAAGGTCCAGTCTGAGTTGGAAACCCTGGACGAAACACCTGAAGCACTAGATAAGTACCTCGAGCAAAAAACTGCCTTTGAAACAGCATACTACAGGGTAAAGGGATTTCTGCTGCAAAAATGCCCCCCACAAGCCACAGTACAAACACCATCTCACATTACACAGCCCCATAACACGCACGTTAAATTGCCCGACGTTAAACTGCCCATATTTTGTGGAAATGTTGAGAACTGGCTCAACTTCCACGATTTATTTGTTTCACTCGTTCACTCGTCGCAAGAATTATCGAGCATTCAAAAATTTTATTACTTGCGCTCATCACTATCAGGAGAAGCACTAAAACTTGTTCAAACTATCCCGATATCCGCCACAAATTATCCCGTTGCTTGGAATTTGCTATCACAGCATTACCAAAACTCGCGAATGCTAAAAAGAACATATGTTCAAGCCCTTTTCGACTTCCCGATATTTCGCCGAGAATCTCATAATGATTTACATTCGTTGGTCGAAAAATTCGAAGCCAACGTACGCATTCTAAAGCAGCTAGGAGAAGCCACCGAACATTGGGACCTTTTGTTGATCCATCTTCTTGCTAGCCGCTTAGATCCCATCACCCGTCGGGATTGGGAAGAACATTCGTCCGCTTCCGAAACCACTACTTTTAAAGAACTTACCGATTTCATCCAGCGCCGAGTAAATGTTCTCGAACAATTGTCGTCCAAGCCACCAAATGAATCCCAATCCCAACCCCAATCACAATCACATTATCGTCGTCCCAATAACACCCGTTCAGCCAACCACACTTCATTCCCAGAGCCCAGAATGCGAAAATGTATCGCTTGCCCCCAAGACCACAGCCTTTTCCAATGCCCCAGTTTCACAAGATTACCACTGATTGAAAAAACTGCACTCGCGAAACGAAACCGGCTATGTTTAAATTGTTTCCGACGAGGACACTATGCGCGCGAATGTCCGTCGGATAACTGCTGCAAAAATTGCCGATCCAGACATCACACGCTTCTCTGCCCCAACACACATACCCACACCAATTCAAACTCCGCTAGAACAATCGCCAACACACCACCGGTCAGCGCCGAACAACAATCGTCATCGTCAGTTCCAGCTGCTGCTCCGAGAATCAACGTAGCTCACTCCGGGATCACCAGCACCAGCACCAGTTGCCACTCACAAGCCTTCGATCGATCCCGAGTAATCTTAGCCACGGCCTTTGTGGTGGTAGTCGATGACGTAGGAAACCAATATTTAGCTCGTGCCTTACTCGATTCTGGCAGCGAATGTTGTTTTGCCACCAGTCGCTTGTACAACCTCATGAAGGTCAGAAGAAGCAAAGTTAATGTTCCCATAGCAGGAATTGGAAGCTCATCGACGAAAGTCAAGTTCCAATTTAATGCAATCATTAAGTCCCGCACATCAGATTACACAACAACACTACCATTCCTAATTCTACCAAAAGTCACCATAGATCTGCCCACTATTAACGTTAACACTTCCCAATGGCCAATCCCCAAAAACCTACAATTTGCCGATCCCGATTTCCATCAAAGGCACACTATTGATCTCGTGCTGGGAGCCGAGATATTTTTCGATCTTTTTTCACCCCCTGGTCATATCTACTTGGGTGAATCAATGCCGTCGGTAATCAATTCTGTATTCGGATGGGTCGTCTCGGGAAAAACAACATCCAACGCAAGCATTCCACAAACCACCCCTAAGACTTGTCAGGTAGCCACTCTCAAAAGATTGGAAAACCAAATGGAAAAGTTTTGGTTAATAGATGAAAGCGCATTCCCATCATCATCTTATTCCCCCGAAGAAAGCAAGTGCGAAGAATTTTTCTGCCGTACCGTTAGTCGCAATTCCGAAGGTCGCTACATCGTTTGTTTACCAGTGAAACGTGACGTCATCAATCAGCTGAGCGACAACTCAAGATCAGCTGTTCGTCGGTTCCAGTTGATGGAGAATCGACTCCAAAAAGAACCTTCGCTAGGTGAGAAATACAGAGAGTTCATGACGGAGTATATTCGGCTCGGTCACATGGAACTAGTGACCGAGTGCGAGCATACTACCAAACAGGCATACTATCTCCCTCACCATCCCGTTATCCGAGATTGCAGCACTACGACCAAGGTCCGTGTCGTATTCGATGCGTCAAGCCGATCCTCCACGGGTGTATCGCTCAACAATGCGCTGATGGTGGGCCCCACAATACAACAAGACTTGCGAGCGATCGTGATGCGCTCTCGATTGTACCCGTTTGTTTTGGTTGCTGATATAGAAAAAATGTATCGGCAAATTCTCGTGCATCCTGATGATACCCCACTACAGAGAATCTTCTGGCGCTCATCTCCCGATCAACCGATACAAACGTACGAGCTCAAGACGGTGACGTATGGCACAGCTTCGGCTCCTTTCCTGGCAACTCGAGTTCTCAAACAGCTGGCAATCGATGAGGCGGAGGGTTTCCCGAAGGCAGCGAGGGTTATCAGAGAGGATGTCTACATGGACGATATCTTCTCCGGGGCACAGACGGTGGCAGAAGCAGTCGAGCTGCGAGACCAGCTGGTAGCGATGTGCCTCAAGGCTGGCTTTCCGCTACAGAAATGGGCTTCGAACGACGAAGCGATTATGCATGGCATTCCTGCTGAGCGACGGGCGCTTCAGCAGTCGATAAATTTCGATCATGATCAGACACTAAAAACACTTGGGCTTCATTGGGAACCGGGCACAGATTTACTGAAATTTAGTATCGATTTGAAACCTCCGACAGATGCTAAACTCACAAAAAGGGCAACTCTTTCGTGCATTGCGCAACTTTTCGACCCGTTGGGACTAGTGGGTTGAATTTTGGTCACGGCAAAAGCATTCATGCAAAAGCTCTGGACGTTAAAGAATGAAAATGGGTCAATTTGGGATTGGGATCAAGAATTGCCCGACTACCTTAAACAAGAATGGGCCAACAATCATACTCAACTCCCCCTGCTGAACGGTGTTTGGCTAGAGAGGTATGTTCTCCTGCGCAAGGCAGTCGAGAGTGAGTTACACATTTTCTCGGACGCATCCGAAACAGCTTATGGTGCGTGCGCTTATATTCGATCTGTTAATGATCACGGCGAAATTAAAGTGGCTCTCCTTACATCTAAGTCGAGAATCGCCCCCCTCAAGCAAGTTAGCATTCCCCGCCTAGAGCTTTGTGGCGCTCTTCTGGCAGCCGAACTTTACGAGAAGATTCGGCTATCGATAAATATTGAGATGAATGTGAAATTTTGGACGGATTCGACAGTGGTACTGAGTTGGCTGAGGGCTATTCCATCAACTTGGACCAACTTTGTGGCAAATAGGGTTTCCAAAATTCAGACTGCGACGGAAGGATGCTCATGGCAACACATAACCGGCGCAGAAAACCCAGCTGATGTCATTTCACGAGGCTGTTTGCCGTCGGACATTCTTCACAATTCATTATGGTGGCAGGGACCAGATTGGCTAAACCAAGACAAGGTTTCTTGGCCAATTCCGAACGTTGATATCGTTACCAGCACTGATTTTGAATTGAGAAAATCCGTAATCGTTTCCTCTTCAGCGAACATAGAACCCAGCTTCATTGATGACCTCCTGAAACAATTTGAAAATTTTCATGCGCTTCTACGCTTCACCGCATATGCGTTGCGCCTCAGCACGAATTTTCGTCTGCCACAGAGCGAGCGCAGATTCCAGGGGCTCACGACCGACGAATTGAGAACAGCAGAACACACGATTGTCCGACTTATCCAACAGCAGCATTTCCCCGACGAGTGGAGAAGGTTGAAAAAAGGCGAGCCGGTATCGAGTTCTTCGAAGCTGAAGTGGTTCTACCCAATACTTAGCCAGCGTGATGACGTCATTAGAATCGGTGGGAGAATTGATCGATCAGCGCAACCGTACGAATCAAAACACCAGATAATTCTCCCAGGATCTCACCCCTTCACCGTTCTTTTGCTCCGCTCTTATCATCATCGTCTACTGCATGCTTCTCCCCAGCTGTTGATAAACATGGTCCGGCTCAAGTACTGGATTTTGGGTGTGAGATCAGCCACTCGGAAGGTTGTCTATCAATGTATTGCCTGTGTGAGAGCACGACCCCAGCTGATCGAACAGCTGATGGCCGAGTTACCAGCATCTAGAGTTTCTCCCACACGGCCGTTCTCTGTTATTGGTATCGACTATTGGGGACCGATTCAAATCAAACCACGACACCGAAGAGATGCTCCAGGCAAGGCATACGTGGCTGTGTTTGTCTGTTTTTCGACGAAGTCCGTCCACCTTGAACTTGTGGTGGACCTCACTACAGCCAAATTTCTCCAAGCGTTCCGACGATTTGTGAGTCGTCGTGGTCTGTGTGCTCATGTTTACACGGACAACGGTCGCAATTTTGTTGGTGCGGCAAACGAGCTACGTAGGTTCCTTCGAAGCAACGACTACAAGAGTCATCTGGCCAATGAATGCTCCGAGAATGGGATCCAATGGCACTTTAATCCACCGAGGGGATCTCATTTCGGAGGTTTATGGGAGGCAGCGATCAACTCGGCCCAGAAGCATTTCGTCCGTGTTTTGGGAAACCACTTGTTGCCGTATGATGAAATGGAGACGCTTTTAGTGCAGATCGAAGGCTGTCTCAACTCTCGCCCTATCACCCCTCTGAGTGACGACCCCACAGACTTAGAGCCCCTCACCCCTGGTCATTTTCTCGTTCAATCGGCGCTTAAGGCAGTGCCCGATGACGATCTACAGTCGTTGCCTACCAACAGGCTGACTCAAATGCAGCTGACCCAGAAGTTGGCGCAAGATATTTGGAAGAGATGGCATGTTGAATATTTGGCTACATTGCAAACTCGATCGAAATGGTGTAAGGCTCCCGTTAAAATCGAATTGAATCGTCTTGTTCTCATCAAGGATGAGAATCTCCCTTCCACACAATGGGCAACTGGCAGAATCCATAAGCTTCATCCCGGGGCTGATGGGGTGACTCGGGTGGTAACACTGCAGACAGCAAAGGGTTTCATCGACAGACCGGTTGCAAAGCTCTGTTTGCTGCTGATCGCATCAATGGATGGCGAGATGAATGAAGGCGAGAATTCATCAATCAGCAACGAAATCGAGAATGGAAATCAGCATGAATGACCGAGGATAGCAGATTTTAATAAAATACAAGGCCCCCTGAAATGGTGGGTCCCAGGTGAGGACCATTCCATTAGTTTATCTGCTATTGTCCGGGTCTACCGGGTCTTATTTTTCCCCAGAATCGGAACCCATGGTTCTACGGCATCAGCGACGCAAGGTCAGGCACGATCCAATGTTACCGAACGAGCGGTGGCATTTCCATACGAGCGATTATAGCGGTATCCAGAAATGGCCATTTCTGGAGGTGGCAGGATGTTCCGGCATGGTAATCGAGCAGCGAGCGAGGCATCGAGATTCGACACGGCGCAGTACGCGAAGGCGCGCGCAGCGCGTGAAAGATTTCATCTCCTTTGAAATTATTGTTCTGCAAGCAGCGAATTGTTTGGCGGAAGAAAGGACGCTTTCTTCGCCAGCGAAAAGAAAGCTTGGCTTGGCTTCGAATCGCCATTCTCCATCACTTCGATTTGTTCCAGCGCGACGACTAGACGGCCAGGCCGAAAAGAGTCCCATTACTATTCGTTACTTCTGTTATTTGTTAAGTGTTAGAAATAAAGTTAAATATAAGTCGTTAAAGTTTTAGTTAAAGTTAAAATAAAGTGTGTTTATACTGTGCAATAAATTGTTTGAACTATATGTGAAAGTTGTGTCATCATTGGACCATACGAACGGAAAAGTGAATAAGAAACTTACCCGAAAATTTGGGAGCTAGTGTCCGCATCATTAATGTCTGGGAATCACCCACTGCAACCCTGAGCCCTCGACAAAAGCTTTAAGAAAACTTAAAAAAAAATTGACAGATAAGGGCCAAAATTATTGGTGAAACTGTTTTTTTTTGTTCATCCCGAACAAAATCCACATAATTCCATACAAATTTCAGGTTTTTTTAACGACTCCTTTCCGTAGTCTGATCTGGCCCAAATTTTTCATGGAACCTTGCGTTTTTGTGGGTTTTTTGTGAACCCGGGGTTTTGGATTTTCTAGTAAAATTTTTTGAGGTAGAAATTTCAATTAAAAACAGTTTTTCGATCATTTTATAAAAAAATATATAAACGACTTTTAAATTGTATGATCAAAAATGTTTATCTTTAAAATATATCCTGATCTATTTTTTTTATTTTGTTAACCTTATGCCAGCTTATAATAAAAGCAACTGGCGGTTTTTTCATATTAAAATTTATGTAAGAAGAACTTGGTCTTTATTCATGATTTTAATAGAAATCTTAGATAATGACCTGCTTTATGGTTTACTTAGATTCTTTTAAATAATCGATGAGAAATTCATTACAATGATAGTTTGTTTATACCGAATCAAGTCTTCAACAAGTGGAATTTGTATGTTTTTATTAGAGACATTTAAAAAAAAGCTGCGTTAAACGAAAAAGAACGATTATAAGTTTAATGAAAAACTTGATACTTGAATTCATTAAATAAAGCGCATTGTCATGTTAGTTTGATAAAATGTTAGAAAAATAGCTACCTTTGGAAAGCCGTCAAGAATTCTATGTTTCGTGTTTTATAAATCTAAAGATGCCGAAATGTCGCAAATTACGTCAGTTTTTAAATTCTTTTTCCAAAAAATTTCCACTTTGACTGGAACAGCGTTGGCGGTTGATACATTAAAGACTACGGTTTTACGCCACTTTTTTACATTTTTTGTGGCCATGATCTGAGAAATTTTGAAAAAAATATTTCCACATGTGCAACAGCCGTAATCACAAAAAAAATTTATCGTTTTACAGAATTTTGAACCAATTTCATCCCAGAATCTGTGTCACAGAACATAGAATTTTTAAAATATTCACAGATTTCACAGAATTTAAAAATTTTATACGTTTTTTCAAAATTAATTATTGTATGTCAATATAAATTTTGAATAATAACTTAGAATTTCATAAATATGAGAAAATTGGTAGAAATAATTGATTTTCTTAAGTAAAATGCAAAAAAGACGTAATTTGGCATAACTTTTGAATGAAATTTGTGAATAAAACATCACAGAAACCCGTCACAAAATTTCTGGGTACAATCAAAGAAAATCAGATTTTATTTTCGTCAAAACACAGATTTTTTTTCGACAACCTTGCAACCTTTTCTAGCACCTAATAACTGACTTACAGCATTTTCCTGAAGTACGTTTGATTCGAATTTGTTTCTTAGACTTTGAATAACTTTTAAATAGATGTTTGTTGAAGAATATTGTCTGTAAATCATATTTTATGCTTTCCAAAACGATGAATTTTGTAAAAATTGATTGAGAAGCAAGAGAGCTTTCCCCGGTGTTATATTTATAGGTATATACAAAGTGTCAGTATGTTTAGATATTAAGAAATACTATAATTATGTTCAAATAAAAGTTCTTGAACGTTTTCTAAAAAATAAAATAATTTTTCGTGACATCACATCGCATTTTTTCCTAGATGTAACTCACAACCTCCTGAAAAGATTTTCATTCTGAAAATTTCTTTGAATTCTTTTTAAAAATTATGGAGGGACCCCCAATTTTTGACAATATGTGACGTTGTGTGATGTGTAAATAAAAAATAAATAAAAATAAAGTGACGTTAAATCGTGATTTGGAAAAGAGTAGAATTTTCGTGACGTCACAATAACGCTTAAAATTGATAAGTGGGGTTTTTTTTATTATCTGACAGGTTTGCGCCGGGGGTCTTCAGATTCCCCCAAAGTTGAAAATTTGGTTCATTTTTACGTTTTAAAAATACATATATTTTTTCAGATTTCTAACATTTTTGTTTTTCGAATTATAGGGGAGATGAGGGCATAATGGCCAACTTAAGGAAAACGCTAATTGAACCATGGAGAACAGCTGTAATATGTGAATTACATAATTTTTGCGTGTTCAGACACTCAAATAGTCTATGGTCTATTGGGATGAAACTTGAAAAAGTAGATAAAAACTTTTAAAAATGCATTTTAAATTTTTTTGCCGAAAGCTGAAAACCAGTCACTGTAGAGGCATGATGAGAAACCCCCCGAGGCAGTTTGAGCACCATTAATGAAGGCATAATTTTTTTTTCATTTATCATTCAAGATCATGATTGCACTAAACGGTTAGGCATAGATTCATCAAACAAAGCAATAAAAAAGTAATCTAGGTCTGTATGTACAATTCAAAGAATTAACACATGCTCATACTTTATGTTTCTGGTGTTTTGTTTGACGGATGATGCTTTGATGCTATTAGCCGTATAATGTAACAATAAAAAAAATCAATCATAAATGGTATGTGCAAAAAAAAATCCCCTCGAACAGGAATCGAACTCAAGTCTACTGATTACCTCTCCGACACCTTACCATTAGGCCAAATCGACAGATGTAACAAGTCAAGCTATAGCTCTGTTATTCAGTTGACTTCATCAAGTTGAAATCGCTTCTAGATTCCCCGGCAGAATATGCTTTCATTGAGAGTGCACTGTTCGCCTCTTGTGAACAAATTAAAGTAAAAAAGCGTTTTAAAATTGATAAAAGTGAAAAATCAAAAAATTTATGATGTTGAAAATTGAGAAACAATGTGTAGATCACGTACATTTCAGATCAAGATGATTTAAAGGTCATAAAAGCTTATTTGGTGGTGCTCAAAAATTATAATATTTTCGTCACTTGAGAACCTAGCTGGTTATTATTGAATATTTCTGTAAATATGAAAAGGATATTTTTTTTTTGGTGAAAAATTAATACTATAGGTAGTACGAAACAAGTCCTTATGAAAATTTGTTTAAGAAAATACGTACTTATGTAGAAAAAAGGAGTGCCCTTATCTCCCCTACTCGGTTAGAATTTTTTGTATATAAATAAACCATATTTCAAAGCCACATTTCTCTGTTATTTTCAATGGAAATTATAAAATAGCACATCAAAATGCATTTAAATTTTATCTGCTTTCCAGCAAAACTGACTATAAATTATTACCAATAATCTAAGTATCATATTGTTAATGTGGTACAACCAATAATGGGAATGTTGCTTTTACAGCCTGGTCATATACTCTATAACTTATTAAATTTATTTTTTAACAAACTTTCAAATTTTATTATCCCCAGATTTTCATACTTAAAACGGACATCACTTTTCAGTGGAAAGGCCGATAATTAACAAATAATTAACATATATTAACAAATTTAATAAACGGTGAGTAAATTCTTCATGAGTTATTTAAATTTTCAACTTTTGCCCCCAAAACTAATACTTTATGATCAATCTTTATCAGCGTTTTATCATAAACTGTTTTTTGGAAGCCTAGAATACGATTTAAAATCTGCTGATGTGGCTTGATGCAATATAAATATACAAAGTTACTTTTTCTTGATTTTTAATGAATAAATCCGTAGTTTAGCTGAATTTGTCCGGATATTACCCGAATTTTCGAAATCAAAGCCCGGATTTTACCAGTTTTTAAGATAAATTTGCTCGGATTTGCCCATATTTGCCCAGTCCAGATAAGCCCGGGAAAAACTCTGACAATCGTCTTGAAAGTATAGTTTGTAATAAAACAGAAATTGAGGTCAGTCTGGCCGAATGGAAAAACTTTTATTGAGTTTTTTTTGTTTTCCTTTTCATCCAACACCTACATTTACGTTAATATATATTAACTGAAACATGCAAGAAAACTGAACAATTTTCACGAATACTCACCTTGTATATCAGAACTTTGTTCAAATGAGTTGTAACCCCTTGAGTATACTTCGGAATCAGAGCCGTCCAGTTTTTAACTCAGTTTTCTTATGATAGTTATGGTGGCACATTCATACTTTAGAAAAATCTATGTCATGATGCGCATAAATGTGTTATAGAGAATTTTCAGTTCATTTGATTTACTTTAATGGCTCTTTCAACAACGCAGCAGTTTGTAAGAGATTTGGAGATAATTTATTCCAGGGAAATCTCTGGATTAAATGGGAATTGTATACCCAATGAAGAGGTTACAAAATTTTAATGCCGATCGCAGCTAACGCCGAAGATTCTATGATTGCTTAGCCAAAGATTGTATGGTTGCTTTCCTGTCACTGACATAAAGACTCCCGGGCAAAATGATGCAGGATACAAACATTCAAGTGAAACAAGAAAAACATTTTATGGGATTTAGCATTCTATCGGATAATTCATAAAGAAAAAAACAAAGAAATACCGTTGATGAGAATCGAACTCAGAACATTTTTTTCCTTCACCTTGCCAACCTTCAACTTAACCAGTGTACCACCTCAGCCAGATGGAGAAAAAAGGCTTATCTTATGCCAATTACGTTGAAATATTGAGAACTCATGATTGGAATAAAGATTCAAATTTGTGGCAGTTTAAAAATTATAACCGACTTGAGCGAATTTCAATATTGAAATTTTTTCAACTGCTGATGAAGTGTGATTTTGTTGTCAAGGGCGATTTCTCGGCGTCAAATGACAAACCTCCATAAGCTCCATAATGATGTGATGTGTCGCCGCAAATAGAGCCAAATTGCATTGTTTGCTCTTATCGCACGCAAATTTAAAATCCTCCAAACAAGTTTCAATTAGTGGCGCGCTTCTTATCGCTTGCCACTTGCTACTGCTACTGTCCACGAACTGCTGGAAGACACCCTTGAAAATTTACTCAATAAATACGAGGTATGTCTTATCAGCAATTACACCAGCTTCTGGAAGTTGGCGCTTTTGAAGCAAAACAAAAAAAAAAGGTAAAAACTCCTTTAATACTGCTTGTGGCAGCCAAAATGAGGTCTCTTTCGGTAAATTTCTGCTCGAGAATTTATCTTTAGTCTAGATGTCGAATTGCCCTGAATTTTGCCACCCGCATTCGAAATTTATCGGTTGTTTATCGAAGGATTTCTTTTTATTATTCCAACCCCTAAGCCTCCGGCTAAAAACAACACCGATTTTTCGATTCGGAACCGAGAAAAAAATACATTCAACCGCCGATAAGGGGCAAATTTTCTGGTCCCGCCGAAATTGTCACCCAATCCATGGAATGCCATTGCTTGAGGCCAAATCGAACAAGACGAAGACAACGAAGCCAACGGAAACGACGTCAGAGGTACCAACCATATAACATTAAATTGAGTCAACATAATTTGAAGCTGAACAAACGGAATTGGGGAACGCTTTCTCGAAACTCTGCTTAGTGCCGTTCCAGCAAAGATCGGTGGGGCAGAATATTTCGTCTTGCTTGCCATTGTGACTGCAATTTAGCACTTAATCCAATATTGATGCTGCTGTGAACTTTGAAATGCTGCGCAAACACTGAATCGACTCTCGAGCTATGTGAGAGAATTCGGAGCGGTGGACACAATTTGAGCCAGAAGAACGTTCTGGATGAAGATTTCGTCCAAGACATTTGGAGACGATATTGGGTGATGATTATTTAATATACGAGCTGTTGGTTGTCCTTCTCGATGGGAAAATATTTTGATTTGGCTTCGCTCGATAGGATATTGTTTTAACAGGTTGATAGGTGCAAAATTGACCATTTTGGAAAAATAAGCTGAAGCCTTTATTAAAATCTTATATACCTACATTTCATTTGCTACACCTTTAAAAATCAATTAAATTGTTCAAAAATTTAGATTCATTTGTAGGTACATAATCTTTAAATTAATCTAAACATAACTCAGACAGAACCTCTTTAAAATGAGAACTGCAACTTAGATTTAGTTTTGAATTTTAAATTCAAACATTACTTGCAGGAAGGGGTTTTGAACTATCCTAGGAACAATTCTCGTAAACTTATAACATTTCCTTTTAAATGCAGCTTTATTTGCTTGATCAATTTTCGAATTAAGCCGAACATTTTTTTTAGAGCTCCCATTGTCCTCGAATCTTCTTATTGGAAGGAAGGAGGGAACCACAGAAATACTTCTTTTTGCCAAGTAGCCCCATGCCTAAGGTTGTCAGATTTTTTTTCAGGACGTATCCGGGCCGGCAAAATCAGGGCAAATATAAATAAAAACCTGAAAAAATCCAGGCATTTCATTTCAAAATTGACGACCGAAAAGCTGGGCAATATCGGGGGAGATCAAAGGGTTACTCAACAAAAATCAAGAAAAAAAATTAAGAAATATTTTTTTAACAACTCATCGACACATTTCAAATAAAGGATAGCAAATAAACTTTTACTCAAAAAAATTTCGTTTTGGAGGCAACACAACACAATTTGTTTTTTTGTTTGATTTGCCAAATGAAGTGAATAGATCCGGGATAAATCCGAGCTTTTTTCATCGAAATTCGGGCTGCCGTGCCGGGCCGGACTGTTCCCAAAATTTGTAATAAATACTCGGGCAAACCCGGATAAATCCAGGCAATCTGGCAACCTTACCCATGCCAAATTAGATTTCATTCGCTTGATTAACTACCGAATAATGCCTAAATATTACATGGAAACCCCACCCTCTATCCTTTCCCATAAAACCACTGGAACAATAGAGTCATTGAAACATTTTGTTATATTTGCATGATACTTAATCGAATTCTCATCTCAAATTTGGTTCCCTTTGTTCGAAAACTCCATGATTTATGCCAAAAGTTTCATAGGAGCCCCCATTTCCCTTTTTGTTTCCCCACTGGAAAAAAGAAGGGATGCTTTACTATTTAAGAATCATCTTATTACACTTTCATGCTTGATTTGGTTCCATTTATATGATTAATTCTCGAGTTACGAAAATAAAATTATACGGAAACCGCCCTTCTACTATCTACCTATCTCTTCATGTATGAAGGACGAAGGAGCCTCAAATTATCATAGAAACATTTCCCGTATCCAAAAATCTGCAATGCCAAATATTGTTCCGTT
The DNA here is from genome assembly GCF_029784155.1 of Uranotaenia lowii. Taxonomy (NCBI): domain Eukaryota; kingdom Metazoa; phylum Arthropoda; class Insecta; order Diptera; family Culicidae; genus Uranotaenia; species Uranotaenia lowii. The sequence goes on from NC_073693.1 coordinate 37,754,541, forward strand.
TGATAAATTAGTTGTCAAGTTATGCAATAAAATGAATAAAATGTTTGTGAGCCCCTCATCATAGAAACATTCATCGTACCCTCATATACTTCCATGCCTAATTTGGTTCCGTTTGCTCGATAAGTCTTCGATTTATGCCAAAAGTTGTATTGCAGGTTGGGTTCCTTCTTCCTGTTTTCCCGTTGGAAAAAAGGGAGGGATACCAAACTATTTAATAAACATCTCTTTTAGCCAAATAAATTTCCATGCCTTATTTGATTCCATTTGCCCGGTGAGCTTTCGAGTTATGCCGAAAAATGTATGAGAGGATCCCTTTCTCCCACCTTTCTCTTCCCTGAAAAAAAAAGAAGGGATCAAAACATTTCATTGTAAAAGTAGTTCTCCTTCTCCCTTACTATCTCCCCACTTAAAAGAGGGGGGAGAAAAAAGCAACCTAGAAACATTCCTCGCACCCAAAAAAATAGCCATGCCATATTTGGTTCCATCTGCATTGTCAATTCTCGAGTTATGCAAACATGTTACTTTTGTTTGGATGACCCCCTTCGCCTTTCCAGATAGAGGGATGGGTCTCAAACCATTATAGGAACCTTCCCCGGCCACAAATACACTCACATGCCAAGTTACACGCAGGATCAGACAGACTGAAATTGATTTTTATACATGACCCATTCCCTCGTTGCGACACATCATTAGGAAAAACTTTTTTGATGATTTTTGTAATAACCTTAAGGTGTTGAAATTTTTCCAGACAAACTTTATATCGCCATGCTTTGCTCGACTTTTCCTTTAATTTGCAACAAATAAATTTTGTTCTCTATGCAGTGGTTAACAAAATAAAGCCTTTTTCCTTCGTTGCGTCACATTAGGCGACTGGTCAGCTTTTTTTTAAATTCATCACGGAATATAATGAAATTTTGAAAAAAGATTTTGTATGAGGCGAAAAAAAACTTGTTGGTTTTGGTTTACGATTTGTAATTTAACGAGCGATCTTCTTTCGTTACGTCACATCACATGATTTTCTGTAACAGGGGTTTACTCCGAAAAACGTAGCACTGGATTTTCATCAATCAACCAATCATCTATCCCCCATACCAAAAGGCTCTATTGAGCCCCCTTGTAATGGATGCTACTGTTCTAAGCACGTCTGGCAGCAAAAATAACATATACGCAACGCGAGCAAAACATTACTCATGCTGAGAACCCAAAATTTGGAATTTAATGCGGGAAATTCGGCGATACATTAAACTAATTTACACTATGAATCTCAATGGAAAAAGATTTCCTTTTAAGAGATTCATGTTAAAGAACAAAAATTAAAATTTCTTCAAAAAGTAATACCAAAACTAATAGAATAAGTTATGACTAAAATCTAACCAAAATTAACGATACACACTCATATACTCAATATACTCAAGGCTAATTTTTTCAACTTGTTTTACGAACTTAGTTTATCTTTAAAAACTTGAAGCAATTTGATCTGATCATGATATTCAACCTATTTTTCTTCAAATATGCGTACTTTAATAACAATGTCTTAACGATTAAATTAGCAAATATGTATTTTTTGTTCGCTAAAATAATACTTTAAAATTTGTATTCATTTTTTCATAGTAATTGAACACGAAATAATGCCATTCTTATCTTTTTTTCCTTCACAATTCTGTGGTTCACCTGACAATCAAATCGAATGACTTTGAAGGAGAAAGAGAAAACTTGTTGGATAGGGCAAAGGATTGAGTTGAAATGTTAATATTAAAAAATATTATGCCGTGAGAAGCAAATGACAACATGAAGACACTCATTCGGATTCACACTGAACGCTTAAAGCCATTTTTACTTGTATAATTGCCAATTGGATGATTTTTTATAACGCTTGCTCGATAATAGGATGTTTTTAATCTAAGGCCATGTCGTGGGATTTTTTATAATCGAACTTTTTTTTTGACGAATGAAGTGATTTCAAAAAATTTCATTAGCAAGCGTCTATTAGATGAATTTGAAAATTTACTATAAAATAAAAACAAAATGTATAAATCAATAAATTTATTTTCCGAGTTATATTTTATGAAAGTTATCATACTTTAAGTCGTCCTAACACGCCAAAGAATTTGGAAATCGAATATTTAAAAAAATGTTAGGATCCCCATTTCCATCCCACTAAACCGAATCAAATAAAATCTTTTATTTAGTAGAATTTTGTTAAAACATCAACTGTGTTAAGTTATGATAACATATAGAACCAATTCCAAAGATTAATCCTAGGAAGGAAAATGAAACATTCATTTTGAAACATTAGATTGAAAATTATTTTGGAAGAGTTATTTTCTGATGAATATTGTGCGTCATAATAAAAAAATCTACATGAATCATCGTTAAGATTAGTGCCTATTCTTATTACATCATTAGTTTTCATACATAATGTGCTATGCTTTTATCGTTTATTATTAGTTAGCTTGATCAAAAAGCCTTATGAAAAACGCTAAAAATCCGTTAAATTTTCTAGGACTTTTTTAAAAATATTGAAAAAAAATGAACTATCCAAAAGATCCTTATCAAATTCAAAGAACTATTAACATGAAGTACAGAAATCGTTATTTTTTTTCTCGAAATCAGTAGAAGAGTAGAAGTAGAAGTAGTAGAGACTTTAGAAACAACGACTTGCACCAAAATGTTCCAAAAGTAATCCGTTTAAATTACAGAAATTTTGTCACATTTCTCTTACCACGACAGAAGTTCAATGCTACCATAATCATTACAGAACTAGTGTTCAGAAAATTTTTCATATCTGAAATCTATTACAAGTGAAAACTTGGTTATTATATGACACGTGTTTCAGTAAATAAGTAAATTACATAATTTCAGGATTAGTGCTTCTAACGCTTTATCTTGAATAGAGTTTCAATCAAAGTCCAATGAAATTCCAACAGTTTCACATTGCAAAAAATTTAATTATTTTGAATTATAACAGTACTTGAAGCATAAATTAGACTAAAAAGCTCTCAAATATGGAAAAATATATAAATTAGATAGCTCAGAAACAATAAAAAATAATGTGTTGAAAAATAATCGGAAAAATAAATGTTTTAAATTTTAGTTTCCAAGTGTTCAAAATTTGAAAAATTGATTCTTGACAATAGGACATACTTTTTTTTTAATTGCCCTTATATATATGGATGAGAAATACTAGATAGTTTCTCGATATTTTACTTTAAAAAAAGAGCCGTGTTAGAAAATGAAAAAATAAAAAAAAATGACAACAAATTAGGCTTTCAGTTTGAGCAGGTAATAAAAATACTACATCGCACTTGTCAAAAGTGTTTCCTGATCATATCCTTCATCCCACACTCCCAAAACAATTTTTTTTTGCTAGGATGCAGAGGTAACCTCGGTCCTAAAGCACAAATTTGATTCTTTCATCCCTTTCTATATTTTTTCCTACCTATCAATTGATTACTAGGACGTGGCCGGCGCCGTTATTGATGGTTAAAGAGAGAGTATCAGTTTTGTGTATTGAGAGTGAGTCGCTAATCCCAAGCATCATTCTTTTGACCTTTGCACAAAATTGGTAGCCTCGGTCAATCACGGAGTAGCAACCATTGGCGATGTGGAATTCTTTCTACTGAGCCACGCCTGCGATCATGGTGCTCGAAATGCATTTATTAAAAAAAAACCAATTAACAAAGTTCATATCATCAAATAACCATCAGAATCAGGAAAAACCATTTCAATGAATTCCATTTTGTGAAAAATTAACAAAGCATTTCGGGTTCAATGATTCAGGTGGATGTGAGTAGTCAATCAAGCTAAGCTAAGCTAAGCTAAAAACTTGAAGCAATTTGATTTTGAAAATGCATCGTGGTATCCTTTTCTGCCCTAAGGAAGTTGAGGATCAGCAGCGTTGAAGAAGATTTAAGTATCTAGTGTTATGTGCCCTTATTCATGTTGTGAAACGAAGGTTTTGAATGGCAGTTGATGAATGCAGGTTATCAAATACATACGACACAGTTTGGTAATCACGAAGATTGGATAAAGGTGAGATATTTTCAAATCTGGATGAATACATAAGTCTAGTTGAATGCAACAAAGGAAGATTGTAGATAGTTTTTAAGCATCTGTTTTGCAGAGTTTGAAGTTTATCTGATTGAGATGATCGTCCCTAGACTCTCATAAGTTGGTGAAATAGAGTTTAACAGCACATGTTGTTGTACAGAATTCACCACAAAGCTCAGTTGGGAAAAACTCTTTTTTTTTCTGAATGTTGTATTTGATAACTCCAAGAAAAGGTGCTATCTAATGAATACCTAAGTATTTAAAAGTTTTCGCTTCTTCTGTGTAAAATAAAGCAGTATCATCTCCAAAAAGCCATGCAGTACCAAGAAGGGGAAGATTACAAATATCGTTAATGTACACAAGAAAGAGTAAAGGACCAATGTAACTGCCCTATGGCATCCCTATACTAATATTTCTCAATGCGCTGGCTATTCCTTTAACCACAACAAGTTGTTTTCTGTTGTTCAAGTAACTTAGAATTATGACATTTGCTTTGTCCCTTATTCCGTATTTGTTCAATTTATCTAATAAAATTCCATGATTCAATGTGTCGAAAGCTTTTTTTAGGTCAAGAAATAAGACTCCGAGGGTATTTTTAGTATCAATTTCTGTTATTATTGAGTCAAATAGTTCAGAAATAGATATAAGAGTGCTTGATCCTTCTCTAAAAACCGTTTTGCATTTTATATAAAATATTATCATGAAGAAATTCATGATTATGTAAAAAAGAAGTTCTTTACTTAGTAATTCATCAAACAACTTTTTGATGATGCTCAGCGAAGAAATTGGAAGATAATTGTTGAATTTTTTTTTGTTTTGTTTATAGTCGTTTTAACATCTTTATGTCATTCGCGACTTATTCCATCGATGCAGTTTGCGGACAGTCATTGAAAAACTTATCCGGTACAACTGTGATCGATGTTTACTCTTGGACTCGGACTCACGGACATCGGCTCAATAAGCAACTGACTTGTCATCTGAGATTTATTACTAGACATCTTCTGGATATCATGATTTCAAAATTCGAGTCACTTTTGCCACTTTTAGGCAATCTGGAAAACATCCTGTTTCAATTATTGACTTGAATAACTTTGCAAGAATATGAGAAAATAGGATGTTGTTTATTTTTATAACTCTTGTTAAGAAGCAATCCGGTCCACAATTTTTTGTTTTAAAGGCTCAATATAATTAAATTAATTTCATTTTTATCTGTTGGTTGGTTAAATATTGAATTCCCTACCTCATTTATATTGGATAAAACGTCAAACTCAAGTTCATTAGATACTTCCTTAGCAAGGTCTGATCCAATTGAAGAGAAAAAACTATCGATTTTATCAGCAAGACCTTTTGACAGTTATAAGGTTGGAACCTTCGGCAGGTTTAACTGTAGGCGATTTGTTGGATTTACCCAAAAGTTCATTTATATTTTTCCAAAGTTTTGAGGGCGTTTTATTATTGATTTTCGATTAATTTTTCATAGTACAGTCGTTTACACGTTCTCTTTTAAAGATAAAGTTTTTCTGTTGATATGTTGAATCATTTCTTTGAGGTGAGTATCATTTGGATGTTTTTTACACGTTTCAAATAGTTGTTTCCAATCATTAATCCAAAATTTGAAGAAATTAACAGGGCCGTAGGAAGGAGCGGCTGATAGGGGGAAGGGCTTTGATGACAATTTTTTTCTATAACATTTTTAGTTAAAAAATGCATACATAACTTATAGTAGAACAAATTAAAAAGGTTTGAGTTATTTTCCATTAAAAGTTGGTTATTTATTGAAAATCCTAACTTCCAAGAAATATGTCCTAGAAGTTGCCAATTTTTCAATGAAGTTAAAAAAGAGATTAGAAGGTTTCATTTTTACGATTTTTTTGTAATTATCTACTTAAATTAACAAGTAATAAGCAAATTTTTTTTTAACCAAAACCCTAACCAACGTATCCAAAAATCGTAATTTGTATCAGAACCCTTAGAAAGGAAAATACTATTTGTATTCTGATTTTCTCGATTTCAAACTGAGCTCTTTTTTCAGTTGCGGAATGCAACAAGCTTAAGTTAGAAATGCAAAAAGAAATGCATGTTTTTGTGTCTATGATGAAAAACTATAACTCAAGAATAATAAACTGGATACAGGATCCAAAATCTGATCACAGACATTGAATTTAAATGTAAATAGGCGGCTCTAAAACCACAAAATTTGGAGTAATTCTAACCTAAGCTTTCAAGATATTTTTCGGGCTGTGCAAATTCAGGCTATTCTTCGAATTATCCGCCAATATCAAATTTATTCAATTAAATTTATGAAAAAAATGTAGAAACACTCAGTCAATTTTAAATCATTTCTAAGCTTCCAAAATTGTTATTAATTATTTTGATTAAATTTCCTCAAAAAATTTTAAAACGAAAAATACATTACTCGAACGACTCAATTTAAACTTTTGTTTGATTTAGCAAATAAGTGAAACTATTCGGGCAAAATCTGAGCCTCCTGACAAGCTTAGTCTTATTGATATTCAAAATTTGGGACTAAACTTCTATCAAAAAGTGAAGAAATTTTCGAAAAACTGTAGTAGAATTGTTGTTCAGGGATAAGATTTCGAGATTTTTGTTTTAGTTCTGAGTCGAAATTGTTACTTTTGAAACATTATGGCAAAGCGGGTGGCATTCGTTATGATTTTCGGTACAAGATGATAATTTTTTCATCAAAAAGTACGATCATGTTATTAGAAATGAACTTATTAAATTTATGTATCTCGTTTTTAATAAGTCCTATTAGATTTTCTTTAAAGCAAAACAAAGCTGAAGAATTCAAAAGCTGTATATGAATCTTAACGAAAAGGAAAAATAAAAAAAATGACTTACTGGTGGACAAACGCTTGGACTAGATTATACAGATGTAAAATCTTTTCAGTGGTAAAATGTTCCACCATTTCGGTTTAAGTTACAGATTCTTGATGCAAGTGTGATTTATTCAGTAGGTACGTAATAGTAGACTGAGTCGATTTGGGGTCATTTCTGGATTTCTCAAACCCTGGGGTCTCAAAAGCTTCTTTTTAGTTCAAACCTCATTCATGATTTTTTGCAGTATTTTTAGGTAACGTTTACATGAGTAAATTTGAATTTTTTGTTTTATATGGGAAAATTGAATATATTGTACTAAAGAATCAGCATAATTTTTGTTTCTTTTGTGGAACCGAGCCTACTAATGGTTTTTGTGCCAATTTATAAATTTTTTGAAGAAAATTTTCGGCTGAACAACTTTGTGGAAGACCGTTACTTCGTATCTAATTAGGCAAACAAGTAATTCGCTGTTTAATAGGGGTTTGCCTTTGGCATTGATAATCAATAAATTCAACTGACATCACTGCTGGGTGCCTAGTGAAATATTACCTACATAAAAAGTAATCATGCAATACCTCGCTAGGCACCCAGCAGTGGTGTCAATTGAATTCATTGTTTTTCATTACCAAAAGACATTCCCCTGATAAACAAGTTATAACTGTTTTGCCTTATTAGATACGAAGTTTTGATCTTTAAGAAAGTTGTTCAGAAGACAATTTTCTTCAAATAATTTATTAATTGGCACAAAACCATAGGAAGGCTCGATTCCACGAAAGAAACAAAAATGGTGCTGATTTTGCAGTACAAAATACACACTAAGAAATTTTGTTGCTATTTCCGATTCATCAGTACAAAAAATTGATACATCAAACAATCTGCCTAAGTTATGTGCAAAGGAGAAAAATAAATTGAAATATTTCCGATGATAAGGTTTTAAAAACTTTTGAAATCTTTTAAGCTTAAATCGATTAAATCGAATTAATGTTATCTGAAACTGCTCCGGTAAACCATCAAAATAGCATACCCAATAAATAATAAAAGGTTTTCATACCTCACGATGCCAAAAACTAAAAAAATATATTTGATGATTGGTTAAATGATTTCTATGATGTAACTAGATAAAGTCTATTCAGAGTTTTTAAAATTGTAAACTAGAAACTGGTGTTGATAATGAGCATAACATTGTCACTTTTTCAATTTTTAGTTTTTCAACACTTTTCATTATTTAAAAAAAAATTATTCACCCAGTCCAATGTATCATCCGTGTTTGTGTTGCAAAAAATTCCAGATTTTTAAAAAAATATAGAGGTGTCTCATCAATTGAAATTTTTCTAAGCCAAAGCATTACCGACCGTACGAAAAAACTTTATCTACTTCATTTTCGAAATTGACCAATCGAAAACTTCAGGTGAGTATTGATATTTTCTGATCCAAACGAATTTTTCTTCTTTGAATTGGAAGAAAATGTTTCCGATGTCTGTTTTACACCAGGAATTCAAAATTTGCCGATTCTCCTTTGCCTCAACTCTCTAATAAATGTTCTGTTTAACTGTGAATCATTACCACTGTCACCACCGCCGTTTCGCTAATCATACCCAAAGTAATTATTTTATTGTAGTCCACGACCATAAATGTCTCCGGTGTCAGTAAGGAATTATTCTCTCCACGGTCACGACGACGACGACAATGATAATTTGCTACATTCTTACTCATCAATTAACCTTAATTAAGTAAAGTCTCGAGCAAAAGATAACAACATTTTCTTGTGTAACATTTCACGACCTTTCCTAGAATTCAGCAAACTTCGATCCGTGACTATGAACTTGCGTTTTTTTAATACGGTAAAAGTTGGTGGGTTGTAAAGTTCAATCAGAAACATAAGGAACACTCACTTTTATTCCAAGCAGCAGGCTAAACTATCTCAATCAATCCGAAGATCAAAAGGAAGTCACCAATTGAGGAGGACTTAATCCCCAAACACGCTTAAACCGAACTGAAGCGAACTGAACCCGGCGAGAGCTGAAAGACCTGCGATATCCACGGAGTACTGAACCGAACTGCGCTAAACTGGAAAAGCTTGCGTTTTTCTTCCACTAAACCGTGCGCATCGACTTAGGCTGTATCTTGCGATATACTTAGCTACCTTCCTACCAACCATTCTCATTTGCCCGTTCTGATACGGTTTGCTTGGTCCGATTTTGCCCTGATAAGATGGTCTTGGTAATCTTTACACATTCATGTAAGAGTACTATACTCGAAGACATTCGAAGGCAAAGGTATCGGCACAACATCGCGTTGATAAGAAGTCGTCTCAAACTTGGTTCCTCGATCAACTTTCGGTGCAACTTTGAAGACGATGATGGTCATACTTATTCGCGCGAGATGAACTGGCAGTGTCGTGCTAATTTAATCAGACAACGGCTGAGACTTTGGCTAGCTTGTTAGAACGTCATTGAGCCTGGCCGGTCGACTCTCTGGAAGAATTACACCAACAAAGACGAGCCGTTCCAACATGGTTTCTGTGCATATTTACTGTTCGAGGATGCTTCTCTGAGAGAAAAGTGTCGTAAAGTTGAAAAACCTCAAATTAGGCTTGATATGCATAGAAAAATACTTTTATGCATCAAGGATCAAAGAGTGTACTTTTTTTAGCACGAGTCATAAATTTATCCAACGAGACTTGCCGCCAGCTCAGAATTTAAAGTAGGGAAAAGTGTTCCTAAATGCGCCTATCAGGTTAAATGGCCATTTGACGAAATGGCTGACAAGACACCATATCTAATCATTGTATTTTGAGGGTGATACGCTTTGAACATAAGTCAAGAACGAATTTTGTTAATTGACCAACTCAAATTATTTTTTTGAAAATCATACATGGTTTTGATACCTTTTGATGTAATATTTCGACTTTTAAAAATAATACGTAAAGAAAATCAAAACAAAATCTTGGGTGGTTTTTGTTTCTTATTCAAATGAACTCAAATAAAATTAAACTTATATGAAGGTTTCGGAATGATTATAAAGAAGAATTAGAGAGGGGTTTTGAATGCCTCCTTCATGTACATATGTAAAATGCCTCTATCCTAAAATAACAGGTTAAATAGAATAAATGAATGATTTTCATCAATAAAACTTTGAATTTAAGCTCTAATTAACATCTGAAGAAAGAATTGAATATCTCAAAACTAATTTGATAAAGTTTTTCTCATGGATGAACTGCCTCTATAGTATGGCAACCCTAACTTTTGTTTTATTCTATAAAATTATACAAAAAAAAAAAGATTTTTATAAAACTTCAGCTTTGTCGTATGAAAGATATCAGTTTCTAGCTTTTTCAATGAAATTGAACGGAAATATTACACGGAACGGAAATAAATTACTCAGAAACTGAAGGAGATTTCAACATAAAAATTACTCCAATTTATAGAAAACAGATGTCTGCTCATGTGTGTATAGGTTTTTGTACACACATTCGATGCAATATTTGCTTTAATCAGCATTCTGCTTAATAGGCGCTCTACAGTAGCATTCGGACAAAAATTGCGTTAAACAGCACTCTCTCCTAAAACTGCAAGCTGTCATTTCTTTCTTAGCTGATATTTTTTAATGGAAATTTTCACACAGTTTAGTTCAACTGTAAAACTTACACTCCACAAAATTGTCGTTTGTGTCGTTTGCAACTTTCCTCGAATTTCAAAAACCTTGAAGTTTAAAAAGATTTCCTTTTAGTCATAACGACCGACAAAATTTTTGTAGATTTTTAAAATGAGATTTAGATACCCAAGTTTTGATTTGAAATATTGAATGAAAAATCGGGAAAACTTGTTCGCAGAATGTCACTTTTTTGGTTTTTCTTAAATATTTTGTAATTATGCAATGCAAATGAAATTAAAATAGATAGAGTGGAAAATGCTTTGGTTACAACTTTGCCGATGATGGCATAGCGGTAGGAGTAGCGAGAAAAATATCATAACACGTTAAACAGTGCATCCTTTCGAAAAGAAACTGGCATCACTGAAAGATTTTCCGTCTAATTTCTAGAAATATGTTTTCAACAAGAAAAATATTTATTTTGGAGCATTAAAATGTTTTGATTAGATGATCTTCATCAGATTTTCTAACATTTGATAAAAAAAGCCAGGGTTATCAGGAATTAGGAGTCATCAGCTGCAAAGTGTTTTTTTTAAATTTATTTACCGAAAAATCATTTCCTATTTCAAATTACATGACATTTTCATGAAAGACTGTAAAAATGTCATTAAACTTGATCTGTTAATAAGTCTGTATTCTGTGTAATGAGTAGAAGCTGAAATTTCGCTCAAAATCATATGTGTCACTACTGTACGTCAACACGTCTCATCTCAGCGTAAAATCATCTGCAGACCTATAACATGTCGAAATGCTGTTATGTCATACAAATAATGTTCGAAAACAAATTAGGATAGTAATAATAATAATCATAAAAAGATAAAATATCAAAATCGAAAGTCATGTATTAAAAAAGTTAAGCGCCATTGTTGGGCCAAGAGTTCCTACTTATTCAGTTCCATGAAATATAAAATTCACTTCGCGATCAAGTTAGGAACTTAGTATTCTCCTAAGTAAGTTGCCAAAGTATAACATTGGTGTATGAGCTAATTGAAAAAAACCGTTGAAAACACTAACAGAAGTTCGATAGCTCGAAGTGCGAGAACCAAGTGAGCAGAATCAATAGAATCTGTAAAGACCATTTGTCGTAAGGTGAATTATTTATATCAAAAGATAATGTATAATCGTGTTTATTACCTAAGTGATATCATCACAACAGGTGCAGGGTTGATTAGACTACAGGCGATAAAAAGATTGTAATCGGAGGATAGAATCATAATACTGATAGAGGTAGAGGTTAATTGGAGGAGTAAAAGTAGAAGAAGCAGTAAACGTAAGTCATTACTATCATAATTTATTAGCAAATAAGTAAAAATCCTAAGTTGCTCATTGTATATTTACAGAATTATTTTAATACATCCTACGTATTGAAAATATTGGAATTGTTTGCTTCCCGAAACTCCACAATATGAAACAATGTGATTTCAGCAACCTCACTGCGCAGTTATAATGATAAATATAATGGTTATGAAAAGAATGCCGATAGATTTTCGATAAAGGTAAAAATTAAAGGCATCGTTTTCAGTAAAATTCGATCGAGGTTCAACTGCGCTACTTTTTATTCCGCAAAACTTCGTTATAGGCTATAGCATTCATCTTCATAAAAAGCTAAAGCGCATTGTATACATCAACATTTGTCACAAAGTGTCACAAATAAACAAAAAAAAAAAACATTTGTAGAAACGTCAATTTTTCAAATTTCGATAAAATCATTATGCTTTAAAATGTTGGTCACCAAAACTTACATAAAACTTTTATAAAACATGGAATTGGGTAGAGGACTAAACGAGTAGAAGTCGAATTTCGCTATCTGACGCCATTTTGAAATCCAAGATGGCGCCTTTCGCTTAACTTTAACACGTTCGTCGCCACGCTCATTTTGGTTGTTTTACTTGCCGGGCCCAAAGAAAATCTCGGAGCAAGAAAGCAACCAGGGAGAACTCCACTATTTGTAACGTGTGGCTAAACTGAGCGGCTAACTTGAGTGAGAGAGTGTCACATGCTTTTTGATGTGACGGGGCCTCTCAGGAAATACATCCGTCACCTGAAAATGGGTGACGTGGCGACGAACGTCTTAAATGCTGTAAATGAAAAAAAAAAAATCATATCATACCGCCACTTTATGAGTATTGGGTGAAGGGACTTAACTAGAAGAAGTCGAATTTCATTGTCTGACGCCATGTTGAAGTCCAAGATGGCAGCTTCCGCTGAACTTTAAAATGCTGTAGATGACTTAAAATCACATAAAATCTTTCCACAATATTGGTATTGGGTTAAGGGCAAAACTAAGAGAAATCGAATTTCGCTATCAGACGCCATCTTGAAATCTATCCCTTTCACCCCATACTTTTTTTGATAGGATTTCATGCGATTTTAGGTCATTTACAACATTTTAAAGTTCAGCGGAACTTGTTTTGCCTTTTCACCTCATACCCATATTGTGGGTGTTTCATGAGATTTTCAGTAATTTTCAGCTTTAAAGCCGGAAGCCGCCAACTTGGATTACTGTTGGCGTCAAGTAACAGTTTGTTTTCTACTAGTTGAGCCCTTTCAATCAATACTCGTATTGTCGAGATATTCATACCACTTCCGGTGATTTGAGTTTTCAAAAAAAAAAAAAAAAATATTTATTTATATATTAATTTAAGAACCAACACACATAATTTATCAAAAACATGTAAAAATGGGAATCCCAATACTTTTTTTTTTCAAGGATTTGCTGTATTCATCCCGAATTAAAAAAAATTCCAAAACAAATATGTGCATGGGATTTAAAGAGGTCGTGAAAAAATTACTTCTGATTACATATTTAGATATAGGCTCTATTAAATTCAATGTACCATATTTTGATGTAAGAAGTTTTTTTTCGTAATAAAATGGTCATTAATATTTGAATGATTAAAATCGTGACGTCATAACGTGCAAAGTTTTGTATTTTTTTTTTTCTGAAAATGTAACAATTTCAAAGTTTACGTTTTCTTCAAACAAGCTAACAAAATATGATGAAAAAAAAAGAAGAAATTGATATTTGTTCCAGCTTTATTGGTTTTGATGAAGGTTTTTAGGCTCGGTATAAAAAGGCTTTTTTTGTTAATAGAAATTCATACATAGACTTTCATACCATTTTTTAAGATAAAACTTCGCTATTCTTAAATTTTCTTGTCAAAATGTAATCTGAACAGAATTCGGCTAAATTAAAATAATTTTGACCAATTCATTTATTCAACACTCAAAAAATTCATTTTGTAAATAAATGGCTAAATAAATGTAAATTTTGTAAATTAATTTTAAGCTCAGGGTTGGGAATGATGTTTGAACTGGTTTCACAGAAATCATTCTGTCAGCTCAATCAGACTTGCCTCAGGGTGCCTCAATGCGCTCAAAGTTGTTTTTTTTTCGACTCTCAAAAATCATCTAAGGGGGGGCGGTGCAATGAAAATTGGAATAATCGGAATTTTAATTTTGATGCCAAATGACTTAAAAATGCTTAAAACGTCGAAATCTTGTGTTATCTGAAACAACAATTGTCAAAAATCGACTTTAAAAGGAAATTCGAAAAATCTTAATTTTAATTTTGATGCCAAATGACTAAGAACGAAACTTTGAGCGCTTTGAGTCACCCCTAAATAAAGGCCGATTATGCTGAATTTTGCACAGGTCCGTTTAAGGTCCAATCAACAAAATGTATATGGTCGGTTTACAAAATTCGACCCATTTGGCTGCCACCCTAGCGAACAGTTATTTAAAAACTTATCCGGTACAACTGTGTTCGATGTTTACTATTGGACTCCAACTCGCAGACATCGGCTCAGGAGGCAACTAACTTGACCAAAGACTGGTTAATCTGGTTTAAATTAGAAATTTGAGTTAGCTTTGCAAGTTATACAGAAATTTTGGAATTTCAATATTCTGCCCTGAATATTTTTTCGATTTTAATTACGATTTTTAACTGTTGTTTTCTAAATCTAGTAATAAAATTCCTGAAATAAGCTTTATTTTCATGCATCGTTTTTTCTTGGAACACTGCCTAATAATTACGATATTTTTTGGTTTTAAAGAACTCAAATTATAATAGAGTTTTGTTCCAGAAAACGAAGGTTTTTTTCTTTTTTTGTACATGTTGCAGTTCTTCAAATCACGATTCCAGCATACAGGGTTTTTTTTCCTCTTTATGTTTATATATTGTTTAACTTAGCTTAATGATCAACTGTGAATGCACAATTCCTTGCAATTCCTTATATGGCTAATTCTATTTGTAGGGTTTATTTTTATTTTTTGGAAGAATATCAAATAAACGATTGAATCTTTGTGGATCGTTTTCAAATGTACCGTACGTGTCATGCAACAGCAGGGTTTGATACAACATTTGTATATTACAATACTTATTCAATTTAAAAAAAAAGTTATCATTAAATGATAACAAAATGATGATAACATAGTTTCTCACAGATAGTTTTTTGAAATTTTTGATTCGCATAGAACACTTAAAATATCCGGCAATAAATCTACAAAATTTTACATTTTTCGATGCCGTTAAAAACTTTACCCAGTATGATGGATTGACTTAATGATATCACCAACAAACTTTATATTGCTTTTATTATCCTACACCAACCCTGTTGGTGTAAAAATATTTTTCAAATGAATATTTTTATAATTCAGATACCAGTCTGGGCTGAAATGCACCAAAATTCATATCACAGATTCATCTTTTAAATCTTATTTCCATATGCTGAAATATTTTTTTTGCATCACACGTTTGGTAACTTCAAAACTTCATCCATCCAAACATTAGTTTTTCTGATTTCAGCTAGTAGAATTTTTTGATGTATTTTTACTCCTAAATGTATGCAACACCCTCATGCATTTTTTTTTTAAAACATTTTTAACAAAAAAAAATTAAAATTTAATACAATCAAAACCAAAATTTTCTGCAATTGATGCTTTATACTTTATGATATCACAAATATTTAGAAACTTTAAATTTTCGAACGTTTTCATTTCATTTTTCATTAATAACAAAATTTGTTGCAACTTACCCCTTTTTCTAAATAAGGTGAAAATCGCCTGTTTTAAATTGTAAATTTCATAATAACTTGTGAAACCAATAACCCATGAACATTAGGTGTTTAAAGCCATTGAAGTTGAAATGTGTTGCATGATGCCCCAGTTGACGGTTTAAGATAAGTTTTGATACGCTGCATGATGAAACTAGTAAAGCTTGTAAAATTGTACGTGTATTTGCCTTGTGGTATTATAAAGATGAAAGATCACATTATTCATTTATGATGTTTGGATTCAGTAAATTCTTTCACAAGTTTTGTAAGTTTTTAACTGAATAATAAGTTCAATACCTTCAAATAAGACAAATATCATTATAATTGTTTTATTTTTAGATTTTTTTAAATGGGTTGAGTTTTAGGAGTGGCAATATCCAAAATCAAAAGTATATTGAAAAATATATATATTTTTTGTTTTGATTCCTTTAAAATGTTTCACATCACACGGTAGCACTCCAGATATTACCCCCTTCAGCTATCAGCTGCACGAGGTTGAGCCACATTTCACTCGAAGATGATAACCAGCAGCCCAAAGGTGTATCTATAGTATTGAAGTGTGTTTGTCGATGTGCTAATTGAAAAAATGACTTCTGAACAAACAACCCTAGCTGGATTGACCATTACGTAAGATCGCAACTGCACGATTTGTATCGATTATTATTGCCGCCCGGGGTGACGATTTGTCACACGAGGGTGTCTGTTTTCGCCAAAAGCTACCCGAGGATGACACCTTTTTGTCACAGTCAATAACGAAAAATCGCTACCATCATTAACACCTCTTGCTGATTTTAGAATACTCCCGCGGGATTTGGGATTTTCGAATCAAACTTCAATCCCTAGGATTTGAAGAATGTGACTTTCTCAGCCCAACATTCATACAACAGAAGCACTCTTGACCGGCTGATTTGCTGAATGAGCCATTTCCTTAACGAGCGGTAATTGTGGCGATTCTATTGAATCAAACGGATAAATGGCACTGTGTACTCTGAGCAAGTATGAGCTTACGGGGCAAAGCGCAATGCGCATGTATCAAGACAAGATATGTAGTTCGTAGAGGAAACTGACGACCTGATGGTATAGGAACGCTCAATCGAAGATGATGCGCAACGAAAGGTATGAATGAGTAATTCTCCAGCTGGAGGATTCGAGTTATCATTGGAATGCATTTGAAACGAGTTATAAAAACTTGTTTTTAAGGCATAAAAAAAGATTTTGATAGTATCATACTAAATTATTGCAAATTATTCGTGAAAAAAGGATTTTATAACATTTTTTGAAAAATTATGATATGACGAACAGGTCGACAAAAAATTGATTGATGTTACCTTTTGTGCAAAAATTAATGGGAAGTATTTACTCGACGAGAAGTTTAAGAATTCTTAAATAAGCGAAACGCGTTTGTTATCCTCTTTAAATTTGCTGAAAATCCTGTACAAACATATTTTCACCACGTTATACCCTCATGAAGAAATCGGAAATTGTATGCAGCCACATTCTTGTTGGAATAAATATACTTAACCCATTATTTAATATTTGATATAATATCTTTGAACCGTTCTTCTAATATTTTCATAGTACACACACTTCCTTACAACTTAATATTTTCTCATCCAACTTGTTCAGCTTTAAGTTTTTTTTTATTGTGGCTCATTCTCATTCAAAAGCTGAACCACAGACCGCCACAAAAATGATTTTTTCTTCCATATCTTTTTTTGATTCCTTTTGGATCACCAAGCATCAGTGTAAAATTTGAGATGATTTGGTTGATTCCTAAGTTAACGCAGCGCGTTTTGATTTTGTATGGAAATTTGTTTGGAAGAAAAAATTTTTGAACATTAAATCATCCAGAAATGAAGTTGGTCTTTGATTTTGGGTTTTGACTATTCTTAAGCTTCAGTTTTTGCTAACATACATGACAGATAAGGATTTCATGAAAAAAGTTATAACGATTTAAAAATATAAAATCTGAATCCATTGAGTAGTACCGTAAACTGGGGGAACTTTGATCACTTTTTTTTTTTATTCATTTGTGAATATTTCGGAAGGGCTTGCTTTTTCGTAATACCTAAAAATTTTAAAACACTTACTGAGGTGAGGAGTAAAAAACATGATCATTGATAGCAAAAAATTCAAACGACATTGGCGGTTATAATTAAATGTTAAAATTGTTATAAATATTATAATTAAACTTTGATCACTATGGTTTTACCTCAACACCTTCAAAATTATTGTTTTGGTGTTATTTATCACAGAAGGCATAAACATTAATCACAGTAATTTTTTGTTGGACTAAACTGATGTTTTCAACGTTTTTTTCAAAAATATTTTTATTCAAAAGATGAACAATTTTGTTGCATATATCTAGGGGTAAAAATAATAAACATTTCTCAATTTTTTTGGCCTCAAAAACAAATGAAATTTTACCTTCATGCAAATTCTTAGCTCCTCGCACTGTTCCCATGTCCTTTTTTTAATCTTCAAATCTAGACATTTTAGAGGGTTTTTTTTCACTATACGGGCTTTCTCATGGAAAATCACCGTTTTTTTTCAATATCTAAAAATTATCGCCAACTAACCATAAAAATAACATCTAAACAGTGATTCATGAAATGTAAATCAATCAATTTCCGGGCTAAGCAAAGCAGTTTTTTGATAATTTTTATTCTCATCCTTCGGTTACTCAGCTTCAAATAAGCAGTCAAAAGCGCAAATATTGAAGAAAATATGACTTGGAATTTTTTTTTTTATAAAATCCAATATCTTTTCTGGGGTACAAGCACCGAGAATAGACGTACAAGCTCGAACAAAAAATCTTCCAAAAAGTGTGTAAAATTTCAAATACTGACATCCAAAAAATACGTTGAAAATTGACTTGAAACAGTGCCATCTATTGCGCCGTTCAAAAGTTATAAAACATATTTTCAAGTGCCCAGTTTTCGAAAAGGCGTAATCGTATATAAACTGATTAATAATTAAACTAATGCTGCTCCAAAATAGACGGGTTGAATTTATTGTTCGATGAATGGAATTAGATCTAACTTTGGCTGGACAGAATTCCACTTCGTTTATTTTTGCACTAACGAGGCAGTCTAAATGACTAACAGTTTTTGCACTTCTTGGACGTTTATCGTCAGAGGAAGAATCGGCTATATCCAGTCAATTAGGAACATTCTCGACGATCAGCCTAACCCATCAGAACTGAACCTATCCATCTCAAAGCGGGTTACTTTCGAGTATCACTTTTGCATCCCATTGTTCAAAATTTTGTACTTATAGCTTGAAGGAAATAGCGATTATCTTTTAAGATATTTTTCCGTTTTGCAACGTGACGAAAGTGTTAAGATCAACAGCGATTTTCTTGAAACATGCCAAACAGTTCATACGACCTGTTCAAAACTTACTAAATTTTTTTTTTCAGTTTGGTTTTGACAGTTCTTTTTGGTGTGTTTGGAGACATCTGGTGGTATAGCAAAAAAAACAAAAATTTGTTCAAAATATTGGTTGGAAATTTTACACAAGTTTCGTGGGTTAGCTTGTACGTCTGTTCTCTGTGGTACTAGTTAGGTTTGTGCTTTGTTCACATGAATTTTACTTCAAAAAATCAAGTATTTTTATCCAAATTTATATTTTTACAGTACATTTCAGACGATTTTTGAGGAAAAAATATGTTTTATCATACAAATTTTCATACAAAATTTAAATTCGTTGCACTTATTCAGGACTAGATAGATCGCTTCCAAAATTTGTATTGCTATTTCTGGTAGCAAAAACAACCAAAACAAGATATTGGGGGCGAAAAAATTCCAAATAAAGCCAGCAGCGGTCTACTGAACAGCATTCTATCGAGCTTTATTTATGCAACTTGAAAGTTTTGATAAGGACTTAATTATTGAGCTGAATAAAATTCTATAGATGCTTAATGCAAGGCAGAGTAAGCTTTCAGGTGTCTTTTCTATGAAACTTTCGATTACTTGAGCATTCGATAAAAAATCTGGTTTTCCTCAACAGTAAAGACTAATTAAAAGTAAGCATTTCCGATTTATTTCCGCACGTTGCCGGGCCGGGCAATTTATATGAAAAAAATGCAAAAACCGAACAATAGGTTTAAAAAAATCCATTCCATTGTCTGGACAATTCTGAGAAAATGCCAGACATTAAAAAAGTATAAGGAAAGCTGGAAAAAACTTTATTTCAATTACATTTATCAATGAAAGCATCGGCAATGTTCAATTCGTGTTTAAGGCCTTCAAAAAAAAATGTTTTATTTTGATGAAACAAACTTCCACAAAACCGGTTTTTAAAAAAAGTAAAATTTGAGGTTTTAGTTAAATTTGATGAAACACGTAAATAAAACCAAGAAAAAATTGACCACATTTTTACAATATCCGTGCATCCGGGCTGGACCGGCATGGTCTCGAATATTTCATTAAAAACCGGTAAGCCCGAATAAATCAGATCAATCTGGAAGACTTAAAAACGGTAAAAATCAAATTTATTAAGTTGATATCGATTATATAAGTAGCATAGTAGCACCAACTAGGGAAAGCAGCCTTTCAAATGGTACAGATATTAAAATTCTGCACAAAGCTGTATCTAAAAGTCTGTGAAATAAATAACAAAAATCAGATCGAAAATAAACCGATTTAATAGATTTTTTTAAGGCTTAAAAATTGATCTAATAAACCGGAAAAGTCAAAGTAAAAATCTCGCAAAGATCGACCAGTCCTAGATCCAGAATTCTTCAAGAGTGAATTTCTTTAAAAAAAAGTCAATAACATAATTTTTAATGAACCAATTATTAAAATTACGAACCAAACAATGATCGATTTCAAAAATCCAGAACAGATTTACAAAAATTCAATATTTGACGCAAAATCACTCATTTGCACTAGATACATTAAAAATGCGTTTTTAAATCAACCTAGGTTTAATTTAAAGAATTATTAAATATACTGCAAAAAATCGTATCTAAGAAAAACTAGGCTTATTTTATACATGAGTTTACTCAGTATAAAAAAAAATAACAAAACGTAAGCACGTAAACACAAAACGCGTCACATGGATTATTAGAACCTTAAACCAAATTCAGAATTTTTGTTTTATTGTCAATATTGAATTATCAATATTGACTAAATATTGTCAATATTATAAATGTTGACAAAATTGTCAAAATTGTCAAAATTGTCAAAATTGTCAAAATTGTCAAAATTGTCAAAATTGTCCAAATTGTCAAAATTGTCAAAATTGTAAAAATTGTCAAAATTGTCAAAATTGTCAAAATTGTCAAAATTGTCAAAATTGTCAAAATTGTCAAAATTGTCAAAATTGTCAAAATTGTCAAAATTGTCAAAATTGTCAAAATTGTCAAAATTGTCAAAATTGTCAAAATTGTCAAAATTGTCAAAATTGTCAAAATTGTCAAAATTGTCAAAATTGTCAAAATTGTCAAAATTGTCAAAATTGTCAAAATTGTCAAAATTGTCAGAATTGTCAAAATTGTCAAAATTGTCAAAATTGTCAAAATTGTCAAAATTGTCAAAATTGTCAAAAATTGTCAACATTGTCAAAATTGTGATATTTGTCTTAATTTTTAGGATTTTCGTTGAACTGTTGATAGTTTTTTTTTCATCAAAAATCATCTGAATAATGTTCCGAAAAGCGGAATCTATGACAGCTTTATTGATTGACTTAAACACTTCAAATGCGTTTCTTTTAGGAATGGCTTTTATTCCAATTTTGATGTGTTTTTAAAATTCTTGAGTTGAAATAGGATTTCCTTAATATTTTCTATGGCAATCATTTAAAATGCTGACCTTGGTTCGTATTTGTTGCTCGGAAAACGTTCGCCAAATGCATTTCGTCGATTGACACAAATTGCCCAATAAGTAGTTGGCAATTTTCGCATGAATAATACCCGCAACAACTCAGTCTTTTTTTCAATAAATTGGCGCACATACACACAAACATTTGAAGTGTTCGTTTGTTTCCAAATGTATGCACCACACCAGCCAAATCGGATGGAATTGAAGTGGAAACAAATCGGTTTGCACGAAAAATAAAAATAATAATAATCTTCACAGCTCTGAATGAACCGGTGTTGTTCCTATTTAGTAGGATTGCAAAATGGTGTTTGTCTGGATTGAATGTGTGCGCGATGCTCTGCCACTAAATTTGTTGTCATATACTCACGTTATCACCGGCGAGCGTGTCATAATAATAATAATAACAATCCGTCCGATGGCAAATGAACGGAATTTTCGTCACCACGCCAAGGGACTCATCAAACTGGGTGTCATTTCATAAATATTTGGGGAAAATACTGAGTCTTTTTGATTTAAAGCTCAATTCAAAATAAGCTGCTGCATTTGAATATTATCGGAATCAGTTGGAAAAATTGCACAAACAAGCTAGCGGGATAATAAATTTCGATAATGTAGACACGTACTGACCACACTAGGGGAGGAAAGTTGGGTCAGGAGGGCCCAGCTTTGTGGCCATCCACGTGTGGTAACACACTTTCGGAATTAACATATCAAAGGGAAATTTATTTATGTGCTGAAATCGGCTTGAACAATTTATTGGACCTTATTTGTTGCGCTTCGTCTCATTTTCAGTTTTGGCTAAGTTTTTTGGAAACAGTGGCACTTCCAAAATAAATTAAAAAAAGTTTTTTTTTTTTCAATTTTAAACAAAAATGGTAAATGTTCGATTCAAATTTTCTTCTGCAGCACAAGCTCTCATTTTCAATTTTAACTGATTAAAACAGATAAACCAACTAAAAAATTACAGAGTATGCTCATATGAAAATACTCAAACTGCTCCGATAACTCTTCCCAAGAGATATCAAACAAGAAGTCCTAAATAATTTGTAGAGCATCCATTCCTTCCTCCGAATTCCGTCCAAAAGTAAGGAGCCAAGAGGTAGCATCGAGTCATCGCATTATCGCCATTTCCAGTTCATCAAGTGGAAAGCTTTTTCAGCCATCATGTTGCATCTCGTTTTCGCTTTTGGCTAGCTTCTTCTGTTAGGTTTGGATCTTCCGGAATGGCGAAAATTGTACACGCGTTCGAACCGGAATCGCTTGAATCGGAAGTGGAAGTCCTGTGAGATCCTTTGGGGTTAGGTTAAGTGTCGTTTCGAAACATGAAATGAAAAATCGACTTAAGGGTTTAATTTCTGTACATCCTTTCCTAAGGAAACAACATTTGTTTAAAATTTCTAGAACGCTTTTTCCTACAATGTTTTTACCAAATTTTTGTCATTTTTGTCATTTTTGCCATTTTTGTCATTTCTGTCATTTTTGTCATTTTTGTCATTTTTGTCGTTTTTGTCATTTTTGTCATTTTTGTCATTTTTGTCATTTTTGTCATTTTTGTCATTTTTGTCATTTTTGTCATTTTAGTCATTTTAGTCATTTTTGTCATTTTTGTCATTTTTGTCATTTTTGTCATGTTTGTCATTTTTGTCATTTTTGTCATTTTTGTCATTTTTGTCATTTTTGTC
Organism: Uranotaenia lowii; assembly: GCF_029784155.1. Lineage (NCBI taxonomy): Eukaryota > Metazoa > Arthropoda > Insecta > Diptera > Culicidae > Uranotaenia > Uranotaenia lowii. Next base: position 37,777,644 of record NC_073693.1, read on the forward strand.
ATTTTTGTCATTTTTGTCATTTTTGTCATTTTTGTCATTTTTGTCATTTTTGTCATTTTTGTCATTTTTGTCATTTTTGTCATTTTTGTCATTTTTGTCATTTTTGTCATTTTTGTCATTTTTGTCATTTTTGTCATTTTTGTCATTTTTGTCATTTTTGTCATTTTTGTCATTTTTGTCATTTTTGTCATTTTTGTCATTTTTGTCATTTTTGTCATTTTTGTCATTTTTGTCATTTTTGTCATTTTTGTCATTTTTGTCATTTTTGTCATTTTTGTCATTTTTGTCATTTTTGTCATTTTTGTCATTTTTGTCATTTTTGTCATTTTTGTCATTTTTGTCATTTTTGTCATTTTTGTCATTTTTGTCATTTTTGTCATTTTTGTCATTTTTGTCATTTTTGTCATTTTTGTCATTTTTGTCATTTTTGTCATTTTTGTCATTTTTGTCATTTTTGTCATTTTTGTCATTTTTGTCATTTTTGTCATTTTTGTCATTTTTGTCATTTTTGTCATTTTTGTCATTTTTGTCATTTTTGTCATTTTTGTCATTTTTGTCATTTTTGTCATTTTTGTCATTTTTGTCATTTTTGTCATTTTTGTCATTTTTGTCATTTTTGTCATTTTTGTCATTTTTGTCATTTTTGTCATTTTTTGTCATTTTTGTCATTTTTTTCATTTTTTTCATTTTTTTCATTTTTTGTCATTTTTGTCATTTTTGTCATTTTTGTCATTTTTGTCATTTTTGTCATTTTTGTCATTTTTGTCATTTTTGTCATTTTTGTCATTTTTGTCATTTTTGTCTTTTTTGTCATTTTTGTCATTTTTGTCAGTTTTGTCATTTTTGTCATTTTTGTCAGTTTTGTCATTTTTGTCATTTTTGTCATTTTTGTCATTTTTGTCATTTTTGTCGTTTTTGTCATTTTTGTCATTTTTGTCATTTTTGTCATTTTTGTTGACATGACGCAACATGACATACAAAAAATTATCAGATATTTGTTTGATATAAGAATTTGGATGGTGAAGGAGATCAATGAATAGACATTTTCTTTTAAAATCCCTTCGAGCCAATCGAAATATTTCGCCGGCTTTAAATAATCCACTAATTTTTCATTCGAAAACAGAATCAACTTTTAAGTTGAAATTCAAATGTGACCGCCGAGAAGAGAAAAAAAACCTCTTCACTAAGTGCCAATTTACGTCGAATTCCATTTTGAGGTTTGAATAATGACCAAAGTGCTGAATGCCACTAGATTTCCGATGGAGATTCAGTGTTTTTGTGGTGGTTCCTGAAATACCCTCTTCCCAAATCCAGCCATTCTTGTTTCCAGAATTGGTCCCTAGGTCGATCGGCCATTCTGCATTTTCCCGGTCGGCATTCCGGCTGCCGGGATTCCAATATGTATGTAACTATCTCTCTCTCTCAGTAGGAAGCCCGGAATGATGAAGAAAAATGTGAACGGGAACTGACACTTTCGGATTGCAAATTTCCGCTAATGGCTGCTGCTGCTGCTGGAGATGGCAGTTTGTCGAAATGCACCACCATGGACAGAACAGAAGGAGGAAAAAACGCTTGAGGCACACATTTTCATTTCCGAACTGCCGGCATCGATTGAAGTGTTCAATGAGATTGAAACAAAAAAAAATCACACAGAAAGCTTACGATGGCAGATGCTGAAATTAGTGACAGTTTCGAATGATTTGTTTTTATTGTTCCAGGGGATCGTATCGATTGGACAATTTAGCATGGGATGAAACTTTGTAATAAGTATGGGTTACAATCTCAAAACTAGAATTTTTTTTCAAGATTTGTTTTGTTTGAAAATTTTTCTTTTCTTCAATTTGTGTTAAAACATTTGCAAATTTTTCTGTGATTTTTAATTATAATTTTGCTACATATCTGAGAATGAAATGGTCACGAAAGACTCATTTTTGCTTTCTTATCTTTTTTTTTTAAAACGAACACACACATAAATATAGGATCTCAGTTCACGTTTCTTTGAAGAGATCTAAATTATACTAAAGAGTACATCTTTCAAGGATATAATGGCTAGCATCTTACTGCTAACACCACCAACCCACAGAAAGAGTACTACGTCTGCCGTGACCGAGACTTGATCTCATGACCTCTGGCTTAGAAGACTTGAACGCTATCCTCTAGGCCACGGTCGGCGGCTTTTAATTTGTTAATAACAAAAACAAATCTTTTCCGAAACAAATCTAAATTTTCTAAGAAATGATATAATTCTGAATATTTTTGATTAAATAATTCGGTCTTCTCTGTTTAAGTTGTTTTTTTTTTCTCTCCACCTCACCGACATAAAATTTAATAAGAAGAGAAAAAGATTTCAATACATTCCAGAAATATTGAAAAAAATTCAAGATCCATAACTAGAACATCAAGTGATATCAAAAGATTATTTTTAAAGTAGTTTAATGTAATTCCAGTAGAAATTTGCTTTATGGATGCGCATTTGTTAAGGGGGGGGGGTAGGGTATAACACTTTCAAAAAATCGATTTTTTTATTTTTTTATTTTCTTATTGTAAAACATTTCAAGAATGTTGTGTCAAATTTTCAAGTCAATTGAAGCAAAACTGTAGAAATTATAGGCCTTTATCTCCTTCTATCTAATACTGCAAGAAAGCAAGAGCAGAAACTTCAAACGCGTTTTTCTCGAAAGCACATTTTTAAAGTCCGTGGACATCGTCATTTGAAAATTACTCATCCGATTCTTTTCAAATTTGGAACATATTTTCTACATATAAAATACCAGACCCCAACGTTTTTATTTTTTGTTTTTTTTTACTTTGGGGAGATTTTACAGGTGAAAAATTGCGGATTTTTTCGTGAAACAGCTTCAAACAGCCACAAAAATTTCATAAAATTTTTTTTAAGTTAAATAAAAACGTTGGGGTCCAGAAAAACATCTATTAAAAATATTTTGCATTGATTTTTTGACTTCAGATGATTCTGTGCTGAGATACAGTGTCCACCGCAAATCCTGTTTTTTAAAAGGCATCCTCGAAAGTGCTCCGTCACCGGCTCATTTTTCAATATTTTTCTACGAAAAAATTACTAAATGTTCTTTTAACAATGCTTTGTATAATGCAAAAAATTTGAATATATTTGTTTGAACGATAGCTCTAGACAAAAATCGTGAAAATGGTGTTTTTTTATACCCGTTAGACCCTACCCCCCCCTTAACCTTCCAAAGCCGTTCGCAAAATTTCCGTACAAATCTATTTTAGATAAATTTGACCTGTAGTTTACGTACGTTCTCCTGGCCGCAAATATTGACCGATTTCGATGAATTTTAATTCATTGTATAGGTAATTTATTCTTGTTTCTCAATATCGAAAAAATAAGTCGAAATAATTTACGAGATCACCAGTAGCTGATTCCGAATGAAAAAAGTCCCGAAAAAAAGCTCTTTTTAAAATGCTTATTACTTGTGACAGATTCCAAATATTGCGCTGATTTTATAATATTTGGAATTGTCAAGAATAAATCTATCCATGGATGTTTTTGGTGGTTCAAAGGAAGTTTTGGCCGCTATCCTGGAACTTCTGGTAGAAAAAATTCTTACTTCAAAAAAGTCACCCAATTTGGCTTTGCATTGCTGTATCTCGGTTACCAATGGAGCGATTCTCTGAATTCAAATTTTAGTTTTTTTTCGTTAACTTTATTATTATTTTCGTAGAACATAGTTGGTTCCTCAAAAATCTCAGTTGTTCAGTATATTGTAATGAAACTCACATCTTTTTTGTCATTTTTCAAACTCCCCCTCATGTCCGTGGGTTTACGGGATTTTGTTAGCGTGATTTCTCTAAAATTTGAACTCAAATTGGTCACTTTTTATATACCTAAAGATTCATTAGAATCTCCTCTTTCAGACGGCAGTTCCTCCTGCTGCTGGGTTGGGTGGTAGATTTGGTGAGCGACGAAAAGAGAGCTACAGGATTTGTTTCTCCCGCGGCTACGTGAGGGGTGCGAGATTTGTACACCAACCTGCTGAAAATGTGTGCCAAACTGGTTGAAATCTGACAGCTTTCAGTAAATTCGAAAAACGTTGCTACAAATTTTCAAAACACCACACAAAAAGTATGTCCATCAAAAGAGGAGATTCTAATGAATCTCTAGGTATATCTATAAAAAGTGACCAATTTGAGTTCAAATTTTAGAGAAATCACGCTATCAAAATCCCGTAAACCCACCGACATGAGGGGGAGTTTGAAAAATGACAAAAAAGATGTGAGTTTCATGGCCATATACTGAACAACTGAGATTTTTGAGGAACCAATTATGTTCTACGAAAATAATAATTAAGTTAACGAAAAGAAACTAAAATTTGAATTTAGAGAATCGGTCCATTGGTAAGCGAGATACAGCATTGCAAAGCCAAAATTGGGTGACTTTTTTGAAGTAAGAATTTTTTCTACCGGAAGTTCCGGGGTAGCGGCCAAAACTTCCTTCGAACCACCAACAACTTATACATCCATGGATAGATTTATTCTTGACAATTCCAAATATTATAAAATCAGCCCAATATTTGGAACCTGTCACAAGTTATAAGCATTCTAAAAAGAGATCTTCTTCGGGACTTTTTTCATTCGGAATCAGCTCCTGGTGATCTCGTAAATTACTTTGACTTATTTTTTCGATATTAAGAAACTAGAATAAATTATCTATACAATGAATTAAAATTCATCGAAATCGGTCACTATTTGCGGCCAGGAGAACGTACGTAAACTACAGGTCAAATTTATCTAAAATAGATTTGTACGAAAATTTTGCGAACGGCTTTGGAAGGTTAATAATATGTTTTTATGCTGCACTAAAGCCTCTAAAACAAGCACAGCTTTGATGGCCCTTTTCCTACTTTCTCTTGTTTCGTGAGAACCTTTCGGATCGTATATCTATACCACATCCGTGTAAACTGAAGACGAAGTTTCATACATATTTTGCCAGGCTCCTTTTATACAATCAGTGACAACCAGTTAAAACTAATCCAGCATAAAAAACAAATCCAAGAAAAGTTGAAAGATTTGCTTGTTCTTTCGATTTTTATTTTGCTTTGATTTATTTTGGAAAAGGAGCATAAGAGATATAATTTTTTTTTAAATATTCCACTGCTTTTTTTGTGACATTTTACTTAAAAAATAATTGAAAAAAGTATTTATTAATACTGTTTTCTTATTTTGTATAAAATAGCATATCTCTAAAATTCATCCTCAAATCCTTTCGTATCAAATTAGGCAACTTGCTTACATCGATGGTTGAAATTTATAAATTTGCTCTAAAACCTGGTCGTAAACTTATTCTGTGTTCGAATCAAACAAGCTAAATTTTATTTGATTCGAAAATATAATGAGTTTTTATAAGAAAGCCTTTAAAATAACTCATTCTATGATCAAACCAAATAAGCTCGATCTAGCAAGCTCTAGAGCAAATTCAATGAATTTAACTATCAATGAAAATTAATCAAATTTCCAATGTAAAATTAATCGTTAGAAATTTTGCATTTCAAGCCTGATTTTTTCTTGCAATCTTGATCCAAATTCAAGGATTTAGTTCGAAATTTGGTTCTTGATAAAGCTGCAATAATAGTTTTGTTAAATTAAGCCTGATAAAATCCAGGCATTGAAATTCAAAATTGGCAGTTAAAAATGCGGGCAATATTCGGGCAAATTTTCGGCAAATACCCAGGAATTACTCATCAAAAATCAGGAAAAAAAAATTTAAAAAAAAAAAAATTCTCGTCAAACCTCAACAGCAGATTTTAAATCGTATTTTAAGCTTCCAAAAAACCACTCATGATTATTTTTATTAAACTTGCTTAAAACATTTCGTTTTGGACACATCAATAAAAAACAAATTAAAAACACAATTTGGTTCTTTTGCTTGATTTGGAAAATAAAAAGAATAAATCCGGTCAAAATCCAGGCTTTTTTCAGGTAAATCCGGTCAACCGGGCCCGACCAGACATTTGTAAATTTTTTTAATAAATATACGGGCAAACCCGTATAAAACCGGACAATCTGGCAACCTTATGTTAAATAACAGATTAAAAAAGTTTAATTCCCTACTTTTTATATGGGAAGACAGCATTTTTCTTCATCCGCAAATATTTTTCATAAAAATTAGTTCCATAATTGAAATCCTGTGGATGTTATTTTTTTAAATAAAATTTGATGAATTTGGTAACAAATTTAAAATTTTAATAACAATAAAAATTATAAAATTGCTTGCAATTTAAATTTTCCAACGATATAAATATCTTGATAATTTAACTTCATTTATGAGTCAAATCTTAATTTGGAATACTAATTCTGTACCTGAACTTTGACCTTGAACTCAAATTTCGAGTTTTGGATCTGTTTCGAAGTTTTGATACGATTTCTGATTGAATTTAAATTCCAGATCAAAATTGGTAGTGTTGGCTAGTGAACGGTAGACAATGTGCAACTCGAGACCCCATACACCCAACCTTCGGGTAGTGGTCATATCACCTCTTGTCTGCAACTCCGATTCTCTACCTCCCCGTGGTGCTAGCTGGGGTGCGAGCAACCTTAGCGGAAATCGGGAACCCAACCCCGGTGGATGCTTTGGTCGCATGCAGACTGAGTTAGGGGGCTTCGTACGCGTCTGTTCTCCATGTCAGGGGCGGCGTGCGGAGTGCAACAACGTCCTGGTGGTGTTCGGGACCCAAAACAGCAACATCATGACGGTCCTCCTGCGAGATAGTGGGGTTAGCTGCGGGCCTTGCGAGCCTGTGACTACAAAAAACATAAGCAACGAACAACGAACAACAAATTTCGGATGGAAATCGGCAAAGACCCACGCGACGAAAAGGGACTAGCGATTGGAAACTTGGAACATGGAACTGCCGATCTCTAAATTTTGTGGGCAGTACCCACGTGCTCCCCAACGAATTGAAGAGCCGCAAATTCGACATCGTAGCACTGCAGGAGGTATGCTGGAAGGGCTCCACGGTACGAACGTATCCAGATGGTCGTGCCATCTACCAGAGCTGCGGCAACACACACGAGCTTGGAACACCTTTTATAGTGATGGGAAAGATGCAAAAGCGCGTGATCGGGTGGTGGCCGATCAACTCACGAATGTGCCGGTTGAGAATCAAGGGCCGGTTCTTCAACATCAGCACCATCAACGTGCACAGCCCTCACCTCGGAAGTACCGGTGACGACAAAGACGAATTTTACGCGCAGCTGGAGCGTGAATACGACCGTTGCCCAAAACATGATATCAAGATCGTCATCGGGGATTTCAACGCTCAGGTCGGCCAGGAGGAGGAATTCAAACCGACAATTGGAAGGTTCCGCGCGCACCAGCTGACCAACGAAAACGGCCTCAGACTTATCGATTTCGCCGCCTCCAAACGAATGGCCGTACGTAGTACCTTTTTCCAGCACCGCCTCCCACACAAGTACACCTGGAGATCACCGTACCAAACGCAATCACAGATCGACCACGTTTTGATTGACAGCCGGCACTTCTCGGACATTATCGACGTCAGATCCTGTCGAGGCGCCAACATCGAGTCAGACCACTATCTGGTGATGGTGAAGATGCGCCCAAAACTCTCCGTAGTGAACAACACGCGAAACCGGCGCCCGCCTCGGGGGTGGGTTTCAAGATTCAAATTTAGCTAGAATTAACTACAATACCAACACACACAATAAACCAGGCACGGTAGGTTTCTTAGAAGGATTTAAAGAAAAAAAATCACTGTAACGCTAATTCACTGGCAGTAACGCTTGCATTTCCACCAAAAGTTAAAATATTTGGCGGTGCCCCCCATCCAAATATTTTTTTGATTTTTTTTCTTATTTGAAATGTTTAAAAATATATATTATAAGTGTTTTACCATTTCAGTGACGCTATTTATTTAATTTTAACTTGAAATAATATTGATTTAAATGGTTCGCAAAACATTCTCATCCAAATCCATGGACAATTTTAAACTATTCAGTTACAGATTGATCATCCCTTGAAAAATCGATCAAGTGTAGCTAAGAGTATATGAACTTTTGGATTTTCTCTCATACACTTAGTTCGCAAGTGTTGTGCCGACTAGGAGAGTACTCAACGAACCGTGCAGTAACTCGGTGCCGCGAAAAGTGCCAAATAGAAGAAATTGTAATCTAGTCGCCGTCTTAGTTATTTTTCGGACCCGAAAACCGGAATTGGGTGGTCATCTGAGGGGTTTTAAAGGCTTGAACCGTCCCGGACCCGATATTGCATTAAAAAATATCTCCTCATCTTAACATTTGAAAATCGGCTGCAAATCTTGTTAGCAGTTTTGAAGGGTTGAATTATCTGAAATCATAAAAATTATCGGTAATCATATGAATCCATAAATGAATCCATTCTCTTCAGATTTTCTGATTGTGAAAATCTTGGAGAAATTTTTAATAAATAAGATAAATGATTAAGAAAATCACTTTATATTTGAAACCAGTTTAACTTTTTTTGTGATAACGCTTATCGTGATGCGATCTAGAGTTGAAACGTTTGTCATAATTTAAGCTTTTGGAAAACTCAGAAAATCAAATATTAATTGAGTCAACATTGTGAATTAAAATAAAGCTTTAAAATTGCATCTTCGAATCATTTTTCAACACAAAAATTTAGACTTGAAAAACAAAGACAAACTAATTAAAAATTGTTCAAATTTTTTTTATGGTTTGACTATAAAATTCGGTAATTTTATTAAAAAAAAAAGTAAATTTTCTGGAAAATTATAATAAAATGTTAACTCAATTTATCCGCCTTATCGGTAAAAGTCATGTTCTTTTAGTAAGAACATTTCAAATTCATAATTTGAAAATTTGTTTCTTGAGGAACAAATTGATGACATGTGATGAAAATGCATCTAATCAAATTCTACTCGCTCTTTTTCATAACTTATTTATAAAATTCAATTGATGATTCAAGTAAACGAACTTCTCGAAATCTGCAAAACGATTTGATTTTTGCTTTGAAAATATCTCAAATAGAATTAAGTTAATACATTTTCAAAGTTCGTTTTAAATCTATTATTTTTCAAAATTGGGAAAAGTAAACAAAAAAAAACTTTAATAAACGTTTTCGCAGAAGTCAAAATGACTTACAGGTTTGAGGAAAACCCTTCATTTAATTTTTAATTTTTATTTTGGACGTTTTTTCAGAAAAGTTCAGAATTTTCTGAAATAATTTATACCAATTTTCAATAGTTGCAAGACACCAAAATTAAACAAAATTTGCTCTTAAATTCTTTGCACTTAAATTAATTGTGAATTTTGTGGCCTTGTGTAATTTAGAAAAATTGTTTCAATGTCGAGTTGAGTATTAAGAAGGACAATAAACACAAAATAAAGTTGATGTTTAAATTGGTTGGATTCTTTAAGAATATTTCATATCAGCATAAAATTAGTTATGATATAAAAGTTTTTTATTATGTTCACAGTGATTTAATAGAACGTTATGGATAAACTTATTTAGAAACATTTCTTGATAAAAGCCAATTTAAATGACAAGAATCGGGTTTAAAATAAAATTGTAAATCCAAACTGACAATCAAAAACTAGTTTCAAATCGTAAATGTCATGTACTTTCGCAGAATGACATGTCTTAGGCCTAGAGTGACATAGGAGCAAATTTTGCGATATGTTTGTTAACACTTATTTAAAAACACCATTTTGGATGAAGATTCATTTCTTGACCGAGACCGACCGAACCCGCTTGTCCAGCAATAATAAGGTCACGATCGAAGGCGACGAGCTGGAGATAGTCGAAGACTTTGTCTATCTCGACTTACTGGTGACCGCAGACAATGACACCAGCCGTGGGATCCGGAGGCGAATTATCAGCGGAAGTCGTGCCTACTATGGACTCCACAAGCAACTGCGGTCGAGAAGACTTAGCCCTCGCACGAAGTGTAACCTGTATATGACGCTCATTAGACCGGTTGTTCTCTACGGGCACGAGACATGGATATTGCTCGAGGAGGACCTGCGTACACTCGGAGTATTCGAGCGACGAGTGTTAAGAACCATCTTTGGCGGCGTAAAGGAGAACGGAGTGTGGAGGCGAAGGATGAACCACGAGCTCACACGACTCTACAGAAGGTGGTGAAGGCTGGCCGGATACGCTGGGCGAGAATGCCGGACGACTGTCCTGCAAAACAGGTGTTCGCTACGAATCCGGTAGGAACAAGACGAGCGGGGGCGCAACGAGCGAGGTGGTTAGACCAAGTGGAGCGTGATCTGGCGAACGTGGGGTGCCCGAGGAATTGGAGAACGGTTGCCATGGACCGAGGGAATTTTAGGAATTATGTTCGTCAAGTTATGTCGAAGAATACTATGTAAATAAAAATAAATAAAGCTGTTACTTTCAACGAATTTCACCAAATAACTTTTGTCGAGTTACTTAAAGGATTGAAGCTTCTACATTTTCTTTTGAATTTAAATAAGATGGAGAAAAAAAAATATAGATGAGGTTATGAGACTATCTTGAATATTTTTTTTTTCACTTAAGGCATTCCCATACAGTATCTTTATTTTCGTTAGAAAATAAGAGTTTTCCTGAAAATCTTATGGAAAACGGCCGGTCGGAATGAAGTGAAATTTGGTATCCGAGGGTTTATCGGCTCAGATGTGGTTTGTATAATAGTATCAAGAATCTCACTGTTATGGAAGGGTGGCCCGCAAACAAAATTAACTTAAAATGGGACGAAAGTCGAACAATTTTAGGACGATTTTCATAAATATTGATTCATGAGCACGAAGCAGTTAAGGATGTGTAGATGAAGTTAAACATTTACATCAATTTATTTGAAGGTTAAACGAAGTTGTACATAAACAAAATCATGTAATTTGCAATTTCCTTCAATTTTAGAAATTTCTACCATGCTTTGTGAATCAACTGATCATGGGCCTTCCGAAAAGAAAAAAAAAACGTTGGGCTTTTAAATTGTCAGAACATGTTACACTGATGGAGTTCACATACTAGAACTGATTTCAATGGTAAAGCGTTTCAAAATATCTCTTTTTTTCGCTTTATCAGAAATTTTCAGCTTGTCGTGAAGTTGTCTCCTTATACTTTTCAAAACTACAATCGACAAAGACTAAGCCAAGTTCCTTAGTCCCTGTAGTTATGCAATTTATGGAAAAATTGTGAAATAATTTCTCTCATATACATATAAAGTTTTTCGTAGAACAAAAGTTGTTTTTTTTAACAAAACAACCCAAGCAACCAAAAGTCTCGTTAAAAAGGTCGAACACAGCTTAATCAGCATAATCAATGTGCTGAAATTCCTTTTATTCAGCCCAAAATTTAAGTTCTTATTGAAACTTTGAAGTTCCATTAAAGATTTGAACGGCCTTCTATCCAGCCCACAAGTAAACGTTTAATCAGCAAAAACAAAAAATAATTCTCCTCTCCTCTCTCACCAGCCCATGTGGTGCTGCCGGTTTCTCGGCATCCATCTTTATTCCTCCCATCCCCTCCCTCAATTGATCATACTTAATTGCTTTGTTTTTAATTTTGTTCGATACATGCCGGCACGCACGCCAGTTCTGCTACACAATTATTTTATTTGCTTACTCAAGCAATCAACCTAATGGACAAAAATTAGTCCTGGTACTAGATTTGAACCCCATCCTCCGAGATGATAGCCGAACACGCTGCCACGACACCACGCCAAGATGTTGCCTTAACGGCAGCTAAAATTCGAAGTGGTTATAAGCTTCCTAGAATACCTGCAAGGGAAACCAGCAGCCAGCAGCAAAGACGCATGTTGATTATTAAACATTACGAAACGGCATATAAATCAATCATCCGTTAAAATAATATCGGTTTAAAAAAAAAATGAAATTCCATGTTTAAAACTATTAAGCATAAAATTATACAAATTCTTGATTTTATCTTGATATTTATTCAATGAATTGCTTCAACTATTTTTCAATGTGTGATAAATTCGTGGTAAGTGAATACAGTTGAACGAAATTTTATAAAGTCAAAGTATTTACTCTTTTCAAAAACAATCATTTGCGAGTTAGCTTTAAGTTGTTCTGAGTTGAAGTTTCAAAATAAATTAAACATTTCAACAATTTCCCAGCTCCAAAAAATGATTTATTTATTATATGCCCTTTTGTGATGTTCGTTCACATTTCATATTCATGAAATGGTGGACATGTCTCAAAAAAGGCTACTTGAGGAACTATCTGGAACTTCGATTCCATAGAAGGCTATTTGAGATCCAATTTGCAACTTTTATTCTGAATGATGCGATTGACATGTCACAGAAAAGGCTATTTGAAGAACTTCTTGGAACTTCAAGTTCACAGAAGGCTTTTTGAGGAACTTCATAGAACTTGAAGTTCACAGAAGGCTATTTGAGACCTAATTTGTAACTTTTATACTGTGTGGGTGCGATTGACATGTCACAAAAAAGGCTATTTGAAGAACTTTTTGGAACTTCAAGTTCATAGAAGGCTATTTGAGGAACCTTTTGTAACTTTCATGCTCACATTCGAGACAATTTGGTACCAATTCCCTTTGAAACCTTTATTCAGCGAAATTCGAACTTTGGAGGAACGAGTTTAAGTAGATATGAGACTTTTGGTTGCTTGGGAAGCTTCTGTGAACTTTTCAGCGAAAAAATACTGGTTTCTAGAGGGTTAAGTCACATTTTCTTTTTTCATTATTCAACCATGTTTCACAATTGTGTGAGTCATTTTATATTTTTTTCCTTATTAGGTAGTTCTCATAAAAAAAAACTTAAACAACAGTGTTTCAATCCCAAGCAAAATGTCAATTTTTTACAAATTCAATTACTAGTAACACTACTTATTATCTCCGCTTTAACCAACAACGTGCGAACGTTTCGGAGATTCCAGGTTGAAAATTACCCATCATTTTTAAGATTCGTTACTTACTTTAAGCTTCCTTAAGCACGAGTCATTAATATTGATTCATTAGTTCATTTGACATGCTTTAAAATCGTAGAACTACCGTTTACTAACACGCGACCTTTACCGGACGATAACAACTCATGGCGACGATGCGACGTTACAGCAAAAACTAAATATCTGGACTCAAACAACCGCCACCGAGACGAATGCGCATCGAATGAGTTAAGTCATATGTTTACTGCTTCGAGTAGCTCAAAGCTCCAACCCTCGATAGCAGTAGCTCAATTCTCAGCAAATATTCTCGTTCTGAATTCCGCTAAATCAGCTGAATGGGGGTTAACAAATGACAACACGTGCTTTCACCGGCTGGCTGCATTGAGACATCTTGAGAGTTTGAATCTACAAATTCAGGAGCGTTTTTCCATTCTCTCTCTGTTTGTTTTAATTTCCAATTGATTGCTGTTTACTTGCTTGGCTGTGTTTTACCGTTGATAAGAATGCATTTTCTTGAAAGGTTTTTTTTTAGAAATCCGGGGAGTAGTTTTCTAGTAGAATTCTTGATTTCAAGTTTATTTCCATTTTTTGATGATTCCAATGAAGGCTGCTTCTAATAGATTATTTTTGGGAGTATTTCAAATATTGAAACTAAATTCAATAAAATTAATCAGTTCCATAATTATAAAATATTACCTAATTATTTGAGTTCTGATACCCAAGATCAATAAGCATGTTTTCGATTTCTGAATTCAGGAATACATGAGTAGGTAGGTATACATCAGAGTATTCTGATGCCTTTAAAAGTGTCCTAGTTCTGAGGCTACGTTTCTCAATTATAAATATATCGCAGCTAGCAAGCATTCATATGCAGCCATAAATTTCCTCCCGCAAATGCATGCCATTAAATTGGATTTAAAAGCTTTTTCTTTCAATGGCAAGTCGGGTGCTGTCGTGAAAATTCAGAAGCAGCACATACCTATAGCTAGTCCTAGATATTGCAGCAACGCCTAGAGTCCTCACGTTGCATTTGGCTTATATCTTTTAGTTACCTCTCAAGATTTGCCGTTTTTCACCGGGCCCATAAATCTAGTCAACGGAAAGTGGTTTTTGAATATATGTTTTATTGAGGGCGCTCAGTCTCGAAAGAGGAAAAAATCTGGGAAAGTAGTGCGAAGGTAGACTGAAAATGAATTTTAAGGATATTTTGTTGTGTCAGCGGAAGGCTTTATTCAATTAGAATAGCTTAAGCAAAAGCTTTAAGAATTCGGCAATTTATCAAAAGAATATAGAATTCCTGAGAATATCAATGCTAAAGGAATTTTCGCTTTATTTAACCATTGAAATTGAAGATGAATTTCGTTTTACCCGTTTTATGATTTCAATTTTTTAGTGAAACTCAACGTGGGAACATACAATACAGACATCTTTAATTGGTGTATATATTTTCCTATAACCTATCTGCTAGAATATTGAGCTCTCTTCAAACCAATTGATTGCCTACCTTTCGGGCGCTTAAATTCAGCGCACATTAGAATTAATCTGGAATTGGCGTTGGACAAAGCTCAAATTTATGTAGAACCATTATTTCCATGAATAAAACGTTGGTAAAGAATTTGTTTGTTTAATAGTTTATGATTATCAAATGAATGCTCATTCAACGTGCATATTTCCAAAATTTTAACTGCATATTATGATTGTTCCGCGTTAAAACAAAATTTGACGGTCACTATGGAATCCAGGATCTATATAGCTATAATTTATTTATTTACTTTATTCAGTATTTGATGAAATAAATAAGATAAAAAAATAAGTTATAAAACCTGATGGCTAAATTTAAAACGGATTTTTTAATGGTTTTATAATTAAAAAATCTCAAAAAGTCATTTAGTCATAGAATCAAATTGATTTTTTTTATAATGAGAAAAGTCTTTAAGTTATTTTTTAATAGGCTGGTCTTTCCAACTACCTTATTCAACTTATGTTTCTAATGACTAAACTTTTTTAACGTGTCTTAGGTGAAAAACTTCATGACCGTCTTGAGTAAATAACCTGATATTTCTGAAGGAGTGAGTTTTCCATAGAAGAAAATATAATGAAGCATTTTTTTCTGGTCATGGGTACAAGTTATATGATTTTAACATTTTTACATTTCTGTTTTCCCCTCGTATCATTTTGTTGATTTTCAATACATTATTAGTGATATTCTCTTAACATTTTGCGATTTAATTGTATTCATATTTGAATAACCATCAAAATATATTAATGATAGTGCAGTAAATGAGGAGATCATTAGGAATTATTATTTAAGCAAACTGTTGGATTTTCGTTCATGTGTGTGTGTATTTTCATCTTATTTTTATACCTTCTGAGCAAAAAATCGGCAAATAAAGTGATCTATAAAAATAGTAAATTGCTTATCAACATCATTTATATTTATTCGACTTGATTTAAAAGTGTTTTCCTTCTTGAAAACGTCTCCCGCTTTAATGAATAAACTTGCTTTGCTAAAGGAATTCCGAATTACAGTCGATTAGTTTTTTTTAATTGTAAAAAAAAAATATTTATATCAGTAGTTGCAAAAAATGAACTAAAGATGATACGGTCAAAATTTGGTCAATATCAACTTGACGTATTTCCTTCAATTTTGCATTTAAAAACCTGAACACCCCTCATTTTGAAGGTGTGTGTGTGTGTAGAATGTTGCTCCTATTTTGATTGTGGAATTCACTCTTCAGTTGTCAAAATGCCGTCCAAGGAAGAAGAGCAGCGTATCAAAATTTTTCTCGCGCATCACGAAAATCCGAGCTACTCGCCCGCAAAGCTGGCAAAATCGCTAAAAGTTGCCAAATCAACCGTTACAGATGTAATTGAAGTGTTTGAGGAACGTTTGTCGACAGCCAGGAAGTCTGGATCGGGGTGAAATCGAAAAACGGGAGCCGCTAAGACGACAAAGAGAGTTGCCGGTAGTTTCAAGCGAATCCTTAACCTCTCTCTCCGAGATGCCGCAAATAAGCTGGGTGTATCGTCTACAACCGTGCATCGAGCCAAAAAACGAGCCGGATTATCGACTTACAAGAAGGTAATGACTTCAAATCGCGATGATAAACAAAATACGACGGCCAAAGCGCGATTCCGGAGGCTGTACACGACGATGCTGACGAAGTTTGACTGCGTGGTAATGGACGACGAAACCTACGTCAAAGCCGACTACAAGCAGCTTCCGGGACAGGAGTTTTATACGGCAAAATGAAGGGGAAAGGTAGCAGATGTTTTCAAGCACATGAAACTGTCAAAATTCGCGAAGAAATATCTGGTTTGACCAAAATAACTGCTAAGGACGAGCAGCAGTTCAAGGCAAACTGGCTTTCTGCGGCAAAGAAGGTGGACAAGGTGGCTGTACAAAATCTGATGGCAGGGGTTAAGCGTAAGGCTCGGCAATTCGGATTTGGAAAAGCGGAAGCCTAACTGAATACTTTTCCTGAATTTTATACTAATTAAACTTGAAAAAGAAATTCAATTTGATTTTTTAAATAATTTGTTTTCCCTTGACCAAATTTTGACCGTATCACCTTTTATTTAAGTCACAAGGTTTAAAGAGCTACAGAATTATGGCGACTATTGGAAAAATCTTGTTTTGAAACGATTTGCAAACCTGAATTTTTAAATTCCGGAATTAACAAAGTACATTTTATAGAAAAAATATCTTTTTTATTCCATTTTTTTTTCCAAATTATAACAAAAAAGTGCAAAAATTAAATCACAGTGAATTGAATTGTTTCTTTGAAGCACCGATTATGATCCCAAGCAACCAAAAGTCTCGTTAAAAAGGTCGAACACAGCTCAATCATCATAATCAATGTGCTGAAGTGCGTTTTATTCAGCCCAAAATTTAAGTTCTTATTGAAGCTTTGAAGTTCCATTACAGATTTGAACGGCCTTCTATTCAGCCCACAAGTAAACGTTTAATCAGCAGAAATCATCTCCCTCAATTGATCTTACTTAATTGCTTTTTTTCAATATGTCTTTATTTGTATCAATTCATCATTACATTTATATTATACTAGCTGACCCGGTAAACTTCGTTTTACCTACTAAAGTATAAATCGTTATAAATGTTTAATTTTATCTACACGTCCTTAACTGCATCGTGCTCGCGAATAGAATTTTATGGAAATCGTAACAAATAAAGTTGAATTTGTATTGGAACCACCTTTCATAAAAAGTGAGATCCTTGAAACTATTATACAAACCATCTCTGACCCAAAAAACCCTCGGATACCAAATTTCACTTCATTCCGACCGACCATTCATACGTGATGTTGTTACAAAGAAAACGCCTCCATTTTTATATATAAGATTATTACATAAAATAAGGTGTTCCGTTCAATAATGAACTTCTAATCACTGAAATTGATTTATTCGACTTAAATTTGCTGAGCTCAATCAAGTATTTTTTATGTAGGAGAACATCCTGTAATGGCAAAAATATTTTAAACTTAAAACTAAACACTGTCCTAAAATTAAACTAATTATGAAGAGAACGAATCTCTGCGATGGAAGACTGCATCGATTTCCTCTGAAGTTAGA
Source organism: Uranotaenia lowii (assembly GCF_029784155.1). Classification (NCBI taxonomy): domain Eukaryota; kingdom Metazoa; phylum Arthropoda; class Insecta; order Diptera; family Culicidae; genus Uranotaenia; species Uranotaenia lowii. The sequence goes on from NC_073693.1 coordinate 37,795,146, forward strand.
GATGATTTTGTTGGCCATCTCTTTGATAGATTCAATGCCCGCAATTCGATGAAGATCTTCGGTGCCGTGCCAAGGTGGAAGCCGCAAAATCATTTTCAGAACCTTGTTCTGAATCCTCTGGATGGCCTTTTTCCTCGTCGCGCAGCAGCTAGACCAAATCGGAACTGCATACACTATCGCTGGTCGGAACACCTGCTTATATATATTAGCATCTTATTTCGCAGACACAGCTTGGATTTCCTGTTGATGAGAGAAAATAGAGATTTAGTGTATTTGTTACAATAAGATTGAATATCTTCAATGTGATTTTTGAAAGTGAGGTTCCGATCAAGTGTGAGTCCCAAGTACTGATCGGACCATTCTAATGAAACCCCATTAAAAGTTATGGAATGATTTTCATTAGGTTTTAAAAATTTAGCTCTTGGCTTATGGGGAAATAAAATAAGTTGAGTTTTGGAAGCGTTAGGAGAAATTTTCCACATTTTCAAATACCTACACTGAGGTTTTTTTACGCGGGGGTTTCATACCGCGTAAAAAAACCGCATAAATTTGAAAATCCGCGTAAAAAAAAGCGCGTTAATTCAAAAATCCGCGTAAAACAACCTCGTTAGTGCAAAAATCCGCAAAAAAAAACCGTGTTAATTCGAAACTCCGCGTAAAAAACTGCGTTAATTCGAAAATCCGCGTAAAAAAAGTCGCGTAAAAAATACCGCGTAAAAAAACCTCAGTGTACAGCATAACAAAAATAAAAAATCCGTTATCGATCTGTTTAAGGTCGAATTTTTAAATAGAATAATGAAAAAAAAATCTGTTGATGTCGGTTTCATTGTTATCTTACTTGAAAATTATACAATGATTACACAAAATATGCATGCTGCGTATGGCGACCGTGATAACAAAAAAAATAACAGTGTCATCATGTCACTCATCAGTTTTTGCTGAACCTCACCGAAATGTTTAGTAACCTATATCTAAAAAAGCAGAAAGAATAAAGCGCCACTTGAAAATTCAATAAGGAGCCTAAGAAAATAAAAAATTGTCGATACATTTTACTATCTTCCATCGAATTTTGATTGAATTGTCTTTATGCATTAAAAAATCTGCAAATTTGCTTGTTATAGGAAAACTCATAATAAACTACTTCCAGTGCGGTTTCTGAGCACAAAATGTAGCCTTTTTTTGTAAAAAATTAAATATTTTTGTATTTTAATTTTTATTTACTCATCATTTCTTCTTTCATTTTTCATTCAATATTTATCAGATTTTATGTAATACGTATTGGGTCAATTTGATCCCCTGAAACTAATCTCTTTCACTTTCCGTCAAGCCGGGGCTAAGTTTTTCGAATGGTTACCATACATTTCATCTCCTACAAAGAAACCCAGACCAAAAAAAATGTCAGACCAACCGAAAAGTTGAACGTAAAACGTGAAAAACGCAACCGCACTCACACCGGCAATAAATTTACCCTAGCTATGATCACCTGTTTTGTGGCCTGGCCACCCCCAACCTCCTCGCGTACGTGCACGGTTTGGCGGCAACACGACATCTCTAACCAAGTGGCCCCAAAATGCAAAACGAAATAGAAAACACACAGCACTCCGAAACTGTGTTGGATGCAAAGCACAGACCGAGTAATATAAAGCTTAAACGACGATGAAAGGGAAGCTTTGCGGTATACTCGAGGGGGGAAAATGTAAAACCAATATGTTTACGGAACATTCTCGGAAGAGAAATGCTCAAGTTAGGAACAGGGTTTTGGAAGCTGTTCTTTGAAAATTTTAAAAATGACAAAAATGACAAAAATGACAAAAATGACAAAAATGACAAAAATGACAAAAATGACAAAAATGACAAAAATGACAAAAATGACAAAAATGACAAAAATGACAAAAATGACAAAAACGACAAAAATGACAAAAATGACAAAAATGACGAAAATGACAATAAATGGTAATAATATCAGAAATATCCTAAATAAAAGTGACAAGGTAAAAATTATAAAAATTACAACAATTTAAAAAAGAAAGTTGATGAAAAAGAAGCATCAGCAATTTTATTTTATTTCGTATTAATCACAACTGCTTTAAAGTATTTATTTAAAGAGGAATAATCTCTTTTGATCATTAGATTATTCAAATAAGAACTTTCACTGACTATTAAAATTGTTTTTAAAAACTATTTCCCTTGAATTTTAACCGGGAACCAACCCTCAAATGTTGTAACCGATTTAATTTCAACTCTCCGGAGCAACCCAGCAGGAACGGAGGTTTTCCGCATGCAATGTTGCTTTGAATTTTCCTGCTTCTATTTGGCTCACCAAATATGCGAATTGGTGAGCATCAATTGCACATTTTTGCCTTTACTGGCTGGCTGCAGGTGAAGCACCCGACTTTTACGCGCATTTTTTCCTCCTTTTTTTATTTTACAAATTTCAAACCCAACCCGGCAGTGTTTTTGGCTGAAGGCAGGAAAGGGGAGCCCAGAGAATAACTATGTGTGCATGGAGCCCACCCCAAATGTTGGTAAACATTCAAAGAGTTTAATTAAAATATTTTAAATAGACGCAACAACATGTCCATTCGCTTATGCTTGTTAGATGATGGCTGAGCGCGGATTTTTGTGCTTTTTTTTATTATCGTGTCTTTTTGTGCACCGGGCTAGGTGTTTCGATTTTTGCAAAGCTTCCGAGAAGAGAAAGGTTTTTTATTCGATGTGTGTGCGGTTAGTTTTTTCTTATTCGTTTAGTTTTTTTTTATTTATGCGCCAAATTCCCAAGGAGGTGGGTGGATCATAAAATGTTGGCTGTTTTTTCCGGCTTTCTCGATCGCTACCTGGTGTGGGTTTTTTTTTCTTCATTTATTTAGTTTCGTCTCGTTTCTCGTCCGATTGGGGAATACTGGTATTGCTTGTTGGTCGCCGGCGGGCTAATTCGGTTCAATGAAACTAACCAGAGTGCCAAAGTAAATAATCGTTATGCCGACTGGGTAATGGCATTGTGTTTTTTTTATTGGAAAACACCTGCTTGTTTGTTCAATTAAATCAAAAGAGCAAGCAAGTTGGGGCGGGTGGGTATGATCTGTTTTGAAAGTCAACATAACCGACTTTTCAAAGATTAATTAACTGATTGATTTACTGATAATATTCATAAAAGTGGGTTTTTCATGCAATTTCAATGTGTGTTCCCGCTTGTTCACCTTAAACGCTAGAACGATTTTAGAAAAACTTGTTTAAAACGTTCATCAAGGAGTGTCTTTGTCTTTGTTTTTTTTTGTTTTTCGTTGAAAAGCTGGGACTTTATTTTCTGAAGCCCGACTTTGGAACAATTCTTTTATTTGTTTTAACATATGTTAAATTTTTTTATCCTATGATTTATAAAAAGCGAATTCTATTTATTTAATCCCTTTCAAACAAGTCCAACCACATTCCAATACGTCAATCATATAAATTAAATGTTTAGACTTAAAAACACAAATAAGTTTTAAACAGCTAAAAATTTATGAAAAAATTATCGGAACTTTATTTTTATACCAGGCTTCATAAGAAAAGATAGCTAAAGTTAAACATAGATGCAAAAATATGCGATGCTGTTATTTGAAAAACTTAGTTCTCTAGCTGACTCGCTTATTTTGAAACGCTTTATCTTTTTTTTAACCAGGCTTTTCAAGTAACGCTTTATCATATTCGTTACCCTTCCCTCTCCCCCAAATATCCTGAAATCGTAATAGAAATGATAATTCAAATCGACTCTTAAGACATTTTCAGTAACTATCGTAAACACGTTGGAGTAAAGTGATTTTCTATCAATCATTTACGACAAGCTTTTCCCATAAAGTTGAATGGGACAGCAGTTTGGTTAGTTCGTAAATATGTCTCTCAAAACTTGAGAATATGCTATTGCGACATAAACGATCTGAGCTATCTAAAAGTGATCTGAATAACGATGAATGGGTAGTCATTCTATTGACACTATCCTAGGCTTACCAGACACTTTCAGAAAAAAGCGGGAAATTTCAGAAATAAAAAGCGGGACATCGTTGAAAAAAGCGGGACATTTTGGAAACTCCTAAAAACCAAATTTTATGACCATTTCCATACATATGTATATGTCCTTCAGCTCAAATAGTGCATAGAAAGTAATAAAATATGGAAAATAAATTCTCAAGAAAACTTCCATTTTGTAAACTGCCAACACTTCAGTCGAAAATGTTATAGTTCAAAGCAATTTAAATCTTTAATTTCACGAAAATTTTTATATTTTTGAATAGTTGTTTTTGATCATTTACCACGATTATTTAATTTAACTCGTCCATTCATTCAGTGTTTGATTTAAAATTGTATTTTTTTCACTCTGTAGTCCTATTTTGTTTTATCGAGATTTTCCTTTTTCCTTAAGCTTTATATTCAAGGCAAGGGATTGTGCTAGGATTCCGGAGGAAAATATTGAGCCATCATCATTTGGAAAGAACCTGAAGAGTGTTATCTTCAATAGAAAAATATTAACACCGCTAGAACGTGTTTAAAAAACGCTTAACTGAACTCAATTTTTATGGTACTGCCAAGATAAGCTTACCAGATTGCCGGGCTTGCTCGAACTTATTTGGATATTTGACACAAAATTTAGGAAAAGTTATCTCCGGCCGGTTGCCCAAATTTCCAAGAAAAAAGAAACTTAGATTTGGCCTTAATTTTTTTCACTTTATTCTCAAAATTGAACGAAAAAAATAAGCTATTATGGGAGAGTGGGGATACTTGATCCCCTTTTCTTATTTTCATCATATCTTTTTGGAAAAATTGAGCAACTCGCCGTCTTTGGCATTTTCTGACAGCGTGTATTTTCAAGTTTCTATGCTCCAAAAATTAGAACGATACTTGAACCCGTTGATGAACAAAAAGCATTTTCGTGGGAGTAAAAAACTTGCGATTTTTCTGAAGTTACTTGATCCCCTATTGAAGGAGACTTGATCTTTTATTCAGGAAGCCCTAATCCTTGTTAATTGACTATTTTGGTCATGTTTGTTCTCATTTCATAATTTATAGCAGACATAAGAAGAAAATTTTATAACTTTGTCCCAACGCTAATAAAATTGCATACTCAAAGGCGCTATTTTTTTATAATAAAGAGAAAATTAATTATTTTTGCTCTTTTCTTCAGACAAATGTTTGATAAATATAATTTTTTGGATAAATATTAGTAATTTCGTAATCAGCAATCATAACGAACAATTCAAAAGAAGAATATGCCGTTTGGAAGGGGGATCAATTGTACCCAACTCTAGGGGATCAATTATACCCATAATCAACATTTTAGAAAACTTTTTCTGAAAAAAAGTTGAGAGTTTCCATTGCTTTGAAAATATGGCATTATGAAGTTCATTCTACGCTCGGCACAACTATTTTTTTCATAATTTTCCCATGTAAAGAACATTTTAAAGTGACGAAAAAAGATCTTCAAGTTACATTTTGTGAAATTTTTCAAACAAAGTTCAATTACTCAAACAATTATTTTGTTAAAATTTTTTAAACTACAAGCATTGTTATTTTGCTCATTTTGGCACATTTTTCTAGAACATTTGATCTTTGTAAGACATTCCAGTTTCGAGATATAGCTAAGGAATCAAGTATCCTTAGGGATCAAGTATCCTCATTCTCCCTTATATTGTTTTTATATATCAGCGTCCAGAAACGATTTTTTGAACAAGTTTAATCTAAAGTTTTTCGGAATCCTAAAATAAGATTTAAAATGGATTGTTATGTTTTGATGTAAAAATATATTTTCAAGTGTATTGTTTTTGATTTTTATTGAATAATTCCGGATTTTGGGTTGAAAATTTTGAAATCAGATGCCCGGTTTTAAGATTAAATTGCCCAGATTCAACCGGTTGGGATATGTCTGGAAAATATTCTGGCAACCTTAAATGCTAAACAAAACTAGTTTTTAGCTTTGAAAAAATTCTGTTAATTTTGAGAAAAGGCAACGCATAAAAAAACATTATATTTGAATGATTTTCTATGTTAAACCATTGAGGCTAAATTAAGGTTTCTTCAGTGTAAGACAGTGAAACTTGATAAAAGTGTTATCTATTTATATTTTACAGCCTTATCGGTGAATTTCATGTTTTTTAAGTAAGAAAGTTTCTAGTACGTCTCGGTGGTCGAGTGGTTAACGTGGTAAGACGGTAGTCGCTGGTCCACTGATGGCATGGGTTCGATTCCCATCTCGGTACTGGGTGTTAAATGTTTATCTTAAGTTGTCCACGTCATTAATTCAGTCTGTAAAGCCTAAATCGGCTAAGACGGTGTATGTCTTTTTCAAGTTCCGAAAATTATAAATGGATAAAAAAAAAGATAAGAAACCAATGACAGGAGTAAAACATTATCGAGGATAGGTTTTATAAGAAGCGTTTGCATCAAACACAAACCTACTATTTTGAAGGGTAAAATTAGAGAGGTTGAGCCAACCACAACAGGTTTCTTAGGAAAAAGCGGAACATTTTGAGAGAAAAGCGATACGGCGGGACATTTTCTAAAAAAGTGGGACATGTCCCGCTCTTGCGGGACGGATGGCAACCCTACACTATCCAGTATCTCCCTTTCTTCCCTTGACCGGTTCGTTAAAAAGAAAATCTCATCTATCGAGCTGTAGCGTAGAAAATATCAAGTGTTGAGTTGGAATTGTAGTAAGATGTCAGACTACGAACTCGGAGAACTGGAGTTCAAATCTTGGATTTTTATTTTCGTTTTACTCTAATTACTTAAAATTCTTCCTTTTTTTTCGATTTCACTTTAACATTTCACATGGCAAACCGAGAAGAAAGAACACGTTCGTTCGTACCAACGTTCGTTAATAGACTGATTTCTGAAGTTCGATCTTTTTCTGTCATTGAGGGTAGTTGTGGTTAATCGCGCCATCTCTATCTTTAGCTTTTCGTAGCGAATCTCTCTCAAAGAGAGAAATAGCATTTCTCATAGTCGGTGACTGTACACTCTGAAATATGTATATTGTAAAATTGATAAACAATTTCATAATTTCAAAGGTCATCTTTTACTTTACTGTAATATATAATTGTTATTTATTTAGACCGGACTCATCTACACAACGGTGACTCATTATAATTTCATTTATTTTACCAATCATCTCCGTAATAATTATTTAATTTATTTTATACCGTTATTCTCTACACGTTTATTTTGCTTTTTGTGGAGAAATTTAATCATCGGAATCTTGTCATTGTAGATATATCGCCTTCACTTTTGTAGCAATATATGTACTATTTAGGTAAGTTTTGTACAATCTTTTCGTCTCGTTCAATTGTTTGAATATTTTTTGTTCCTGTTGGTATATCTTCTTAAATGTTTGCAGGTCTTTTTACCATTTCAAACGAATCATGAAAGAGACCATTAAGACACTGATTTTAACTAACAGGGGCAAACGGGATCTTTCTTTAAGAGTGTTTTAATGAACTTTCGGGTTTGCTTTTTCATGTATCTACCTGTCGATATATGATGAAGGATATGCAAAAAATAAATCAAATTGTATAAAAATAAAATAAAATAAAAGCTGTTACACTGGAGGTATACGAAATAAAATAAATTCTATGGCAACGTTTGTTAATTTGGCAACACTAGGCAAAACAATGTCAGTCAGATCTATTATTGTGAGCGTCAGACGTGTCTGATTGTCTGAAAAAGTTGTTTCTGATTTGGCCTCCAGTGGAAAGACAAATTGGCACAGGGAGCGCAGATTTTAAAGGCGGATTTTGAAATTGTTTTTGATTCGGTCCCTGGAAAAAGACAGCTTGGCTTGAAAATGCAGATTTTTAAGGCTGCTGCTTATTGTTTGTTTTGATTTGGCCTTCCTGTGGATAAAAAGAGAATTGGTTTAGGAAGTGGAGATTTTTTTATCATCATTTGGCCTTCAGGTGGGAAAAGACGGATTGGCTTAGGAAGCGCGGTTTTCAAAGGCTGCTACTGGTGATAGTTTTGTTTGAATTGGCCTCCAGTGCAAAAGGACGGCATTGGCTTTGGGAGTGCAGATTTTTAAGGATTTTTTGCCGATTGTTTTGATTTGTCCTTCTGGTGGGAAAAGACGGTTTTGGCTTGGGAAGTGTAAAATTTTAGAATTGAGATGAAGGATGTTTGAAAAATAAAATTTTGATTTAGAGATAAACATAAATCTGTAAATAAAAATATCTTTTGAGAATAAAGTGTAGAAGGAATATAGAAATGAGATGAAGGATATGCAGAAAATAAATAAAATCTTATAAATTTGAATATGGTGCTAAAAGTAGATTGTAAAATTAAGAGGAAGGATATTTTGAAAAACAAACAACAGCTTTTGCATACAAAGGAATGTGGTATAAAGATGGTAGGTATTTCAGAAATAAATTCTTGCTGAAAAAAATTGTAAAAAAAAAGTTTCAATAGACAATAGAGTTTAAACTACTTCATTGTTTGTTCATTTTTATTATACTCTGCAAATGCGGCGATTTGGCTCTGTGGAATATGGTTGAGATGTGATTGCCTTGATCGTTACTTAAAAAAACACTACTTAATTTGTTATTTTTAACTTAAGTATAGTTTGAGCTACTGATCGTTATTTTTTATGTGTTGATTTGAATTCGAAGGAGAATGACCAAAACTTTAAAAACAAATTAAAGAATGATGAATATAAATTGAACTTCAAAATTTTTGAGAACATCAAATAAAATAAAATAAAAAGTTATCATTTAGCTTTTATTTAGAAGAAAGTATGGAATTTATATTTTAAATTGATTTTTAGTAATCCTCAGTGTGGCATTTGAAATTCTTGTAAATTAATGTTTAGTATTTAGTATTTATTCAACGTCTCCATAATGAAATTTATTAATTAAAGTTCAAAGAGTACAATTTTTGTTCCAAATTTTTAAGCAAAAAAAAATTTTAGAGAAACACATTAATAAAAAATAAAGTGAAAATTAGCAAAATTGTGAGCTAGGAAGTAAGTTACGAAAATCAACAACTAAGGCATCCCACAATCGCTTGAAAGGTCGTCATTAGTTAGTGCAACATCTCCACTGGTTGCTGGAGCCATCGTTCGTTATACCTACTATTGGTTTCGGATTGTATATATCTGCTGCCATTATTCCTCACAGCCGCCGCCGGGCTGCTTCAGAGCCATTATGCAGTTCAAATGTTGCAGCAATCATTTTTCTGCTCTATCTAGCTCGATTTTATTTTATGCTCCGACTTCTTCTCTATTCAACTTTTGGAGCATGCCATCCAAATCAAAATGAAGCAGCAGCCGCTGCAGCGCAAAAAAAAAACTCTATGAAAGAAACATTTATAAATAACCGACTCCTCCTATAATGAGCACACTTCTTTGTGGGGTTTTGTGGCATGAAATGTTTCGGAACTAAATCAGACGTGGATTTTTGTGAATTTTCGAACAGGTGGCTGGTTTGTGTGGGTGGCAAAGTGGGTGGTTGGGTGAATGTGCTTCCCGTGTGTCTCTGCCTCTAAGCCAGCCACGGGTCTTCTCGCCAAACAGTTTTCCTGTTTGCATTTCCATCCACAGAGGCAGAGACCCCAGAAAGCTCGCTGCAGCCAAACGAGTTCGCCAGAGTGTGTTAAGCCGGTTGAATCGAATTGGATACATCTTGAACGGTTGCCGTTGGCAGTTCATGCAATTTGGATCCTATTTTCGAAGCCACGGCACAGTCTTCCTGCAGATCTATAACGAAAATCCTCCCCAAACACGAGAAGAGAATATAAGCAAAGGCCCACCTATACATAACTTGTATTTGTTAGCTTAAAAGTCAGAAACCAACCGGAGGTCTTTGAATCAAAGAAGGGGCCTAGACAGGCTGTTTTTCAAATGGGTTTGGGGCCACCACGAGTTGATCGCGGTGGTATTTCTTTCCTGAAAGCAAATGGAAGAGCCCATTCACGACCAGCACCGGTAGGCTTCTGATGCGAATTTGTCAGTAAAATGTTAAATCAAAGGTGAAGGAGGTGTTTTTTTTTGTATGTTTGTTAGTGAGCCAATGCATTGATCGAAAAAAAATCCATTTCTGTGACGATTGCCTAGAATGAAGTGCGTTCTTGAAAAGCATTTTTTTTGTCTTAAACATTTTCGGCATAAATTGCTTTCAATGTCTCCTTTTCTCAATTTTCTCAATGTTTTTCAGATGTACTTAAAGAAATCCGATTAAATCTGTCAAAATTGCCCAAAAAAGTTCTATTTTTTTTAAATTTAAATAATAATAATCATAATGATAATAACAATATTCATTTATAACCCTTACACAGAAATGTCATTAAGCTCAAAATTTAATTAACATTATTTTATTTCAAATATTCTCTGACTAAATGAAGAACATTGAATATTTTTTTGAATCCACATCCGGATAATTAATAAACATTTTAAATAAGAAATTTGTTCCTGCGTTCAATATTCCGGGTATTATTTCTTGACTTTACCATTTTTTTTTACACAAAACCCGTGAGAACGGAAAGGGGGAAGGAAGGGAGAGAGGGTTTTAAATATTTATACTATTAACACTAATATTTTTGAAAATTTTGGAAAATCTAGCACTTCAAGAACACGCTTCCTTAAAACTATTTTATAATATTTCTAATTTTTCACATACAAGACTTTTCAAAAACGAATCTCCAGTGTGCGGTAGTTGTGAATCAGATGTGGAAGATCCCTTCCATCTTATATGTAACTGTCCCTCATTTGCCAGGCTACGTTTTCGTACTCTGGGATCTTACGCTATAAGCGAATCTGAGTTTAAGAAATTAAATTTAAAAGACATGCTATCTTTCCTTACCGAATGTGGAAAATAGCTCGAATGCTAATAATCCTTAGTGGATAGGCTTTATGCCATCTTAAATAGATTGAATTTATTTCTTCCTTTCATAGGTTTTTCAGGTTTCTCAGGTGAATGAGGAAATCTTGGATAAAAAAAAGGCTAGGCACAATTTTCCCGTATGTTTGGATAACGTGCCGCTATTAAGCCTATCCCCATTCTGATACCTGATACCTGATACATGTTACTCTAAAAATAAATCAAAATAAATCTTTTGAGTAACGTAAACCGGGGTAACTTTGATCAACATGAATTTTTTCCACTTAATCATCACTTACTTAATCTAAAGTTCAAATATCTTAAAACTTTTTTCAACGTTATAAACTTGTAAACTGAGTTTCAAATTGGAAAAAACTTGATTTGTTTTTGAAAATTTCAAATGTAATTTCAAAATCATTAAATTTCTAAGGCTCGCAAACAAACACCATTCCTGATGTAATCCAAGCGTTTAGAAGCAAGCAGGTTCAATTATGTGAGAGTTTAACTATTTTCTCTAGTAAATGTATAGTTTTAATGTAGTACACAGAAAAAAAATCTGAATCCTTAACAACACTGAAATTGAAAACCCTTAATATTACATGACGTTGAACGCGATTTATTAATGTAATTTTACATACCAAAATAAAGTTGAATCCTTAACAGCACTGAATTCTAATGAGACAAATATTACTTGGCACGGAACACGATTATTTGATGTAAATTTACATCACATATGATGTAATTAAAAAGAAGCATCATATATGACGGAATTTTCAGTACGAATTGAATATTGCACGTTTTAAATATTTACATGTCTTCCAAATTATACACGTCTGTTGAAGTTTACAATCGTGTAATATTCAACTCGCACTGAAAATTCCATCATATCTGATTTTTCTTTTTTATTACATCATATGTGATGTACCGTCAAACGGGGTATCATGCAAAAGCAGGGTTGGATGCAACATTCGTATACCACAACACTCATTCAATTTTTATTTCAATATACTGTAATAAAGTTCTTATGGAATGATAGCAAATTGATGATGACATAGTTTTTAACATCGTGAAAAAGCTTTTTTAAAGTTCTTGATACTCAAAAAAAATTAAAAAATCGTACAATAGATGTACAAATTTATACATTTTTCGATGCCTTATAAAACTTTACCTAGTATGACGGATTGGCTTAATGATATCACCTACAAACTTTATATTGCTTTCATTATCCTATACCCACACTGTTGGTGTATAAATATTTTTCGGACAATCTCCAAATTTTTTTAAATAAATATTTTTATAATTCAGTTAGCCGTCTGGGGCAGAATGCAACTAAATGCAAATCAGAACTAAATCTCATAAATCGTGTTTCCATATGATGGGATATGATTGTTTTGCATTATGCGTTTGTTAACATCAAAATTTCATCCATCCTAAGATTTATTTACATTATTTAAGATAATAGAATATTTTGTAGAATTTTTTACCCCTTAATGTATGCAGCAGATTAACAATTTTTTCTGAAAAAGATTTTTGACAGAAAAAAGTAAAATTCAATTCGAACAAAACAAAAAATTACTGCAATTGGTGCTTTATGCGTCATGACATCACAAATGTATCAAAAACAATATATTTTCAAACGTTTTCATTTGATTTTTCATTGATTACAGAGTTTGTTGCAACTTACCCCTTTTTCTTAGTAGGGTGAAAATTGCATGTTTTTGTAAATTTAAAAATAACTGGTGAAACCAATATTTTTTCTGACTACGTCAATTTGGTGTCCCATCAACCTTAAAACTTTTGATGTACAAGAGGTATGATTATCTGTAAGCATTAAGCTTTTAGAAGCCTTTGAAGTTGAAAATTGTTGCATGTTGCCCCAGTTGACGGTAATTTTACAAATTTATTTGATCACACAAAATTCTCAACAGCACTGAATGAGAATTTTCTTAAAATTACACGACGTGGAATGTTATATGGACATTGAATTTTAATTAAATGTAAATTACATTACACTGAACGCAATGTATCATGTAAAAAAAACCGCCTGTCAAAGCTGGCCCACACAAAAGTAAACAAAGTGTTGCGTCAAGTCGTGCACCAAAGCAATTAGTCGAAAGTTGCTTTGAAGAAGTTTTCACGTTTGTAAGTTAGTGGATACTGTTGGTTCACCGAATTCTTTGCGGCGCTACGGCAGCGGACCCACAAGATGCAACTCTGTGAGCGGCATCCCGTACATAACTGTCCTTCGAAGATGGTAATCCGAAAGAGTTGCTGACGAAATATGCAAATATTTTCGAATTTATTTAGTGTTCCCATGTTATACATATTCTAATGCCTTCGAAAATTTTGGTTCTTTAGACGGTGAAAGACAATGTAGTGTTCATAGATTCAGATTTTTCACAAATAAATGATTTTCATTAAAACCAAATTGATTTTAATTTAGAGATGAAAATCCGCCATTAAATTGGTGGCTTTGAATCAGTGGTTTTGAAATTTACATGACTTTTATATTACACGTCTTTAAAATTTTACAGGCGTGTAAAATTCACCACACACGGAAAATTCCGTCATATATGATGCTTCTCTTTATTTACATCATATGTGATGTAATTTTACAGATTTTTTTCGTTGTGTGTAGTTTGAGGTAAATTTTTGACATAACAAAAATAGGGACATAATAAAAGGGAATAGTGCGAGGGCCTAGGGCAGTGGTCGGCGCTCGCGAGCCGCATGCGGCTCTTTGGATGATAAACTGCGACTCTTATTTTATTTTGAAAAAAAAAAATCAAAATAGTGTTGAACCAATTTTGAGTCTTCTGACCAAAAACACGGTTTATCATTGTCGTACATTCATTTCCGTTGTTTGTATACAATCATAAATTTATTTTTCACTTTTGCAAACGCATCTGATATCTCCAAAATTTGTTTACAGAATGACGCGCTTTACACTGTCTCTTTCGTTTTCTCAAAATTTTAGTTTTAGCTCTCATTCAACATTCTGAGCGTACACGAGAAAGTGTATACTATCGATTTTTTAAGCGTGTAAATCATTATCGAATGCAAACATTTTTCACTCAGTTTTGGTTTTTATTTTTCTTCCACCTGTAATCACTACAATCATAAGTTCAGAAAAAATACTTTAAAGATTTTGTTTGCTATCTGAACATGCCGAACGGATCAAATTGCAAAATAATCTTTATTTATTTATTAAAGCTTTATTTTATTTTGTTTTTGATCGACGCTTTTATTTAGCTTTAATTACTGAAGTATTATTTTATCATTTTTTAACGACGCTGTATTAGAAGCATCGGAATAAAAATCAAGATTAGTGACTTAATTTTTTGTTAAACTCAAATTTATAATGTTTCTAAACAATACAAATCACTTTTAATTCAATTGGTTGAATTTTCTTAATTCATAAAACTTGGAATCTTTGATAGCATTTAAAGTATTAGCTATGATGCTGTATCCAAGGCAAAAGCACACAAATTTTGAACAAAGTTTCAATGACTTAAAAAAATAAATTAAACATTTCCGGTCGCAGGTAAACTTATATATCCAATCATATTTTGCCTTTTTAAATTTTATAAAACTATTTTGCTAAATCTTATTTTATGTAAATTTCTTAACACTGATCTTGTCAGTAAAAACGTTGTAATTCCTTATGACCTAGTCAAAAGTTCATAATTATCTTCGAAACAATAAAATAACAGTTTTCAGTAAGTCATTGAAAAATTTTTCAAAATGATGTTCCTTTTGCTGAACTAGAAATTTCTTCAAAATAATTTCTAAACCCAGTCTAGTTTTTCAATTTGAAATAAATATTTCCAAAACACAGTTTTAAAAAAGAAAATCTGAATTCTAAAATAATCGTCAGATCAGGTTATGAACTAACCATGATAAATTGTTATTCATCTTAATTAAAATTTCTTTTCCTCATTTTCAGCTGAAGGGATGATTGAAAAATTCCGCTGCAGTGTTTATAATTTGGAAAAAAAATCGTTAAGGAATTATATTTTGTTGATGGTGATGATGATGGTGCACGATCTAAAAAAAAGTAAAATTCAACAGTTTTTTTAAATGGAAAGATATGTATTTTTTACATTACTGCAGAAAGTTAGAAAAAACTTGATTTCACTCACAATTTTTTTTTTAAACCGGCAAAACGATTACATTTATGCTTTAAAAAGTATCTAAAATTCATTTTGGTTTAAAACTTCCTAAAAATTCGTTAAAAGAGGGAGAGTAAACAAATAGAAAACTTTTTTCACAAAGCTCAAATTTTTTTCAAGTGTTGAGGAAAGTTGATAATTGATTCATAACTTTATTTTCAAATGTTATGTTTTAGTATTCAATTTTTGTCAAAAAACTGCAGAAAAGCCTTAAATAATTTTAACCTATGTTGAACAGTTATTTCAATAACAAAAGCTGGTAGAAAAATTGCATATTTAGATTCAGGGCACTTATATTAGTCAAATTACATTCATTGCGGCTCGGAAAATGTAAATTTTGTGGCGCTGTGTAATTTATCAAAACATTTTCAAATGTGATGTTAATTATTTAGAAAAACAAGAAAAACAAAATAAAATTCAGACTGTTATTTGTTTCCTGAAGAATATTTCGTATAATTTTGATGACATAAATAATTTATTTTAACAATAGTTTTTAGTAATAGGGTAGATGATATAAGATTTTAGATTTGTTTAGCCTTTTCTGTTGACCAACGTGAGAGGTAAACGCCGGTAACGTGGTTTCGAACTTGTCGATGTATTAAATTAGTGTTCGATTTCTTCATTTTGTAGTATTAAAATGGTTCGTTTTAAACTGTTTTATTGTTTAGTTACACTTCTTAATAAAAAAACCTATTCAAAAGAAGAGGTAGGATTTTTGTATTTCAAATTTAGAGTTTCAATACAAAAGGTTAATTGAATTGCAATTCAAAATTAACAATTAAAAATTATTCTCAATTAGTGAACGTCATATAACTAGCATCGTAAAATGAAATGTCTTAAGCCTAGGGTGATTTATGAGTAAATTCCGCCGGAGGCGAGCCAAATTTCTGACTAGCTTGTTAAAACTTTTTTTTAAACACCTTTTAAGGTCAAGTAATTTTCCGATACTCCGCGAAAATTTTACTTGGGAAATATTTCCATTTTGGGGGGGGGGGGGGGGTGAGCTTTAAACTCCTAACCCCCTCCCCCCCCCTTTAACACGGACTTGTCATAAGTCGAATTGAAATGCAGTCTTTGGATGACATATTTGTCATAGTTTAGGCTTTAAGAAAAACCATTTTTAACAGAAATCGGCCGAAGGATTACTAAAGTTATTCATGAAAAACTGGATTTTCAACTTCCTCCGTAACAAAACGTCTCAAAATCCCATACAAACTATAGGATCGTTGAGCGACCCCTACCCGTGATCCGATCTGGCCCAAATTTGGCATGAGACCTTGTACTAGGCCAAAGATTAATTTAGGCCTGAAGCGCATAACAATTCACAAGCTTGAAATTTCCCATACAAATTTGGGGCTGTCTAATACACATGTTTGTTGAAATATTCGATTATCCCAGTATTCTACTTAAAAGGCGCATATAGCATAAAGCATGGATCACTACAAATCTGGACGCATTAAAACGGGTCTATTTCGGAGCTATGTAAACGAAATAAAAATGTTTTGTACTTGAAATTTAGGGGGTTTTTATTGCACTTTAAAGGAAAAATAATAAAAAAATTATTCCTTTGTTGTTTTGATGAATTTTCGAACTATTCGTTGAGTATCACTCATTATAGTTTGAACACCCTATTCGCAGACCTCAGCGGCCATTTTGTTCCACAAACTCTTCATCTCTGTTGCATCCCGAGTCGTCCTACCATTCTTCTTCATCTTCTGCTTGACAATTGTCCAAAAATTTTCGATAGAGCGGAATTGAAGGCAGTTGGGTGGTTTGATGTCCTTTTCGATAAAATCCACCCGTTGGCCCAATACCACTGTAGAACCTCCTAGCTGTAGTGGCAGCTTGCCAAATCTGGCGAAAACTTAACTAGTCCTTTGTGAGATCTAATGTACGAAAAAAAGTTTTTCAGGCATTTCTCCTTGTAAATTTCGGAGTCCATGGTCTTGTTTTTCACAAAAACCGGAATTTTTCGTCCGCAGCTGCAAATACCTTGCCAGATCAAACACTTTCTTGCAAACTTATCAGCAAAAACGAATTTGAAGTTGCTGGGGACATCACCAGGACCAGTGCAGTGCACCACTGCAGTGGCTTTACATAATTTTTGGCCAGAAAGCTGCCCAAAATCCATCTTCACGTACGTTTCGTCATCCATGAGGATGCATCCGTCGAACTTCGTTGGAATCTTCTTGTATAACTTGCGGGCACGTCGTTTGGCTACTAAATTCTGCTTCAATGTCCGGTTTGGTTGCTAACTGGTCCGATAGGATCGTATTCCTTCGCGTAGACGAACCCTTCTGACGGTGCACCGGTCGGCGTTGAATTTCTTGGCAATGTCATAGTCCGACTACACAGCAAAAATTATTTCCTGTAAAATTACGCAAATGTCCTGTAACAAAAAGGAGCAGGACATTTACAGTTATTTTACAGGTCGAAAAACATATTACGTGACACTTAATTTTCAGTGTACAACTTTTTTACAGGACATTTGCTGTAATAATAGATGAATCTTCGTTAACTTTCAAGGAAAACTATTCAAAATTACAGGTTTTGTTAATTACAGGTTGATTTATTTTAAAGGTTGCAGTTTCAGTGACATGTAATAGTCAAAAATTTTTACAGTGTACCCTGTGTTTTCCTTGATCGTTCTCAACACCTTCAAATGCAGTTTCCGATCCTTAATTCCACTATGACGCTTGGTATGAACCTGCCGATCTATAGTACGCATCTCACAGACCCGTTTGAGAACGCTACACACGGTTGATTTGACCATTTTTAACGATTTTGCGATTTTTGAACCCGTTTAAAATTTATTTTCATTCGTTTTGTTCAAAATTTATTTTCATCTCGCGGCTTCCATCACGTGTAACTTTTTTGAAACAAAACAAATCGTAATGAAATTTTCAGCATTGGTAGAAGAAACATTCCTCTACAAAGTGCTGCCAAAACATTACAGATCCGACAACTAGGAGCACTATGGTAAAATAAATAGTGCGTCCAGATTTGTAGTGATCCATGCTTCAGCTTCTTCCCTAATATTTTCGGTTCCATTTGCTGTGCACCTTTTTCTGCTAATATTGTTTTCTAAACTTTTGTCAGAACTCTCAAAAATTATTATATTACCCTTGAGACATATGTAAGTATACTGTTCATGTTTGATGTTCTGGACTCGATTACCATATTATTTTTCTGTTTTTCAGAATGATAACCTTTTCATATTCTTTTTTTTTCAATAATGGTTTGAATTTTATGGAAACAATTTATTTTGAATGAACATTTTAGGAAGCTGACGGTACAGCAAGTTAAGTTTAGCAATCCAAAATTGGAACTAGCCTTTCAAAACTCAATATAATTGTTACAATATTTAAGTTACTTCAGATAAAATTTTCAATGATCACAGACCTGATTGTCTTAAAATTATTTCAATCTTTGAATCTAAATTCTCACACTTTTGAATCAATCTTCCAGATAGTCTCAGCCTAAGTTTAGTCACCGCCTGTGTGTGATACATTTGACCTTTTTTGTTTACCTCAGCAACTTGGTATATTCATAGGTAGGAAGGTACTTCCCGCATCGATCGAATGGGGCAAAACGTCAGTCGCTGCTGCTCTGTAGATGGTAAAATGAGAAGCATGACCAACAAACTAACCGCCCCACATATAGTACGCTTATAGTCGGTACGTACGATCCCCTCTTAGCCGGGTGAAGCCCAACTTGGAATGAGCCCCAATAATAAACCGAAAAGGACAGGGAAGGGTCTCTGAGACTGGAAATCGAAAGGGGGCACCTAGGCCATTGATGTGGGGCTCCAATTCGAACCGCAGCACACCCCCGCCCTAAGTTAAATTTTTTTTAAGCTTCAGGGAGTTTCAGTGCTATATCGAGTCTCGACTCTCGACCGACGAATGGAAGAGTGAATGTGATCGAAGCTGCCTTCTTCGGGTTTTTTTTTTCAGGATCGGGGTGGATCGATTGAGGTCTCTTTAGCCAAAGGTCTAAAAATTGGAATAATTTCTTAGGACAACCCTAGAAAATCTAGAGGAGTTAACCTTAACGTGATGCACATTCTCTTACCGATCTCGAATCTACACAGATCTGTGTGTCGTAGTTAGTTTTGGTGGGTTCCACGACGATACCTTGATCTACGCCTACACCGGGAGACCCTTGCGTTGCTGTTCTGTGGCAATTCGCGATCGCGGATCAGTATGGGTCTTATTTTCGATCCAACAGACTTCACTGACGGTGGCTCAAGTAACTTCACCAACTTCGGGTTAATAAATTGTTATGTGCCTTTCCAATTTGGCCAATGAGGTCTCTCCTGGTATTCTTTCCCTCGTCCGTAGGCATCGGGAACAGCCTTCGTACAACAACCATCAACGGAACCGGATCGAATCCGCGTCGATTCAGGTTCCCTAAGGTTACTAAACCGAGATCTAGGGTATTACAATTGGTTTAACGTCCGTTAATATTAACACAAATCTCACCGCAGCAGTAAATCACATTACGAAACGCTGTTCCGTCTGTCTAGACGCGCCACTTCTCCTGGAACCTCGCTGCTTCCCAAAGCGTCCAGGCGCAACTCATAAATCCTTTCCATCCGGATTGTTTTCTGGAACGGGGGCTTCAGAATGAAATCGTAAAAATATTGTTTTTATTGACGAAAGTGTGTGCAACTCGACTCGTGTGTTAATGGTCGGTCACAACTTAAAAAAAAACGGTGTCTCAAAGAGCGTTAGGCCGTCAGACGGATGGTTCCGTTTCCAGTTACCTTCTCTTCAATCCGATGCGGTACATGTGATGACGTTCGGGGGAGTTTTTACTTAAACAAAAATTATATGTCAGTTAAACGGTTTAGCTTCCCGGAATGCGGTCGTTTTGAGAAATTGGATCAAAGCTTTAAGTATATGGTTATTATTCCATTAGCGCGACTGCGAGTTTGAACCTGTTATACTTTTCACAATCGAAAACATAAAAATATCATTTAGGCTATAAATTACATGTAGCTTTGTTGGTCAATGGAGTAGTATTATGAATGATTAATCAAGTTCAACCTATATTGAAACTTTATTGCACTTTGTTATCTTTAGAAAACCGTTAATTTTTAATTGGATTTGATTATTCGGCAAGTTAATGCTTAACACGAATCTTGGAATAATATTTCATCGAATTCTAATGGGAATATTTTATTTAATGATTGCTCTGCAGGTTATTATACTGTTGAATATCCTAATCGGCATACTTGTTTTTCTTCAATTAGAAATCCCTCCACAATTGATTTGGTTCTAACGGATTTAGGCGAGCATTGTAGTCAATTAGTTACTCATGTGGACCTCGATTCAGACCACCTTCCAGTAACTTTCTGTTTATCCCAAAGTCCCATTGAAAACCCTTTAAAATCAACATTTAACTTTCAAGAAGCTGACTGGGAGCGGTATAGGAATTTTATTGAACGTAATTTGGATGTAAACGTTCCACTGAATTTAATAGAAGATATTGATTTGGCTGAGAAAAATTTGACAACTTCGATAGTCAATGCTAAAGCCGCTTCAATACCTAAAGTTAAACATAAATTTAATCATCCTTTGATCGATGATGATCTTCAGGTTTTATACGACTGAAAAACATTCGTCGACGCCAATATCAACGAACTATGGATCCTTATTTAACTTTCCAAAGCCGTTCGCTAAATATCCGTTTCGGGGAAATATGAGTTGTAATTTGATTTCGTTCTCCTGGCTGTAAATGTTAACCGATTTTGATGATATTATATTCATTGTGTAGGTAATTTATTCTAATTACTCAATATTTCAAAATAAAGTCGATATGTATTACCAGGTTTTCAGAAACTGGTTCAGAAAGTTAAAAGTCCGAAAAATCAATTTCATTTTTAAAATACTCATAACTTCTGACAGCTTTTCTGTATTTAATTATTTCATTGATGTTTGAAATTGCCAAGAATCCATCTATCCGACAATGTATAGATATGTTGGGGTTCAATGAAAGTTTTTACCGCTATGACAGATCTTCCGGTAGAAAAAAGTCTTACTTTAAAAAAACGACATCCAGTTTTGGCTTTGCTTAGCTGTATTTCATTTCTCAATGAATCGATTTTCAAAACTCAAATTTTAGTTTTTTGGCGTTGATTTGATCATTATTTTCATAGAACATACTTGGTCTGTCAGAACTACCAGTTCATCAGTATATTGGGATGATGATAAAGATGTTTGAAATGTGCGCTTCGGGTCATATTGACCCGAACGGCTTTGGAGGGTTAAAATTTATTTATTGCGACCTTCAAAAAAAAAATCAAACGTCGTTTAAATTTTACCCGTAATGAAAATTTTGCAAAAGCAGTAGAGGACATAAAACCCTACTCAAAGCCATTTTGGAAATTAACTTAATTTCTGAAAAACCGTTGTTAGTCCAATTGATGCTCAAATTTCCCTTGAATTTGATGAAGTTCTTTCTAAACAAAATGTATTAGAAAGTTCTTGTGATACAAATATTGATGAACCAAAATTGATTTTCAAAAAATTTAAAAATATGAAAGCCCCGGGGGAAGATGGGATTTTCTATATTCTTATTAAAAAGTTGCCTGAAAGCACTTTAAGTTTTTAAGTTAAAATCTTCAATAAATGATTTCACTTGGTTTATTTTCCCAGTAAATGGAAAAATGCCAAAGTAAGTCTAATTTTGAAACCTGGAAAAAGTGCTTCAGAGCCTTCAAGTTATCGACCAATTAGTTTGCTTCCTTCTTTCGTTATGGACATTCTACTACACATCAACTTTTGAGTGTAACTAATATGATTAACGCTAGCAAATCTGAAGGTTATTCAACTGGTGTTGCTCTTCTTGATATTGAAAAAGCTTTTGACAGTGTTTGGCACAAAGGTTTAGTAGCTAAATTAGCTCGATTTGATTTGCCTGTATATCTCACCAAAATTATTGAAAATTATTTGACTAGCCGAACCTTACAAGTAAGCTATCAAAATTCATGCTCTGAAAGGACACCCATGAGAGCTGGTGTCCCTCAAGGTAGTATACTTGGGCCAATTTTATACAATATTTTTACGTCTGATCTTCCTGATGTTCCAGAAGGAAAAGGTAGAAGATTATTTGCTGATGATACTTTGCTTTCAGCCAAAGGTCGGAATTTACGGGTGGTATGCAGTAGATTGTAACAAAATTTAAATTCCCTTTTGAATTACTTGAAAATGTGAAAATTTCTCCTAACGCTTCCAAAACTCAACTTATTTTATTTTTTTGGGGTTTCATTAGAATGGTCTGATCGCGTGAAGTACTTTCGACTCACACTTGATCAGAATCTTACTTTTAAAAATCATATTGGGAATATTCAATCTAAATGTAATAAATACACTAAATCTCTTTATTCTCTCATCAACAGGAAATCCAAGTTGTGTCTGCGAAATAAGATATCTGCAGTTCCGATTCGGTCTAGCTGCTGCGCGACGAGGAAGAAAGCCATCCAGAGGATTCATAACAAGGTTCTGAAAATGATTTTGCGGCTTCCACCTTGGCACAACACCGAAGATCTTCATCGGATTGCGGGCATTGAATCGATCGAAGAGATGGCCAACAAAATCATCTCCAACTTCAGAGGCAAATCGATGCAGTCTTCCATCGCAGAGATTCGTTCTCTCTACAATTAGTTTAATTTTAGGATAGTTTTAGTTTTAAGTTTTTTTTAAGAGTGAATAAGGCAAAATCACGTTGTTTTACTGTCCAAGGCAAAGTTTGAAGGAAATATACTATCACTGTGATTAATATGAACCATACTACCAATTTTTCCTAAAATAACAAAATCAATGAAAAACAAGAATATTTTATAAAGGGTCCAAAAATAGAACACCTTCGACTTTATTGTTCTATTTTTAGACCTGAGATCAAAAAATCTTTGTTTCAATATAAAAAAACCAACAAACGTGCGTATTTTTAATTGACGCATAGTTCGGAAGTAATATTTTACATTTCTAAAATTTTTTGTCAGCTTTCCGCATATAAATAGAAGTTAGTAAACACAAAGAAGTTTTAACTTTTGTGCTTCTAATAGAGTTGAGAGGGAGTGAAAATATTTGAGGTAACAGAATATAGGTGATATTATTGGTAAAAAGCTGTTATATATATTTTAAACAATATTTTATCAATGAACACTTTTTAATGAATTTGTTTATTTTTTTCGACTAAACGTTATTTTTATAGGAATTTTTGTTCTAGGTCCAATAAAAATGACCAGTTTAGCACCAAAACAGGAACTGGAACTAACTGAATTTTGTTCATCCATATCTTTCTAAATCTTTCAATTATGGCGAAACCTATGTTGAAAATTTCATTAAAACTTGAAGATCAAATTATGAAATATGTATAAATAATTTTTCTGAAAGATATAAAGCTCTTTTCCAGTTGTGAAAAAAGCATGGTGATTAAAATAAAACACACTGCTTTAAGAGTCCAAAGAAGGGCAACTAACTCTACTAGAAAACTTGTTATTAATTAGTTCGCTGCTTTGATTTGTTATAATAAAGAATCACAAAAAAAAGTTCGTAAATAGTTACAAATTTTAATTTTCTACCATCTATATCTAGACAACAAAATAATTTAAAAAATTATTTCAAAACTGTTATTGGAGCTTTCAACCATCAACTGAAACGTTGAATTAAAACAATAAATAACTTAACAGTTAATATACAAACATAGTTCACTTACTTATACCTGCTAAGAGAGACTTCAACGAAATTAATGCAGTTGTTTAATTAGTTACTAAGTAAGTGAATAATATCTGAATATTCTATTTTACGGGGAGATCATCCATTTTGAAACTGATATCGGTCTTATAACTGACTATTTGCATAGCGCAAGTTTATATAATCTTTGTAGAACAGATTTGAGAGAATCAAAAACAATATTTTCTTCATTTGAATTTAAAATTATAAGGGTAGAAATTTTAAAATTGCCTAGTGCCTGGTGCTTAAAAAATGATATGAAGATTTGAAAATAAGCAACCGAGAAGCTATGTTTGAAAAAATAAAATTATAGAATTGCGAACCTCTTAACTAGGTAATAGTTTTTGAATTATTTGAAAACAGTTAATTAAATTTCAAATACCTATAAAACTTCACAAAGAACTTTCAAGTCTATATGTAAACAAAAAACCTTCAATCTCAAAATATTTCAAAAATTGTATTTTTTGAGTTATCGGACATCGTTCGAAAAATCTAATAACATGTGACTTGAAGGTTTTTTTCATCACTTTTAAATGTTTGTACACGAAAAAATAAATATAAAAATATTTATTTTAATAAAATAACCGTTTAAGTGAAAAACAGACTTTGAAATGCCATATTTTCGAAGCAATAGTATACTCTCAATTTTTCTTAAGAAAAAGTTTTCTTAAATGTATGATATTGGTTCACTTCATCCGTCGAGTCCAAAAAGATATATTTTTCTCTTGATTAGTTGTTGATCATTACCAAGCACGAAATTATTAATATTTATTCAAAGACTTATATTTAGCCAATAATTTCCTAATTGAAAGGACTTAAAAAAGTGATTTTTTTTCCAAAAATTAGAAAACTGCGCCCTAAAGTAGGCAATGAATATAAGACAGTGCACAAATTTTTAGAATTCTTTTTGTCTTACACTTATAAACTGTATGACCAAAAAAGTCAATGGAAATTTATTTTCAGAATTTGCATAATTTTTGCCAAAACTTAGGGCACCCTGATTAAAGGATCAAGTCTCCTTTAACTTTCAAAATATCAAAAAAAAAAAAAATTCAGTCCCACAAAAATGTTTCCTGTTCTTCTACTGGATCATGATTCGATCTAAACTTTACAGCATAGAATCATGAAGTTAAACGCTATCAAAAAATGCAAAACAAGGCGATCTACAAATTCTTTTCCAAGAAGATATGAGGAAAAGAAGAAAAAAGGGATGAAATGTCCTCATTCTCCCCTTTGTTATAATCAAATATGTATAAGAAATTTTAACAACTTATAGGTGCATATCGAATGATTAGGATTTATTTGTCATAAGAATTATGACGGTATATTCGTCGTATAACGTAAAACCTTGATAGTCTAGTGTTATTTTTTCTACAGTTTGCAGACTATTATTGTAATCATTCGTGCTTCCACTGAATGGTTTAAACTAAACCATTTTCAGTTTGTCTCATTAGTCATCCGGTATCATTTTCCAGACACATTCACGCCAAAACCTTGTGATATAGCTCAGTTGGCAAGTCTGTTGTCTCCTGAGCCGATGTCCGCGAGTTCGAGCCCAAGAGCAAACATCGAACACAGTTGTACCGGATAAGTTTTTCAATAACGATCCGCCAACTGCACCGTTGATAAATTCGCGAATGCCATAAAGATGGTAAAACGACTATAATCGAAACAAAAAAAAAAAAAAAATTCACGCCAAAACCGAAAAATGATTTGAGCCCTATCCGGTCTCGTTCATCGTTGTTCTAAGCTCAATTAAGCCCATCGGAGCCCTCTTGGTAAATTAATTGAAAAATCTTAATTATTCATGCTCGCTCAACCAACCGTCATTGGCGATGGCAAGAACAAGAAAACCGGGCCCATAAATTACCCGGGGTCCCTGTCAAAACACTCCATTCTGGGCTTTTGTGCTGCTCGATTGCTGCAAATGTCAGTTTCGCTGTGCTACTGTCTTCTTCTCGAACATTTCGAAGAGCTTCCAAATACACGCATTCAATTCCACGGTCGCGTCGAATTAAGCTAAAAGTCAGCAAGCAGAGCTCTCTTCTCTTCTGCTACTGTGGGGTTGAATAAAGTTGGCCCAAGTCAGCTTGTGAGTTGGTGGAAAAAATATTCGCGGAAAATTAACACCCATCCAATTTCGGAATCTAGCGATGGTTTCGTTTCGCTTGCCATTGCTACTTGTTGATGATGTTTGGAAATCGACACCCATACATGATGAGGATGATGATGATGATGATGCTGCCAGTCGTTAGAGATAGGCGCAGAAAATCTTGGTTCGGTACATTTAATGGGAACGTCGATCGCGAGCTCTCTCTGTGTATCGTGGAAGTGTTTTGTTGCTGGTAGACATTGATCACGTTTTTTTTTATGAATTTTTTCACGGCTTATGTACCGGAAAAAATCTGCAATAAAAGGTTCCACCCATCTACGGTGTTATGAGAATCGCGATCATGCAATGTAGGTTCTTCAAATCTTCAATGTGCTTTTTGAGATTTCTGACGATAATTCTTAAAATTCAGTCGGTTCATGGCAATCGGTCTCCAATTTCTCGGGCATCCCGCATTCGCCAGATCACGTACCACTTAGTCTGACCACTTCAAACGGCGATACTAATTGATATCAATTTATAGATTCTCTTAACAAATTTTCTCACGAACAATTTTATTGAAGATTCTTTACAGCTTTCATGGTTAATTTAAAACTTAAAAAAAATAAACAAACTTTTTTGAGCTATTCTTTGAATTCTTTAAAAAATTTCCAATCATACTCCTTAAACTTACCTTATCGATTCTATGATACGATCGGTAATGCACCAATTTTCGGTCTCTACCTGGCGATCGGACAAAGTCATCAAAATTTGTTGCCAATAGTTGCTTGTCATCGAATGCGGCTGCGCGATTTATGCGTATTTTTGTCCGAGTTGTCGATCAACTTTGAACCAGCTAAATAAAGAGCCCTCATACCGCATTTCTCAGTTCAACTGGTAACTTCTCACAGGTTGCAAAGAGTCAGCTCTCTGAGATGGCTCCACCAGAAAAAAAACCCCTCAAATCAGTCTCGCAATTTGTGGTCTGTGGAGCCCAACTGACTACCTTATTGAAAGAGGAAAAAAACTGAACGTGATCTCCAAAGTTCACTAGTTTCGTTCGTGTGCCTTTCTCTTGAAGCTGCTCTGGGAGCCCACTGTACAGGAATCGAAGTTGGGACCATTTACTCGAAAACTGTTTTAGACCAGTGAAAGAAGTACCCTTTTCTTCTGGGTTCAAACAGCTTTCAAACAGATTCGATTTATTTTTTTATAAAAAAAATTCAAGCATTAACAACCTTCATCAACCTCACTGGTTCGAGAAGAATTTGTCTAACATAAGACATGATTTCTACAGAATTGAGGCCTTCGATCTAAAAATTTGGGCGGCTCTTTATATCACCTTTTTTATCCCCTACGTTGGCTTTGTACTACATTTTTTGGGTTGAAAGTAATATCGTTTTCGTTCACGTACAAGATAAAAAGAAGTGGTCCTAAGGGTGAGCCCTGTGGACAATCCCGTGCTAAGGACTTCTCCAAGAGAGGGAGTTCAAATTTCAATTTGCCTTAAAATTAAAAAAAAATCATAATAAGTAAGAAAATTGATTTCCAATACCATTTTCCTTCTCATGACCACTATAGAACTCAAAAAAATTCTAAATGAACCAGATTGGAAATTTCAAATCAATGCTTTTTTCCACAAAAAGCCATATCATACGTAAATTATCATCTTGTCTAGTTACAAATTTGCAATCAATATTTCCAAAATACCAGAATCTCGAATTTGAAAAATATGTTTAATTAATATTGACAGCACACTGGAACAATCAAATATTGAAAGCACAAAGCAAATACTTGTTAAATTAAAATTGCTCAGTAAATAAAGGGGATTTTTTTTTATTATCTGACGGGTTTGTGCCGGGGGTCTTCAGATTTTCCCCAAAATTGAAAATTTGGTTCATTTTTGCGACTTAAAAACACATGTATTTTTTCAGATTTCTAACATTTTTATTTTTTGAGTTAGCTTCGGTTAAATTTTTTTGTAAATAAAAAATAACCATTTTTCAAAGCTACATAACTCTGTTATTTTTCAACGGATATTATAAAATAGCACATCAAAATGCATCGAAATTTTATCTGCTTTCCAAATAAAATATTTGAAAAAAATTAAATAATTACCTTCAACATGAAAAGTTGTAAATAAACTTTAAATGGCGTCTAAAAGTACCGTTTGCACCACCGAATATTTTGCAAAAAATACCATTGTATAGCTCGATTCATGATGCAACTTTCATCTGAAGACACCAAAGTGGGCCATTAACACCTTGAAGAGTTATGAAAGAAATAATGACAATAAATCTCTTTGTTTACATCGAAAACAAACAATGGTCGAACAACTGCACTCACATATGGAGATAGCAAGCACTTCTAACAACATGGAAACAAAAGAACTTATCAAATCAGGTAATAAACACTATTTTTTCATCCTTTTCAGACTGCCCCTACTCGCATAACAGTCCCATATTAATTTTCGTCATTTTAGGTCAACATAAGACTTCAAAATAAAACAATAAAAAAGAGGTTTTTGCTCTACAAATTTCGAAAAAAAATCAATTCGTGGCTGTCCTATAGGAAATATACCTGAATAACAGTCCCATATGTGAAATACCACGGATTTGGTTACTTTTCAATGCTTCTTTCGGCAAATAGTCTTTGGTTTATTGCTTTGAATCATTTAAACATTTTTTTTTAACTCACTTGATGTCGAATGATGCACATTAGTTTTCGAAGGCAGGTCTGACTTTCTTAGGAATGACTTCCTGAGCGAAAAACTATCAGATGCAATCAAAAATCGTCAAAAGATTCAACCAACAATGTGGAATTCACGATATTTTTTTCCAAAAGTATGTTTTTTTTTCTGGCAATTGCATTTAGAAGTTTAAAATGATCAAATTTAAGTCCTAGAAAGTAGCTTGGTGAACAAAATATATTATGTATGGGACTTTTATGCGAGTAGATTTGAAAAAGGTTTCAAATATGGTCGATTAACAGTCCCATAATGAATAAAAATGGTGCTCTCGACCTTACCAATAACCTAATTTCGAAAATTTCAGGTCTAACGATTTATTATGACAACCTAGAAATGATCTTCGTTTATGCTGGAAGTGATGGTCACAATTTAAAAATATATTCCAAAACAGAAAAAGCTGATTTCCTCGCTTGCTTGTTTTTGCATATGGGACTGTTATGAAAGTAGGGGCGGTAGATTGTTGCAGCTTAACTGACTTCATGTTATTTCCAAAAATCTAATAACGTATTCGTTTATACTCAGTTTTGCACCAGGTCACAACAAGTTATGCACATTGTACTGTCATTTTTAGAAGTTTATGCGCTAAGTTTTGCATCCGTAATTCCCCAGATTTGATTTAAAATGGGAGGTGGAACTCTGAAGATTCGTGTGTGAGCGATCGAGGTAGAAAAACACTGACGACGAATTATGTTCTTTCTAGTACGGTAAACCTCAAAACTGGGCGAATGGAGAAAACGAATACGAAAAAAGTATCATATTTTCATCATTTTACAGCCTGGGCTGGCCATACTGAGCTCTTCGATTATTTCTACAACATTTGTGCCACTTTCTCATACTTTTTTGATCTACGGGAAAGGATTTTGGTGTCCAGTGCATAGCTCCCGCTATAAAAACAATGTAAAGCTCGTCTATATTTCATTTTTTTAATCACATTTTTGTGATCCCAAACACAGGGACTGAACCTTCTACTATTGGCATTGATTATGCTTCACAATGATCTTTGATCGAAAAGTTAATAAGTTACATATATAGTATATGACCAGGTTGTAAAAGCAACATTCCCATTATTAGTTATATCACATTAACAATACGATACTAAGAATTTTGGTTAAAATTTATAGTCAGTTTTGCTGCAAACACTCTACAAAGCACGAAAAATAGTGTTTTTTACCTGCTATAGTAAGTTCTTTTGTTTCCATGTTGTTAGAAGTGCTTGCTATCTCCATATGTGAGTGCAGTTGTTCGACCATTGTTTGTTTTCGATGCAAAAAAGAGATTTATTGTCATTATCTCTTTCATAACTCTTTAAGGTGTTAATGGCCCACTTTGGTGTCTTCAGATGAAAGTTGCATTATGAATCGAGCTATACAATGGTATTTTTTGCAAAATATTCGGTGGTGCAGACGGTACTTTTAGACGCCATTTAAAGTTTATTTACAACTTTTCATGTTGAAGGTCTTTATTTAATTTTTTCAACTATTTTATTTGGAAAGCTGATAAAATTTCAATGCATTTTGATGTGCTATTTAATAATTTCCGTTGAAAAATAACAGAGTTATGTAGCTTTGAAAAATGGTTATTTTTTATTTACAAAAAAATTTAACCGAAGCTAACTCAAAAAATAAAAATGTTAGAAATCTGAAAAAATACATGTGTTTTTAAGTTGCAAAAATAAACCAAATTTTCAATTTTGGGGAAAATCTGAAGACCCCCGGCGCAAATTGTCAGATAATAAAAAAAAATCCCCCATATTCTTTAAAAACTGTTTTTTATGCTTTTCAAAGAATAATTTAAAAATCGCGATCGATTCAAAATAGAAGATAATTTTTTTTATTTACATAGTATTCCGTCTCACGACATTACTTGACGAACATATAAAATAAAATAGAAGATATAAAAAAATTAAACTACGTGAAACGTTTATAAATTTTCAAGCGCAGGTTTTAAAGTTTAAAATTTCAAGATCTGAATAACTTGTTGTCGTCAATTCGAAAATTTGGTCCTGAAAAAGACGAAAGATTCAAAAAATGTATGTTTATTTGTAATTTTGATTCTTACACAAATTTAAAAATTATCAAATTTTTTAAATAGTTGTAAAAAAATATAATGTCTTGAAATTGAACCTTTTGTCAAATTCTGTCTATCACATCTAGTTTTGGTGATATGGAGTTTATAAGGTTTAAAATGAATCAGATTTTAGTGAAATCAATCATTTACCACTAAAAAATTCACACGAAATAAAAAATAATCCTGATTCTGAATTTGCTTATTATGATGAACTCACTTATGGAATAATATTTTGCCAGTAGGTATTCTAATTTCAAAAAATAAATGATTTTAAAAAGTTATTTTGTTCAGTTTTTCGAATTTCGAAAGATATCATAACAAGTATTCCTATCATTACTAATGAAAGTAGAAAAAACAGGTTTTATTTTGTAGAAGCCTGAAAAACAATTGTAACGGTTCTCGAATTTTGCTGATCGAGAGATTGATTAACTGCCTTCACTTTGCGCCAAACGAGCACGAGACAATCGTACTCGTATGTGAAGCAGCAATTTCCGTTGATGCCCGGCTAGACTCCTCAAGGCGAGTCCTTCAAAAATAATCAACCCGACCAATCGCTATGCAAGTCCCATTTACGCCCGAGTTAACCGAAATAATGTTCCAACGGGGATACAAACAAAAACGCGGTTCAAAACAAGCAATAAAAATTCTTACCCTCTTAGAGCAACAAACAGCCAACAACCTGAGTTAACAATATTTATTTCTTGTTCCTAGGCCTACAATCTGAACATGTTCTTTGGGATCCCACCTATTAATTTTAGTCTGCTTTACCGGCGCACCGGGTGTTCTATTTAAAATTAGCCAAATTTACCAAAAATATCCAATGCTTGGTGCTGCGTTATCGACAGTAGCTATTTATAACTTCAACAAAGATAGATCTGACCTTATTTGTTCCGCAAAATATTTCCGGCCGACTGCTTGATTGGATGCTGTCAGTTCCCTCTGACGATAGATGTGTGTCTTGGCTAACTGCGATGTAAGGTTGGCTCCGCCAACGGTTGCACCACGGAATTCGGGCTCCTGAAGACCACGAGGCAATCGACGACCTCCGTTGATCTTAAGTGGACAGACGTTTCCACCTGGGCCCGTGAATGCGCGGAAAGTTGGTCACTGACCCTAGGGTGACGGGACCAATCCCTGGAAAGCGGCACTCTGACTGACTGCCACTCCCTGCACCCTCCAGGTAGCACCTTCACTTGAAGGATATTCCTTCAAGGAAAAACATCAGGACGAAATAGCGAAATACAAATCCGATATTAACGATGTGTCAATCAAGATGATTTTCTAACTAGTTTAAGACTAAAGTTTACCTTATCAGACGACGCTTTTAATCTCTACCCTGCCAGAGGGTCTGGGTTCGATCCTGGTACCTGGTACAAATATATTTTTTTTTATATATAATCGGTTCATCAATTATTTTTATAAGGACTTACAGTTATCGTTTGATTCGTAAAATATCGTCCTCAGGTTTTTAAACGGGATACACGGATTCGGTTCCTGCCACTTAAAGGACTTATTAATATCTTCTCTTGAATCAACGACTTATATTACTCACGTGGCGTGTAGTAGCAGTTCTCTTGAACCGAACATTAGTGACTTGTTGCTAATCACTTTTCCTAAATTTTCTCGAAATTTTATCTGAAACTAGAACTGTACGTCCGATTCATTCCTTGCACTCAAATTTTCTTTACATTCAGTTTCGAGCTCACTTCACGAATTTTTACTAATTGGCGCACATCGGGATTCAAATCTTCGCAAATGACTTTAGCTAGTTTTCACTTGGCTAACGTGTTGACTGTTTGCCGAACGAATCGAGAAAGAATTCTTATTGGCAAACAGGAGACGTTGACCCCCGGAAATTCTAATTCCGAATCGAATCCCACTCATACAATCAATGTCTGATCCGATCTATCATCATCGGAGCTGACCATAATTTCTGTTAACCCGGTGAAATGGGGGATTGCACGGCGATCGGTTACCAAATTGGGGTACCAAACCCCATCACTAGGGGCGTAAATTTAAGTTAAAACGGAACCGAAATTGCTACTTGTATATTGAGCAACCATGCCTCGACTAGAATAACGAAAGGAGGCAATTTGCCAATCAATAGTAGAGAAAGATTTAATGTTTGCCGCAATAAATTACAACAAACCTCAAATCTTTCAATCATTTTGTAACAATGTTACACAATTTGATTTGCTCTAAGGATATCGCAAACTCAAATTGGTTTTTTCGCATAAGTCATAATTACTTGAGGTCATGGCCTTAAGAACGGGGGGAAGGGTTTGGGGGTTAAATCCCCCCTCCCACGAGGGTACATCAAAAATTAGCGAGATATTCTACTTTCTACTCCAAATTTGAAGTACTTAATCAGATTTTGATGATGGTCATTCGATAATAACAATCTTGACTCAAAACTGAGGTCAAAACCTCGAAAACTAACCCTAGGGGCTAGGGTTATAAA
This sequence comes from Uranotaenia lowii, assembly GCF_029784155.1. Classification (NCBI taxonomy): domain Eukaryota; kingdom Metazoa; phylum Arthropoda; class Insecta; order Diptera; family Culicidae; genus Uranotaenia; species Uranotaenia lowii. Next base: position 37,828,257 of record NC_073693.1, read on the forward strand.
TCAGCTATAGTTTTTCAAATCAATTTTAAAATTTCTTATATTTAACCAAAGTCAGTTCATTTGCTATTCAGCTGAAAATGATAAAAATTAAGTAGAGTTTATGATTATTTTGATAAATAACTTTCATGAAAAACTGATTAAAAATACCATTCACAGGGATTAACTTTTAATGAAAAGTTTATGATGATGAAGAAAAAAGTATCTTCTCTTAAAAAATTTACAAATTTACGATTTTACAAGAACCTAATTTCAAACTAAAATCTCTAACTAGGATCGAGTTTGGATGAATCCGGTTTGAACCGCAAAATTTTAGTTTATAACTTGCCTACTTGAAAATTGGATTTTATTTTCATTGATGGTTAAAATCTTTGAATTTGTTCAATAGTTTAATATATTAAACTCATTTGATTTGAGTATAGAAAAAGCTTTACTATTGATTAGAGATGTACCGAATAGTGGTATTCGGCGAACGGCCGAATACCGAATATTGACCTTTTCAACTATTCGGCCAAACGAATATTCGGCCGAATATTCGGCCGAATATTCGGTCGAATATTCTATTGAGTTTTTAATGAAAAAAAAAATCAGCTATTATTTCAATGCTTTTAATTTCATCCATATTAATGCCTCTCATGTTTTTTAGTCGATTATTTTCAACCAGATGATATTATCGGATGATAACTTATGAGATATTGTTTAAGGAGGGGTCTTTCTGATTTTTTAAATGTTACCAATAACTGAAAAGACAACAGATGACTAGTCGCTTCTAGGGCGTGTATCCCCAAATAGATTGCCTTCCTGTGAAATCTGGGACAAAACATGTCGAAATAGGTGCCAAGCTATTTGAATTTGCTTCTTTGATATAGAATTAGATGAAGGTCGAATTTGAGCAAGATTTATTCAAAATAGTTGTTGGAAAGAAGGATGATTTTTAACTTAAAGCATACCATATTTTCAACCACACGGATCCACACGGTCAGGCATTCGGGACGATTTTTGAAAAACAAAATATTGCAAAAGGCAAAATTTACGTTTATTTTGAATTTTTTGAAAAATTGTTATTGAACACAAAACCTAGAAGATTTTAAAGAGAAATTTGAGTTTTTTATTTGATTTTTAACAAATAATCTGACAAAATTCGGGAAGTTTTAAACAATATCTGGACACCCCAGCCAGAATTGACTTATCTAAAATCTTTACTGGATTTATGCGCAAGCTTGAATATATCCAGAAAATCTGGAATATACTATAATCAAAGTATAAAGCGATACTTGTCAGCATTCTCCTGTACGATCAACAGTGAAAGATACGCGGAAACACCTTCGATGTTTTGCTGAAACCATAAGTTTTTAATGATTTTGTAGCTTTTGCAACATTTTTTTAAAAATATTTTATAATTTATCCTAAGTTATTTGAAAAATTTCACAAGTCTGTAGTAGATATTCGGCCTATTCGGCGTATTCGGCCGAATACTTAGATCAACTATTCGGTGAGCCGAATATTCGGCTTAACGGTTTTTCGGCGGTATTCGGCGCCGAATATTCGGCCGACCGAATATTCGGTACATCTCTACTATTGATAATTGAAGTCTTTCAGAATAAAAACTTCTTGTATTTTGAAATCAAATAAGCATAATTAAGTTTGCCAAATTACCCGGATGTAACCTGTTCTAACCTGGATATTTAATTTAAAAAAATTGGGAAAGGTCCAGCCTGGAACGGTTTTTCAAATTTCGATGAAAAAAATTCTGATTTTTTCAGGATTGATTCATATTTTTTTTGGAAAATTAGAATAAAACTTAAATATTTTTTGTCGAAAAATGAAATTTTTTGAGCTACGTTTGTTTAAAAAATACTATTGTTTTTGGAGCCTGAAATACAATTAAAAATCTGGTTTTGTTAAAAGATGAAAAATAATGAATCAAATGTTTTTGTTTTGATTTTTGTTGAACAGTTCCAGGAATATTGTCAAATTGACCCGAATTTTTGTTTAAAAATTTGAAAACGTTTTTCAAGGTTTCAAATAAAATATCCGGGTATTGCCCAGATTTGAAAGACCTGGATACGTGCGGGAAAACTTCTGGCACCCTAAGCTAAGTTCACCAGATTTTGTCATTTTTGTGTGCTTTGTAATTTCTGTAATTTTTGTAATTTTAATAATTTTTGAATTTTTTGTAATTTTTGAAATTTTTGTAATTTTTGTAATTTTTGTAGGTTTTGTAATTTTTGTAATTTTTGTAATTTTTGTAATTTTTGTATTTTAGTTTTTTTTTGTCATTTTTGTAATTTTTCTAATTTTTGTAATTTTTGTAATGTTGGAATTTCTTAAATTTTTGTTATTTTGTTATTTTTGAAATATTGGTAATTTCTATTATTCTTAAAGATTTAGTAGTTTTTTAATTTTTGTCTTTTTAATCATTTTTGTAATTGTTGTTATTTTTTCTAATTTTGTAATTTTTGTGTTTTTTTGTTATTTTTATTATTTTTAACATTTTTTCATTTTTGTTATTTTGGATATCTTCGTAATTTTTATAATTTCTATTATTTTTGTCATTTTTGCAATTTTTGGAAATTTTTGTTATTTTTGTTATTTTTGTCATTTTTGTCATTTTTGTCATTTTTGTCATTTTTGTCATTTTTGTCATTTTTGTCATTTTTGTCATTTTTGTCATTTTTGTCATTTTTGTCAGTTTTGTCATTTTTGTCATTTTTGTCATTTTTGTCATTTTTTTCATTTTTGTCATTTTTGTCATTTTTGTCATTTTTGTCATTTTTGTCATTTTTGTCATTTTTGTCATTTTTGTCATTTTTGTCATTTTTGTCATGTTTGTCATTTTTGTCATTTTTGTCATTTTTGTCATTTTTGTCGTTTTTGTCATTTTTGTCATTTTTGTCATTTTTGTCATTTTTGCCATTTTTATAAAATACGATTTTTCGTAAGATCAATGTTTCATCCCTCAACGGTAGCCTTCCGTAAATGCCAGGCTTCGGATTGAAGTATCGTAGGTTGGTTTATTTTTTCCTCGGTTTTTGATCAACGACCCACGTCCTATCGAGACGTTTGTTGCAAACACGAGTCTTACCTGCGAAGCAGTGGAGGCAGTAGGAAGGTATTATGCATCACGAGACGCCACTTGGGAGAGAGAGACTCTACTCCAAGATCAATAACCAACCACCTCAACTCAACTCAACTGCAAGAAAGAGGTGCCACTCGCTCCCGTCCCGTGACTAAGTTACAGCGACTTTGGGTTGGAGCAGTGAAAAACTTTCAACAACGCGCGATCATTTTTCTCTCTTTTCCTTAGTTGGATTCACATGCTGGAGCAAACTCTCCCGAATGCACTCTTGGAGCAACAACTTGGAGCCACCGATCAAAGCGATCGGAGGCTCCCCCATTCGTCGGTAGACCGCTGTTACGGTCAGATCTTACGGTCGGTGGTCGGGATCGCGTCGTCGTCTTCGTCGTGTGTGCTTTTCCTTTCGTGGTTTTGGACAAACGTGTTCTCGCGCCCGCGCCTCGTGTGTGTGCTTTGAGGTGGACAACTTTCTTTCGCGATCGTTCCTCGTTCCCTGGGGAAGACAATCACGCATACACCGAAGGCGGACGGACTTTAGCGATCGGTTCGAAGTTTTGAAGCTCGAAAGGGGGTTCGTCGCTGGTGCGTTCAAGTTTCCCGTTTTCTTCCGCGTGGAGCACTTTTTTTTACTGTTTTTCGGATTTATTTATTACCGAGCTGCGCGGCGAGCCAGTGAGGAGGAAGTGAGATTGCGGGGAAGCGAAATTTCTTTTTGCCTCCCGGGTGTCTTTTTCGTGTTTTGTTGTTTTCTTTCCGACGTTCGACGTATTGTCTCTACTGTGTCGGTTGGTTGTTTTGAGGTTTATGCCGCGAGAGTGCCTCTTGGAGTGTGACTTTTACCTGCGTTTGTTGCTTCGTTCGTCCGGTCTTGTGATTTTGCTGTGTGGCTTCAAGTGTGTGTGCTCGATGTTCCCGTTGTGGTTGGATGAGTTTTTCCATTTCGGGAAGTTCTGCAATTAGCATAGATTATCTGATGACTTGCTTATCTAGCGCGTAAGCTGGCAAATCTTTGAGGTGACCGGAAAGAAGTCACTTTGTGATCGTTGTTAAGCTGTTATGAGGTGATGTTTTGCCGATTCGGAGAAGTTCAAGCAACCTGAGACGAGTGTTGAAACTGATATTTTGGATTCAGGTGGCGTCCGGGAGGTCTGGTTCTAACGAAAAAAAGTGCCTTAAAGCCTGGGGTCAAATTTTGAACCAGTTGTGCTTTCGGGGGTAATACGAGATCGTCTCAGAGAAAGGTGGAACCGAAAATAACGGTGCGATCGTGTTCTGATTCTGTAATTTCTCGGTAGAAAGTAAGGTCAATCAACCATCGGCCTGAGTGTCGTACCCTTTCGAAGGAGAAAGGTGCTGGTGAAAGGTATTCGAATTCCCGAAGCGAATTGGAAGTGGATTAATCATACTCTCAAAGTGCAAGTGTCGAATCCGTTCGACTACGGGTGTCCGATCTCTGCACAATTACTGGATCAGTTACGCTCCAAAACCTTTGCCTTTGGAAGCAAGAAGAAGACCTACTAACCCGATGCGGATCAATCCATCAAATCGTTAAGTGCCCCTGGCTTTGTTGACAAAAGCCCTAGATATCAACGAAGCCTATCCAACAACTCCCTGGAGAGGTTAACGATCAAACCGCCAGGTGGCGTTTTACTTATTACTCTTTTTTCCTATCCAATCCAATCGAGAAAATTGCAACCTCAAGCAAAGATCATTCAGTTTGCCCCGAAGAAACCTCAAAAGTGGAACAAATAATTCTGTTTCTGTGGGTTTTCTCCGATATCGGTGCAAATTGCGACCCCGAGCCAGGAATAAACGGCTTCAAAAGTGCAGTAAGACTTCAATTACTGTCCCTCGACCTCAGTCCCTACCATTCAACATTCTCCCGAAGAAGAAAAAAACTTGCACCAATAAAACGACGAAAATTACTAGTTGAAAAGTTCCCTCAATCTTTGTCCCTTGTCTCGTCTAAGAAGAAAAAATAAAATAAAAATAAAACCAAGTGCATTTCCCAAGTGCTTTTGCGCCCTACTAAGGTGAAACAAAATTATAGAGCACTTTTTGCTGCCACCCTCCGCGAAAAAAAAGAAGGAATATTGTAAAATCTTGCAAGTGCAGAGGAAAGCAAAGCAGGAAAGAAAATCGGTGATTACGCGTCGTCGTCACCACACCGAGAAAAGCTAGGTGACAGTGCAGCGAAAGAAGCAAAAAGTTCAAAATTTTTGGTCAACTTCACTCAACGTTCCCCGCTTTTTTTTCGCCTCCATCATCAACAGTGATTTGTTTTTGGGTAGTAAGTGAATTTCAAAACCCGACGCAGTCAAAATCCAGGAATCACTCTGGGAGGTGAAATAAAAAAAAAAAAACCTCAAGTGAAGGAAGAGTATAAACCAGTCACAGGATAAAGAAAAAAAAATATTCACGATAAAATTGTCAACAAGTTCCTTGGAAAAGCAAACAAGCCGCAGTTGCAGCCGATACGAAAAGTTAAAGTGCTAAAGAGAAATAAATAGTTTAGTGCAATAGTGGATTATACAGTTTTTGCGAGTTCATCTGGAGGCGATCGAGCTGAAAAAGTATTTTAACCTTCTTGGCAGAATTTATCTTGATAGTTAGTTGCGTTCATTGGAGGTACCGACGTTTTTTTTGGATAGCTGAAACTGTTAAGGTGAGTTTTAAATTTTTTCTTAGAAGGTATTAAAACGACAAAAATACCAATAAAACCCTTAAAAAAATATTCCTAGTCTTCGCTTTACTCGAGGTGCAGTAAATAATAAATTTTAAATTTTGTAGGACTGTAGGATTGATTAAATTTTTTCAAACCTTTTAAAGTCTAGTTTTTTTTTGCTGAATACACAAGCTAGGTTGTATGATTAGAAATAACTATAGCTCTCAGCTGTAGCATTTGAAATCTGTAAATTTAACACCTGTCATCATTACGGAGTGTAAGACTAACATGTTTTTAAGTCTTTAGCTCAAAACTTGAAAAATTTCACTTGGATTTGGATTTGTGCCTATTTTAATTTATAATTTATTTGAGATTTATAAATTTGAAAACTAAAGTTAATTTCTACAGACCTTTGATTTCAGATATTTATTAAGAAAATCGTTAAACTGTTATTCAGTAGGTAATAATTAAAGTTTGATTTTTAACCATCATTTCCGTACTATAGCCTTTTTATGAATTTTTAATTATTTTTCGTATTTGTTTCCAAAATCACAAACAAATTTTACTTATAGTTTTTGGTAGTAGAATATCATTATATCATGGGAGAAGTAAGCGATGATTTTTATACATCGCACGCGTTTTTTTCTGCTCCAATAAAAATAAATGAAAAATAAAAGTTTGAAAAGTGAATTACACGTGAAATTGTGCGTTTATGTTAATAATGAGTTAAATAGAAAAGAGTTTAAGTGGCTGCAAATTGTGGTGCAATCATGAAGAATTAAAAATGAAATCTTTTGACTCTGTGTATTCAGTTGGAGGATCTGGTACGTCTTCCGGAGCAAGCTAGGGATGTTCAATTTGAAGATGAGCGCTGAACTACAGTGAAGCTTCAGATCCAATTTGAAGATAAGTTTTTTGATTACTCATACGTTTTTATGTCCTAAACTTCAATTTTGTGTTAGAAAACATTAAAACATTTGAAAATTTAATAGTTGGACATTTTTCAAACAACTCGTGAAATATTCCGCCTCAAATATTATGGAACTTGTGTGCAAGTTTAAATATAAATATATTCAGGAATGTCTCAGAAAACGCCTTGATCTCTGTTTCAGAAGCTTTTCTTTGGAACAGTTTTTCTGTAGATAATTTTGTAAGGTAATATTTTTACATTCATTAGTTCGAGTTCATCATTTGCAGAGAGGTTCCGAAGTAAGATCACTACCAAATTTTTTTAAAAGGGTAAAATATTTTAAAGAACCTTTCGAGCTCTTAACAGACCTCGAAAGGTTTAATGTTCTATTAATGTTTCCGTTTGTTTTTTTTATTTTCAAGAGCGAGTAAAGGCGCTTTATCCTTGGTCTAAGACCAGAAATGATTGTACACTGAAATCCAAAACAGTTCAACGCGGAAAAATACAAGTAATTTTTTAAAAATCTTCCTTCAAATATATAAAATTATTAAAAAGATTTCTGATCTTAAGTTTTGTGATTTCTGTGTACCAAATAAATCATTTCCAGCCGATGAAGAAAGGCTTTAGTGATTGGTGAAGTTATTTTACAATCAGCATTGTATTTTCATCACGAAGCATTTTTCTTAGCATGCTTCCAACGATCCCCTTTGAAACGTATGGTACTGGGGGTCCACGTTTCTTCCTGTTCCTGTGTTCCAGATATCTCTGCGTTCTCTGCTCCATGGTATGCCCAACCATCTTATGTTTTTGATCATTTTAATGTTTTGATGTTAAAATGATGAAAAGCATAAAAATAGACAAGAAGAATAATAACATACTTTTATTATTCTTTGGGACTCAGACATAAGTTCTGGCTATGGAAGTACGATTAGTGATTAGTGATTAGTGATTAGTGATTAGTAGAATATCATTATATCATGTAACAAATAATTTTATTTCCAAAATCTTCCTATATAGCGCGAAATATTAACCAGGTTTTTTTTATCTAAACTCCAGACCAAAATCGATTCCAGTGTTTCAATTTTTAATTTACTTTACTTGAATCGATTCAAACTTTAATTTCCTTGGTTATTTAAATATTGAGGAGGTTTGTTTTGCTTTTTAAATCGAGCTCGCAAATTTAACGCAATTAGAAAAGATTCAAATTTTTCATGTAACTTGTCATTTGAATTTATATATTCGGAAATTGTCTCTTTATATTTCGATCAATTTACAGTTGTTTTCTGAAAACAGATGTTCCGTGGCAATCTGGCTTGAGGCTCAACAAATGTGTTTTTTTTTATTAAAGTTAAGGACCGTTACGTTTTGTGATTTTGGTCAATTTTTAATCCTTCCCACGTTACTTAATTTATAAAAAATCTGATTGGTTCGAGAAGACCCCCGAAAAATTATATTTGAGGTATTTTTTTTTCAAACAATCTTCAAGTTTTTAAAAAGTTTCAAAAGTTCAAAAATGTCTTATTCAAGAGCCTGTACAAAAATCCACAGAAAGAAAGAAAAATCACTCAACATTCAAGCATAAGGTTACCAGATTTTTTTTTTTTTTTTATCAAACAGGTGGACTGGTTAAATCCAGACTATTTTGTATTTAAACCTTGCAAAATCCAATCATTTGGTTTAAAATATTTTGACCAAAAATCTGGGCAATATCTGGGCAAATTTGATCAAAACACAATCTTCTCAATAAAAAAATAACTTTTTTCGTTAAATCCCACCAGTAGATTTAGAATAGTCTTAATGACTTCCATTAAAACTTTCATGGCTATTTTCATAAAATTTGCTTAAATATTTTGTTTTGGACGCATTAGTTAAAAAAAAAAATTCAATTTGACATTTCTTAAAATTTATTTTGCAAATAAAGTGAATCAACCCAGCCAAAATCCGGACTTTTTTCTATGAAATTCGGGCAACCAGGCCGGACCGAACTTCGCATGAATTTGGTATTACTGTTAATGTTTGCCTACTAAATTTTTTTTTTGATTGGATCCATTTAAAAAAATTTGAATTTCGAGTTTTGAACAATCAATCCGCATATGAACCTAAGGATACTTACGAGACGAGACAAAACGTAAATTTATAATTTAACAGGTCCTTCTGGCCCCTATATTGGAAATTCGAATATTGATTTTTTCAATGTTGAGTTCTATTCTTACATATAATTAAATTTCCAATTTTAATTCGGATATTTATTTCGAAATGTTGAAGTCTAGTTTCGTCCAACAATAAAATATTCTGTAATATGGAGCTCAATTTGGATTTTGTAATAAGGGCTTAATTAAGATATCCTTATCATCAAACTGTGTTTTCAACGGCGTATATTAATATCTTATTTTAGGTTTTATTTATAAAGTTCGGTTACGTTGTTGATGGTCAACTAAAGATTATCAAAGATTATTACAAAACGACAACGATCATTACTTTACGAAAATTGCTCCTAATTTTCCTGTCCCAAATTCCAGTAGATACAGATACAAATAAGGTAATCAAATATTTAAGTTGTTCTATTAGTGGTTGAAAACTGGATCCTATTATTTAGAAATGTTGATCACAAGGATTTTTTTTTATTCACATTACACAGTTCTTCTCGATACAAAATTATTGAACTCAATTTTTTACAAAAATCTGAATTTTTGGATAAATATTCAGTGTTAGAACGCTTTTTTCGATATTCAGGAATAGTTTCCATTGACTAAACTTAAAGTTAATTGGTGAATTTGGCTAACTTCGTAAAAATTTTGTTCTCACTGCTCAATCTTATCTGCTCAATCTGCTGTTTCTTCGATATTTTCTTTTTTTTTTTAATAACTTGCTCCTTCAGTAATGCTAGATAGAACATAATACTGTTTTAGTAACATTTAAAAAGTGAAAATTTTCATCAAAACATAAAAATGTTTACAATGTTACAGTGTTAGTTATAACTTAGTACCCATAACATGTGATAGCTCGAACCACTATAAATTAATTGAAAACTGGCAATCTTGGCAAGGCTTTGCTTCCGAAATTAAAAACTCATACATCTACCCAAAAAACAATAGAGCTGCTCTTGGGGTATTTCAAACCACATCTGATATTTGGCTCCTAACCTTCCTGACCCTATTTTTGGATTACAATGATGCATTCACAAACACAGTTTGAATAAAAGGAATTATGATTAAAAAGCTACAATTTAGAAATGATGAAAGAAAAATCAAAGAGAAGATTTTTTTGCGCTTCATCCAAAACTACTTGATGTCTTCTGAAAAGTTGTACCTAGGCTTAAAAGTTTTTTACAGTGTTGCCAGAATTAATTATGATTTTTTTAATGTTTTTTAATCGCCGCTTAAATCGTATTTCGGATTTTTTTAATGGAATTTTGTACTGCCTTTTTCGCTTAAAATTTCAGCGTTTCAGGCTCACCCTAGTGTTAACAATAGACTGAGTTAATTTTGATCATTTTAAAATTTCTCATATCCTGGGGTCCAAAAAGCTTCGCTTTGGTTCAAAACTGGTTCATGATTTATTGCATAATTTTTTAGTAACGTTTACGTGAATGAGTTTTAACATTTAGGTTCGTATGGGAAAATTAAAAACTTTGTATTAAAAATAACATCAATTTTGTATCTTCTAAAAATTCCCTAAAGGAAATTTTACACTGAGTAACTTTTTCGAAAACCGTACCTTCGTATCTTATTAGTCTAAAAAGTGATTAGCTGTTTAATAAGGGTATGGATTTTGACTTTGAATAACATAAATTCAACTTTAACACCGGTTGGGAAGATCCTTAGGATTGTCAGATTTTTTCAGCACGTATCCGGGCTGGACAAGTCTATCTAAAAACTTGGTAAAATCCGGAAATTTTAACAACACAATTTGAATTAAAACGGGTAACCGAGCCGGACCGGACTTTTGTCAAATTTTGTTTTAAATATCCGGGCAATCTGGCAACCTTAGCATAACAAGCACCTCAGGTGAAGTGAAATCCCCTCTTTTCTATGGAAGCACGTATTTTTTTGAATGAAGACATTTTACAGAAATGTTTTAAAAAAACTGACATATTTCTCAAGTGGAAAAAAATTATACTTTTCTAGCATACAAATATAAGCTCTATGGATCAATAAATCAGCTGGATAGATAATGTTCACACTACTAAATGATGTTTGAATTGTTCCTCAAGTTTCACCTTAATTGAAGTTTTTATTTTTCACTTAAATCAATTTTAAAATTCGATTTTACTTTAACTTGTTGACTCGAGGCGAACAGAGGATGCGTTTTTATCTACTTACTGATTTTCGCACCCATTGTTGCCATTCAGGTTGGTATTTGTGTTTGTTTATTTTCTGATAGCGACGACTGGCTGCGTTGCTACCGGATTGCTACATTAACGCACCCGGTAACAACCTACTGCTCGAATGCTATTTCTCGAATCAGGTTAGCGACCAAGGAATATTTAAAGGAGGTAGTGCCGAGGCAGCCTTGCTTTAGTATTAGTACCGCCTGTGACGTCACTGTTGCCAATGATCTGTGAATTTATATGGAAATTTTTCCTTTTTTAATAGCAATTACAAAAATTTGAAGATTTTTTCAACTTTGAAGGCACACGATTCTAGAAATATTATTGTTCTACAAGACTGATACTAAAAAAGTCGAATGTAGTAGTTGTTTTGCTTTAATTCAGACGATCGAAGTTGCTGAGGTATCCTAACTCAAATTGACAAAACTTGATAATTAGCTCAAAATTTTGCTTTAAATGTTGAAATCAGTTAGGTTTGAATCGTTGATAAAATAAAATAACCAAAAATAGTATTTTTCGAATCCAACCGCAATCTTTTATTTGAATTTAGTAAACCAAAGTTGCAATGGTTTTATTGGGGTTAATTGTTCTAAAATAGAAATTCATATGGTACACCATGTTAGATTCAAATCACGATGAGGTGCACTGCCATAAACTACCAATCAGACGTTTTGAAAGGGGAAAATTATTATTTTTGCTCGTTTCACATAGAGCATGACTGTGCATTCAATAACAAATTCAAGCATAATACACACTGCAGTCTATTACACACATAAAAACCTCATAGCACAATCAACTAGTAACCTTACAACATAATCCGAATCAAATTGGATTTTGATTTAGTTCTTTAATGTGTTTAACTTTGAAATTTTGGGTTCTACCAGTATAAACCTTCGACAGCTTGGCAACAGTGACGTCACGAAAAAAAATCCAATATGGCTCTCGGCACTACCTTCTTTCAATATTCCTTGGTTAGCGACTGTTGGTGCGATGATGGGTTGATAGATATGTTGCTAAATGTAGGGGAACATGCCCTATTATGCGCCACCTAAGCGAATCGCTGATTATCTATGCATTCCACGTACAAATTGTGTTAAGAATGGGTGAAATCGTTGAAGAAAAGTGTTTTCTACAAATGCCTATGATTTTTTATTACTCAAATTGCTATAGTTGTTTCAAAAACTTGATTTTAAAAAACCATATTCAAAGCCACAAAACAAAACTGTGTTGCAAATACGCGCCGCTGTGTATTCAATACGCGCCTAGCAGCCGAACACACCCGAAAGCAGCCGAAGACCGAAAACACACCAATACTTACAGACACTTTGAATGAAAAGATAATCAAAATGGACTGATCAAAATTAAAAAAAAATAAAAGAAGATTTTTTGGGCTGAATTCATGCTCAAAATATGGTTTAAGACTTTTTGTTCATTTTCAATGAAAATTGGCCTTTTTGAAAAACTAATGCTATTTTCAGCCTACTACGATTGGCGCGTTATAACGAGCGCGTGGGCCGTGATAAAACATACCCATAAAAAGCATACCATAGCGAGTTCGGTATATTTTTTTAGCATTAAATCGTAGTTTAGATTCTCCTCTATCGATGTGTCAGAAAATATTGTCTTATTCGTTTTTCTCTGCTTGGTGACACCTTATTGAAAGTGTTTTAAAAATTAGATCGAAATGAAGAAAAACCTAAATTGTGAAATTATCACGACACAGGTGCAGTTTAAGGAAAAATTCATACTTTCCATGACCAATCACAGCATTTAAAACGAATTGGTAATATTTTGCAAGCTTAAAATGTTACAGATTCTTCAAAACAAGGGTGGCGCGTATTAGTCACATGGGGCGTTATATGAACTTTTCCCCTACTCGATTCGAGGTTTAGCAACCATTGGTGGGCTTGGTCTTGTAATTGAGGTTTGATGAGGATTTCCTGCCGTGGAATATAGCAGCGCATTCAGCGCGATGAAGTCAACTAGAATTTATGAACCTACAATCTCGCTTCAAAAGTGGTGCCAATACCTCGAAAATTAGTCCCAAGTTTGGAACTCTGCTTCAAATTCTCAAAATTTTCTAACTTGTCGATAAAGTACAGACCCCGTTCATTTTTGGTAACATGTGTTGTTGAGATCGAATGTGGCAACAATCGAATGGTTTTTTTATAACTTTTTCATTTTTTATTTTGATTTCAAATTCAACAAAATTAATCAAAATAAATGTAAAACATAATATAATCACGATTTTTTTTATTTGGCTCAACTATATTAGTTTTAAGCAGAACAAATCTCTTTTTACTGTTTAAAAGAAATATATTATTCCAAATTTGGATGTTGATAAAATCGAACGGTTTTCCATAAATCATAATTTAAATTGCAGTGATTTTCAATAGCCAAATTTCAGAGTAAAAATTTAAATTTGTATTGATTTTGCAAGAATCAGATTTGTACTGCAAAATCTAAATCGCTTTAAAAGATTGATTATAAAGTTGATTTATTATTTAACAGTGATAATTTTTTTATTCTTTAGAAATTTGGCTTATTTGATTTGAGCATACAAATCAATACCAAGATTCATCAAAATTTTTCGTTGTCAAACTAATTTAAGATCGCCGACATATAAATTTAATTGTTAATTTTTAGTCAAAGTCACATATGTACAATTCAGCTGAAATTTACAAATATGAAGTGGAGTTTGAGTTTATTTTCAAGTTTCATTAAACAAAAAAAAAATAATTTAAATATAATTATCCACAAGATTTTGCTTATGGAATTGATATTTTAATTTTTTTTGCTTATCTTTGATGAAACATTTCATTTTAACGTGTAAAATCTGTAAAATGTTCCATATTTTCTAGTGTATCCAACATTATTAATATTGAAGCTTATTTCAGGAGCCAAATTTCTAAATAAAATTTTAAATTAGGATAGAATTAGCAAGAGTCAGATTTGAACTGCAAAACTTTAAGCGTTTCAAAAGTTTTTTTTTATCGAATGGAATTTGTTTTTTTAATTTTCTTATGATTTGATCGATTAAGCTTATTTGATTTGAGCTTATATTAATTCAAGATTAAAATATCATTATATTTCGTTAAAGGACTCATTAAGATCGTTGACTTATAACTTTTATTGTTAAATCAATTTCAAATTTTTGGTCAAAGTCGAATATGCACAACTCAGCTGAAATTTACAAATAAAAAGTAGAATTCCCGATTAGTTTTTAAGTTGCATCCAATGAAAAAATATTTTTTCAGCACAAATTATCCTCAAGATTTAACTTATAGAAATGATTTTTAAATAGAAAAATTATTTGCTGATATTTAATTTAACATTTAAGTTGAACGTTAAAAAGTTCCATATTTTTAAGTCTTTGTTTAACATTGCAGTGTTCTTCAAGAGCCAAATTTTAAAATAAATTTTAAATTTGGATTGAGTTAGCAAGAATCAGCTTTGAACTGCAAAATATTGTACGCTTGAAAATAGTGATTTATTCTTTAATGGATGGTTAAAACTTTTAAATTTTCTCAAGATTTTTGTAGATTTAACTTATTTGATTAGATCTAACAATAAGTTTTTTTTAATTTAAAGATTTTCTTTGCAAAAAACTTATTGGATGCTTATATCGAATAAACTACAAAATCTACAAAATTCTTGAACAAAACCAAAGAATTCAACCATCCAGGAAAGCAAGATTCACATATTTTTACTTAATCTTTCATTATATCAAGGTAACTGAATATTTTAAAGATTTAAGGGTCTATTTTTGAAGGCTACTTTGAAAAACTGTTAGTGTAAAAGAACTTATTTTTTTATTTATGAATTGTTTGAGAAAAAAAATTATAGAAAAATTCAGCCACCAAAATCCCCTCATAAGGCTGTTCTTCCTACGGCCCTGCCCCAAACAGTGAACGATTATCAGCTTTTTACAAACAAGTTTAGAATGTATTTTTTATCGTTTCATTTGCTTTTTCAAGTTTCAGCCAGATTGCAAATTCACTTCTATAGTATATGAACATGAAACAGTGATGTGACTCACATATCCTACCTGTTTTTTTTTCTGGAAACAGCGTCCTCCTTAAGATGGCCATTCTGCCCTTATCTTTCTTACATACGTGTTATATATCTATATTCCGAAAGATTTATTCGACAATTGAAGAGAGATCCATCTATTGGTTTTTGTTTGTGGTGAGTGATCACCGAAGTGTAGAACATAAAATACTTTTATTTTTGTCATTATTTTATTTTATTTACAAAGTATTCCGTCTCACGTCATAACTTGACGAACATCATTCCTAAAATTCACTCGGTCCATGGCAACCGTTCTCCAATTCCTCGGGCACCCCACGTTCGCCAGATCACGCTCCACTTGGTCTAACCAACTCGCTCGTTGCGCCCCCGCTCGTCTTGTTCCTACCGGATTCGTAGCGAACACCTGTTTTGCAGGACAGTCGTCCGGAATTCTTGCAACATGTCCTGCCCAGCGTATTCGTCCTGCTTTCGCCAACTTCTGGATACTGTGATCGCCGTAGAGACGCGCGAGTTCGTCGTTCATCCTTCGCCTCCACACTCTGTTCTCCTGTATGCCTCCAAAGATGGCTCTTAACACTCGTCGCTCGAATACTCCGAGTGTACGCAGGTCCTCCTCGAGCAATATCCATGTCTCGTGCCCGTAGAGAACAACCGGTCTAATGAGCGTCATATACAGGTTACACTTCGTGCGAGGGCTAAATCTTCTCGACCGCAGTTGCTTGTGGAGTCCATAGTAGGCACGACTTCCGCTGATAATTCGCCTCCGGATCTCACGGCTGGTGTCATTGTCTGCGGTCACCAGTGAGCCGAGATAGACAAACCCAAGCAACCAAAAGTCTCATATCTGGTTAAACTCGTGCCTCCAAAGTTCGAATTTCGCTGAACAAAAGTTCCAAAGGGAATTGGTATCGAATTTCCTCGAATGTGAGCATGAAAGTTACAAAAAGTTCCTCAAATAGCCTTCTGTGGACTTCAAGTTCCAAGAAGTTCCTCAAATAGCCTTATTTGTGACATGTCAATCGCACCCGCACATTCCCCCTTATTCTGCGCCGCGCGTGAGGTGACGATAGTCGAGTCACCCTAGTCACCCGATTCCAGTAGTCGCTTTAGGTGAGAAACGTCCTTTAGAAAGAACTTTTTGAGTTCTTATCCTAATCTAGTAGCCACCTCTGTCACATCGGCTGCGGGAAAAAGGTGACAAGACTCACGTGACTCCGACTCGACTCGACTATCGTCACTTCACGCGCGGCGCAGAATAAGGGGGATTATAAAAGTTACAAATTAGGTCTCAAATAGCCTTCTGTGAACTTCAAGTTCCAAGAAGTTCCTCAAATAGCCATTTTTGTGACATGTAATTCGCATCATTCAGAATAAAAGTTACAAATTGGGTCTCAAATAGCCTTCTATAGACTCGAAGTTCCAAAATGTTCCTCAAATAGCCTTTTATGAGACATGGCCGTCATTTCATGAATATGAAATGTGAACGAACATCACAAAAGGCCATATAATAAATTAATCATTTTTTGGAGCTTGAAAATTGTTGAAATGTATAATTTATATTGAAACTTCAACTCAAAACAACTTAAAGCTAACTCGCAAATGATTGTTTTTGAAAAGTTTTTGAAAGTTGAAGCAATTCATTAATTAAATATCAAGATAAACTCAAGGATTTGTATAATTTTATGCTTAACAGTTATAAACATGGAATTCCATTTCTTTAAAACTGATATTATTTTGGCGGATGATTGATTTATACGCCGTTTCGTAATGTTTCTTAGTAATAATCAACATGCGTCTTTGCTGCTGGCCGCTGGCTGCACTTGAGGGTATTCTAGGAAGCTTATAATCACTTCGAATTTTAGCTGTCGGTAAGACAACAACTAGGCGTGGCGTCGTGGCAGCGTGTTTGGCTATCATCTCGGTGGATCGGGTTCAAATCTGGTACCAGGACAAATTTTTTCCATCAGGTTGTTTGATTGCTTGAGTAAGCGAATCAAATAATTGTGTAGCAGAACTGGCGTGCGTGCTGGCATGTATCGAACAAAGTTAAAAACAAACTAATTAAGTAAAATCAATTGAGAGAGGTGATGGGAGGAATAAAGATGGATGCCGAGAAACCAGCAGCACCACATGGGCAGGTGGTGACCAAAGTAAGAGATGAGAGAAGAATTTTTTTGCTGATTAAACGTTTACTTGTGGGCTGAATAGAAGGCCGTTCAAATCTGTAATGGAACTTCAAAGTTTCAATAAGAACTTAAATTTTGGGCTGAATAAAACGAACTTCGGCACATTGATTATGCTGATTAAGCTGTGTTCGACCTTTTTAACGAGATTTTTGGTTGCTTGGGAACTCTTCGACTATCTTGGCCCTTTTTTTTGTCATGTAATCAAATTTACTGCGAAGTTCTTGAAATAAGACCAAAGATGGCATGACAGTTATAATGAATTTTTATTTTTAACTTGTGTTAAAAGAAAAAGTACTCACTGTGTTGATCCATCAAAAATAATGCATTTTTATAGTGTATGATTGGATCAATCTCTACATAACCAGAAATTTGTACAAATTGTTATGCAATTTAAACAGGAAGCAAATTTGGTTATTTTACATCGAGAAAACGGTTGAAACTTAAACTATAGCAATTTTGATGGGCAGTTTTACAGGTTAGATTTGTGTTTTACCTTAAAATTTAGAATAAACTCTGATTACTTTTTTTGACACCAGGCCAACAAATCTTCTATGTTCCAAATGTTAAACTTTTTTTTTCTTTCCAGAGCTATAAAAAATATGATTTTAGATAAGAAGGATAAATAATAGCTTCTGCTTCAATCTTGGATACTTATTTATAGATTAGCTCAATTTTTATTTTATCAAATCCTCAAGTTAAATTACCCATATCAAAAAATAGCATCAACATTCATTACAAATTCCTAAACTTACATCAGCTCTATCATGCCGAATTCGATTTGAGGAGGCTTACATCAAATCCAACAGCTCTGCACTTCCATTTAATTTCAACTTTTCTCCCTCCCTCTTCCGTGCTAAAATAACCCACTACTGATTTAACTTTTCATTGGGGCAGCAAAACGCAGAAAAAAAAGAAGATAAAACCAATAATTTGAAGCTGATTGATTTATTGAACTAGGTAAATCAATTTCCCCGCAACAAATCTGTCAGTTTAATTCGACTTTGGACGTAGCTCGTTGGATGGATGCTAGCCGATCTCTGTAGCTCTTTGGCTTAGTTACAAGCGCCTGATGCATGGTCTATGATGGAACGAACATGGCTCTTTGCTCGCATCGAATCATACATGTTTGCCGCAGTCCGAGCTGATGCCAAGAAACTCCTGCCTTCAGATATTGTAACTATATCATCATCGTCGTCCAAAGGCTGCCAAAGGCCGGAAACGATTGCAGCAGCACTGACCTAGATCCGACTTCCGGGCTTTGGGTGTTGCAACCAATATCAGGCAGGAGCCCACTCCACTTTAAGGTAACTATCAGCAGCATCATCATCATCACCATCACCGGACCATCGTTGCTTATCGGGTCTGAGGGTGAAATTTGCAATGAATGTTCAGTTGGATTAGTGCTAAACTTTTGAGCGTTCTATAATCAATTCAAACTAATTACACACTGCTCTGTCCCATTCTAAATGGGTCGAAGCAAATTCCCCGCAAAAACCGTATGCTACATCAGTTTCCCCTTAATCATATCGTCGGCAACAACTTTAGTCCAGCTAACGATAGCATAAAATAAACCATCACAGGGATCGGCCACTCCCATCGGAAAACTTCCCTCACTTCCCCACCACTTTTTCGATAATTCTCAATTGATCAAGTTTCGGAAAAGTTGAGAGGATTTTATCCCAGAAATTGAATTGATAAATCTGCTTCCGTTCAGCTGAAACAATTCGTTGCACTTTTCCTGCCAGTTGCCTGGATTGTGAACTGGAGCTCCAATAGATAGAAAGGGTACTTTTGGGGGCCAAGCATAATGGACGAACCGGTCGGTCGGCCATCGAAAAGTTTAATTGAAAGCCATATTTTCAGAAAATGCCTCATGCTGCTGCTCTATTGGGAAGGTTTTTTTTTGTTTTTGATTCTTTTCCTTTCGGTGGATATTCGAGCCAGTTCAAACGCTGTTTGCCAATGATGGTAGTGAATTTTTCTGGAAGGTTTTAGCCCCAGTTTAACTGGGGCACTTAAAAATGAGTTATCTATCCATTGAGTGGGAACCATCGATTTGAATTGGAGTTCAATTCATTTATGTTCTTCTTTTGGAAGTCGAAAATGGTTACTTCTTAACATTTGATTTATATTTTTGTCATTTGAATTCTTCATTGAAGCAATTTATTTAAAGTCACTGAATGGCAGTGCAACAAATTTAACCCAACCAAGCTGTTCATGCTTGACCTTCAATAAGATTCAATGAACTCAGCAGCTTATAGACTGGATTGATCAATTTGGTTTAACGACTCGTTCAATTGAATGGCTAAATCCGTAATGGAACTCGTTAAGCTAAAACACAAGGAAGTCTGGTGGAATCCAACCAAATGGCACGGTCTTAATAAGGCGGTTTCGCGCCTTAATGTTTTCTAAAAATTCGAGTGAATTAACCAACGTTTAATTGAATTTGAATGAAATTTCTTCGGAATATTGCTATAATTATTCTTGAAAAAAAAATCAATGAAATGGAAATCTATTATTGCTCTATAGAAAGACTAGAGGAATAAAAAAGCCTGAAAGGAAAACTTTTTAAAGAAGCTAATTTCATCGATTCGTCGATAAACTTTTATAAAATATAACAAAAAAAACCAAATACTTTTTAAACAAGACTAAAGTAGAGATGCTATTTATTGATACTCTTTTCTGAGTATTTGCACTTGTTTTCGGAAGAAAAATTGAGTTAAAAGTTAGTTTTGTTGGATAAGACTGGTTTCAACATATATCACCTATATTACTTGTTTCAACTCTTAAAATTTTTTTTCCAGAAATTATATTCGTGTACTCATTTTTTGTTGTTTAATAGGGACAGATAAAGAGCAAAATGGCACAGGCAAACTCAAATATAATTTTGATAGAATGTTTTCCTTTAATGAACGTTTACTAGCAGTTACAGTTGTTTCGTTCAATTCAATGGGAATTCAGTTCATGCAATTTTATTAATATTTTTTAATAAGCAATTGTGCGTCAGGCTGTGACTTAAAAAAAATCGTCAAGTTTCATACTCTGTTAACGAAAAAAAACTCTTTTTAAACTGTTGCTGTGTAAAGCGAATGTTATTCGCTGGAATATTTACTCATTATGGGATCATTGGGCAAATATTGGAAATAGTGCATCAGACCACTTTTGACTTTTGCTCCCATATGTTATTTCGATGACTTTTGGGTCACCAAGCATCAGGGTAAAATTTGAAAGTTTTTGGTTGATTCCTGAATTGGCACTACGCGATTCACTTTTGTGTGGAAATTTGTTTGGAAGAAGAAATTTTTGCATATGAAATCATCCAGAAAAATTGACTTAACTTGAAATGTTGTTTGGCGTTTATTATTGGTTTTTGCTTTTTTTTAGGTTGCTTTTTTGGTAACATAGGAAGAAATTAGGTCTTTCACGAAAAAAGTAATAAACATTTCAAAATATATCTTAATTCAAAAAGAGTTTTTTTCAAAATGGCAGGTTTTGCTGGCTAGAGCTTTCAAGAAATGTTTTCGACAAAGTTAAATTAACTAACAAATTCATTGGCTATGAGGAGCAGTGTTTTGAAATTTTTAATTTTCGTCCTACGGTTGAACAGCTTTATAATGAGCAGTCGAAAACGCTTAAATTGAAAAAAAAAATTAATTTTTTTCCGCATTGCATCCAATATCTCTTCTGGGGTGATATTTAGGCTTAAAGTTTTTTTTTTGCACGAAATGTACTGCAAGAATCAAGAAAAATCTCGGGCTTGTGATATAGCTCAGTTGGCAAGTCAGTTGCTTTTTGAGCCGATGTCCGTGAGTTCGAGCCCAAAAGTAAACGTCGATAACAGTTGTACCGGATAAGTTTTTCAATGACTTGTCCGCCAACTTCATCGTTGATATAAGTCGCGAATGACATAAAGATGTTAAAACGACTATAATCGAAACAAACAAAACAAAACAAGAAAAATCTAAAATCCTAATATATTTATTCTTTGAATCTTTCAGTACATCTATGGCGATTTTTTAATAAAAAAATTTGATTTCCTATACAAGTTTCCATACAAAATTTTAACAGGTTGCGCTTATTTAGGACTAGAGTGTCCTACCCGGGATTTCCCGGTTGGGAATTCTTGGGTATTAGAAAAATTCGGGAATTCCCGATGCCAGTAAAATGTGCTTGAGTACTACAAATTTACACGATCTATATTGGAAAAATGAATCAGATTGAACAAGGAAAATGTTAGTGACTGATCATATTGAAGGGACACTCGATTTCGTTTGTTGGATGATATTTCCAACAGTACGCAATATCGATTCCAGAATGCGCATTGATCGATTTGAAGAAATGCAATCCCAGTTAGAAAGTGGCTCCCAACTTTCAAAAAAATAGGCAATTGCTACGATAAAATCGGGCTAAACAGTTACATTTTTTCTACAGGCCATTTTTTTTTGTAAAATTTTACCGGTTCGCAATACTGATGGCAAAATTCAACAAAAAATAGCCAGAAAATGGTCGAAAATGTCATGTCAGTGTGATCAGTGGTTCTTCCTTGATAGCCTAGTTATTATTTTTTTCTTAAATCTGGTTAAAACATTTAATTTGAAAAAAAAAAAGTTTTTCCAATCGAAAACTTAGTGTAAAATTGAAAAACGACAAAGAGATTCTAAAACCAAACAATTCCAACAATGAAACGCTAAGGTAAGAATCTGGATATTCTATTTTGCAGCACTTATCATTTAGAACTTCCGTTTCGGATACTTTTAACAGTAGCAAAATCAACAACAAAAAATGACATATTGTAAAACAAATGGATAATTATCTGAAAATTTACGATATTTGATGAATAACCTGATGTTTAGCTTACTAACTTCTATCGATAGTGAGAAATCTTTTTATTTTTTTGCAGCTAGAATCAGACCAGTTTGTTGGTTCAAGTACTTTGTTTATGGGTCTTTGATTTTGTTATTGAATTTTCAAGGCATAAAAAAGTCTGTTTTGCAATACTAGTTACTGCATCATAATTTAAAAATACCATATTGAAAAGAATTCGTATGCGGTAGAGGGTTAACATCTTCATGTTGGAATCTTCATTTTCAATTTTTTCCGGGATCAAGAGAATTCCCGGGAAAAAGATCGTCAGATTTTCCGATTCCCGGGAACGCTAAAATGACCGGGAAATGGACACTCTATTTAGGACTGAATAAGTCGCTTCGAAACGAAACTTTTATGGCTATTTGTGGCAATAAAATAACAACAGAAAGTTATGGATGGTGTGAAAATGTATTAATTTGAAATCATTTTGCAAAGTTTGCAGCGGTCTACAGTGCAGTGATAAGGAGCTTACTTCACCATGTAAGAATCTTCATAACATTTTAAAATGAATAATTGCATTCAGATGTTAAGGAAAAACCATTGAATTTAAGTTTAAGTGTTCAAAATCGTTTTTTGTTTAAATCTTGCACAGAACATCTACAAATGAAAAATTAAATGTCTTGAGCAAAAATACTCATCAAACCATGCGTTTCAATAATCTGAAATCAAATGTTCGAGCGTAAAATTTTACATGATTTTCACATTAAACTTTTAAGTGAACAGCTAGTTGTAGCCAACGGTGTTTAATGCACCTTTTCTGAAGACATCACATACATATGACGTGTTGTAAGCGAGTTATGTTTTTTTAATATTAAATTTCTTGGGTGGAAAAAAAAGTTATTTGGGCTCTTTCTTTTGAGGATCAATTCATGCAATAAAAATGTCTTTAAATCATTTTTATGAAATAAAACTTCGCACATTTTTCCTCTAAGATCTGTATCTAGAATTATTCGTTAGTAAACGGATTTTTTTTTAGCGAAAATTTGTATTTTATAATCTGTCATATTCGGTGAGAACCAAAAAATTATGTTATGATTTTAAAGTTTGTTGATTAAGAATCGCAAGAAACTCAGAAAATACCAAAACGGCGAAAATTATTGAACGAGTAATTGGGATGTTCTTGTTCAAAGGGTCTTTAAATATGTGAATTTTTGTTGAAAATTAACGATTTTCAACAAAGAAAATTAACAAATTTTGGAAGTTTTCTTTTCTAGAATTTAAAAAATAACATATCTCCCATAATTTCACATTCAAATATTTGATATTTGAACTAAATACTGCCGTCATAATATTTGGTTTGCACCAATCCGAGATATGAGAGTTTAATAAATACAAGTTAGGCTGGAACAAATATCAAATTCTTCTTTTGTCACCCCCCCCCCTCCCCCCCCCCCTTCGAAATTTTCAAAAATCCGAAGGGGGAAATAAATAAAGTTTGAGGTATTTAATGTAAATTTCGAAAAAATAAATCAAGAGTCCAAAAGATTACAAGACGAAAAAAACAAATTTTGGAAGATGGAAGTTATTCCACCTTTTGTATTCTTGATTTTATTGAATTTTTCGATAAAAAATTTCATGTTTTTTAGGTTTTGTGCAATGATATTCTAATGATATTCTATGCAACTGTGTTGCATACAAGCTGCAATTTATTCCAATTTATTTGTGTTCGCAATATTTTTTATTGTACCCCCCCCCCCCCTCCCCCCCCATCGCGATGTTCAAACTCCGAGTGACAAAAGAAGGATTTGAAATTTGTTCCGGCCTTATTGCTGAAAAGTCCCTTCTAACTAACGAACGTCTTCAGATTCAGTTTTACGCTCTGAGAGAAAAAATGTGCAAATTTTTAATGCAGAATTTTCCGTATTTTTGTTGGACGAGCAAATCACACAAATTTGTTCAAAACCTGGCATAATCTGGGCATTTGATTTCGAATTTTTAGGACACAAAAGCTGGACAAATGTACCAGAATCCAGTGATCCATTCGAAAATAAAAATCTGGCAAATAACACCTTAAATGAGGGAAATGCAATTTTAAATACATTCTTGTTTATATGCACGGTGTCTCTGAGAGCAAGCTTAATTTTTCGAAAATAAGCATCGCTAAATTTTGCACCGTCCAAAAGCTGGGATTTTCCCCTTCTTTACTGCATACTGAAAAATATTTGATACTCTCCTCGTGCATCAAAAATTCAATTTGAATTTAAAAAATAATACCATTTGGTTTTTTGCCCTGCTTAAATAATTGAAGATATTGGAAAATAAATTTCTGTTGGGAAATATTTCTTAGAAAGAAGTTAAAAAAGTTGTATTCATTGACATTTTTTTCCCTAATGGATTCATAATAAAAAGAGTAGGAGGGTTAGAATAAATTTTAAACATTTTTCCAATACAAATTTTTTCCATAAAGTTCAATGGGCTTCAAATATATTTTTCAAAATGGGGTTTTTGAAGCTTGAATTGTGTTCGCTTAACCCTCATTCGTCCCTAAAATTTTCACCCGTTAGAGTTCCTGATGTGTCAATTTGACACACCTGACTAAAACCGCTTTAACTCAACCGCTCTTGTTTCTCTACCGATTTTTTCAAATTAATAGTTTTGGAAACCTCATAATTTGCTTAAATTTGTTTCTTAGACCGTATTCAGCTACAACCTTCAGTTTTCTGTTATTAAAAGTCTAAGAGAAGAAAAACGAAAATATAGGCTTTGAAATAAAAAAAACTGTTGACAAGATAAGAAATGCTCAAAAAAAAAATTCACTCGGTCGACACCCAGCTAACATGAAATCGTGGTAGAAATGATAATCCAAATCGTACATTAAGACATTTTCAATAACCATCGCAAACAAGTTGGTATTGAGTGATTTTCTATCATTCATTTACGACAAGCTTTGCTCAAAAATAGTTGAATCGGATAGCAGTTTAGTCAATTCGTAAATGTGTCTTCGAAAAGTAGGGAATATGCTAATTTGACATTTACGATTTGAGTGAACTGATTTACGATAAATGGACGGTCCATCGATTGAAACTCTATCCGATCTCTCCCTTTCTTCCTTTGACCGGTTCGTAAAAAGAAAATCTCACCTATAGAGCTATAGCGTGGATCTTATCAATTGATGAGTTGACATCATGGTAAGATACCGGACTGAGAACTCGGAGGACTGGAGTTCAAATTTCGGTCGGGGATTTTTTTTTTCGTTTTACTGAAATTACTTAAAATTGTCAATTTTGCTTTTGAGGGGAAATCTAAAATGAAGCTAGAGGCAATACGTTTTGCACTAGCATTGAAAATGAATAAAAAGTTCGAAAATCAGCTACTTGGAAAAAATGTCAAAAATTCAGTTTTCCGTATTTCGAAATTAAATAGGTGCAAAAATGTGCCTTCAAATTCTTCTTTCAAAATTCATCTGGTGGGACCTAAACAATTTTGACGGTTCATCGATTGAAAAGTACGGGTTTTACGGAACTTTTTGAACATTTTTGGGAACATGGTCTTGAAAAATTTCGCAAAGCATATGATTTTGTTGGAAATAAAGCTTCTTATTTCATCTTTCTCGGACTCTAAAAAAAATTTTTTCAAACAGTTCTTAGCTGATGTACAGTCTTTTCCCAAAGCATGTTTTTTTGTTTTTTTTTTACTTAGACTTTTAATAGTGGAAAACTGAAGATTTGTTGCTGAATTTTGTCTAGAAAGCATTTTTGAGCACTGAAAGAGGTTTCTGAAACTATTAATTTTGTAAACATTAGTTGAATAACAAGATTGATTTTGAGATTTTAAGTGGAGAGTGTAGAATTGATGGAAGTTTTTTGTCTGAGATTTCAGGGTGCGTCCATTAAAAAGAAATTATGCAAAATTAAAAATTTTATGAATTTATTGAGTGTTTTCGAAGATTTTTTTCATTTTTAATTCGCTTTGATAAAGGAACAAGTATTATAATAACACTCAAAAGCGGATTAGGTTTAAAAAAAAACGTGTCTTTAAAAAGTTAAAATATTAAATTTAACTTGCCTAATGAATGAAAATCAGGCTCTGGTGTTTTTTTTTTATACAAAAAGCTTAGAGAATATAAATTAAACGAGTGAATTCATAAATAGACTAAATAAAACATAAACTGATCTAAATGTCCCTAAACACAAAAACGGAATAAACAATAAAAACGAGAAAAGGTAGTCATCAATTTTCAATTTGAATTCTGAGGATCTCATAATGTTAAGAATTCAGGAGAAGCAGGTGATCTAGATCCAGATCCAGCCCAGAGTTTAAATCATATATTATGGCAATATTTTTGATCAAATACTGAGATTAAGAAATAATTTCATATGTTTTATAGCAATTTTCCTTAGTTGGCAACACATTAAAAATTCTCATTATCAAATCAAGATTGTTTGGAAACAAAAAAAAAACGACAGTATTGACGGGATTGTATGAAATTGAGGATCTTTTACTAAATATTTTAAACATAATAAAAGTGAACTCATTTGTTTGTTTTATTTTATTGTTTGACCAAAATAAGATTTATTTTAAATTAAAATGATATGATGCCAACAAGTTGTCATTTTTGTACAGATATCCAAACATTAGTGGAATGATGGAAAAGAAAATGTAATATTCTTAGGTAAAATATTATTATGTTTTTTTTCTGAAAATCTTTTGTTTTAATGTCATAAACTTAAAAGTTACATGAAAATATGAGGTTTTTCTATAAGTCGAGATCTTATATTGTGAAAATGAAATCATTGAATTACTTTTTCGAACTAAAAAAAAATTATTAATTCGATATTTTTAATTATTTAAATCCAAAATTTTTGGATGTCTGATCAAGACTAAAAAAATAGAAATATGAATGGTTTAATTTATTTTTGTAAGGCGTAAGTACAAAATTTATCCGGTTTGACAAAACACCAAAACTTTATCAGCATTTACTCAACAACAAATTTCAACAACTCGTGTTTTTTATATGACTTAAGCCAATAATTTGGAATCAACATTGCAACATTTAGTATTATTTGATCAACTGTTAGACTGTAAGTTGTTGTTCAAGTTTTTTTTCAAGGAATTTTTTTTTGATTTTGTTTTTTTTTTGCATCAAGTTTGTGCGATTTGTGTAGAGTATTAAGGAATGTTTTAATTTCAACTCCATCATTCCAACTTTCATTTTAACTTAGGATGGGCCTGTCAATGTTGACATTCAGTTTTTCTCTGAGTTATTGTTTCAATTCCTCTCTCTGACATATCGACATTGGTACACAAATTTACCAGCAACCTACACACACAATTTCCCATCGAACAAGTTCCATATCGCAATTGGATATCTTTTGATTTATTTTCCATGCTTCAATCCATCAATCTCTAAGCAGCTGCAAAACCAGCAGCAGAGCCAAGATTAAGTATTCAGGCTAAAACTTTTTCAATTTAATGTTTTCCAATGTTTAGTAGGTATTGTTTGATCGGCTCGGCCCAATCGACAAAACCTTGTGTGTGTTCGATTTACCAATTCCTTACAACCCACGCTTTCTTCGAAGTCCCAGCAAATCTTACCAATAAAATGTAGCAAATTTTTCGGGTTTCCCGAAAATCCACCAGCCCGGAAGTTCCGGCAGATTTCTTCCGAGAACGTTTTATTTTATTTCTTCTACTGTTTTCCTTTTTCTGTTTGTGGCAATGTTCGTCAATATATAAACATTCCAACCAAATGATTGTTAACCCAAATCGAATCGAATCCAAATTGAAATCACCGGAAATTCATCTGTGCGGTTTAGGATGGAGGAAAAAACTGTACGCAAAATCCGTTGGAGGTTGGGAGCCAATTTACCACCACCCCAAACGAAGGAACGAATGATGATGATGATTGCTATAAAACCGCCCGAAAGGATTTCCATTTTCCTGGGAAGTGAAATCTTTTCGCTAGGTTATTTGTGTATGCTCTTTGGCCCGAACCACAGAAGCAAAGATTGAGCACGGAATCGGTTTGGTTTTTATTTTGGACCGACCTTTAACCCTACCTCAATATAAATAGGCTCACAGAGGGCAAGCTTCTTGAGGATCATTTCCAGGATTTCAAATCCGGAGGAGCATAGTTCAAATTCCATTTGGCCTATCCGATTTATCTAGCTTGGTTCTAGCTAAGCCGTCGTGGGATCTTTGAGGAGAAAAATTCCGGTGCGTCAATTTTACGGGTTGCAATCAAATCGTTACCGATTGATCCGGTGGATTGCAATCATTGCCTAATTGAAACATGAAAATTTAAAAGTCGGCTTCAGGCTAAAGAAACTAGGTCTTCTGATGATTTCACAAAGGTACAATGTAAATTTTTGAGGGAAAAAATCATCGTGCATTTGTTTTGTTTTGTGCGGCTTTATCGATGAGTATTATTATAGATTTGAAATGATAGACGGTTAGACCAACAAAGGCTCGAAGGTGTTGAAAATAGCGAGGTGGATTTTTAATAGAAGCTAGAATTTATTGTTAATTCTCTGGCTGCAAATTTGCCCGAGACGGTAAAGCGGTAGATATAGAGAGAAAATAGGGAAAATATAGAAGGGCTGTTGACAATCGTGAATTTTTATCGACATATATAATATTGTTGGACAAAATTAAATTTCATCTACGATTTTAAGATTGCAAAGTATTCTTGAGGGTCAACGAATGCTATGTATATGCCGAGATAACTTGTGTGTAAATTACTTACACACTAAGATTTTGATCCGATTTCCAGAATTTTTTTTGCTGGAAATGTTCAACAATATCGATCGTTTGCTGGAAACCAGCTATCATTATTTCTTTTGCTGGTTTTCCAGCAAACGATCCGTATTGCAGGAGACTCAGCATTTGATGTGTCAAATTTGGGACTTGTTTTTTATCGTGTGAAAATGTAGTATCGGTCAGTTCGGTGTTTTCTTATGAAAAAAATCGATATGTTGAGGCGAACTACTCTGTAAGTAGATCTTTTTACTTTAAATTACTTTCCAGAATAATCAATTCGAAAAACCAAAATTTTGCTGGTTTTTGCCCCGCTGATTTTTCAACAAAACTTTCAGGAATGAAGATTGCTGGAAAAATAGCAATTTTCAAACAGATTTTCTAGAAACTTACAATTGTTCTGTTCATATTGATTTCTTTTCAAAAATATTGCTTTTAGTCATATTTCCCAAAGTAACATTTTTTTCCCATGTTTTGGTATAAATACTAATTGGTTTAATTGATGAATATAAAACAAAATTTAAGTTTCACAAAGAGTTAATCAAATAGCATGCTTTTACTAAATTTTTCAGTAAATCAGTGAATAAGTCTTTTTAGACATGAATACCACAAGGTGGTAAAGTGTCATAAAAAACCTTTAAAAAAAATTAATAAGTCTGTGAAATAGTTGAAATATACATTGTCAACTTTTTTGTCAGATTCATGCTAAACAAATTATGTTACTTACCAAATGATTCGCTTAAAGAGTTTTTATTCGATTGGACAGCATCAAATTTCAAGCTCTTTCTTTTTTAATCACCAAAAGTTAACTCTCATAAATACTAAGTTCGGAATCAGACAGATCGATTGCTGATTTTTCATCAATACAGATCAATTGCTGAAAAATTTTCAGCAAAAATAACAAGTGCTGGAAAGGTCAGCATAACGAATCATAATGCTGATTCCCTGCAAAAATTTGGATTGCTGGGCGTTTGCAGCAATTCGAGGCAAAAATTTACTGTGTGGCCTTGAAATAGCTGCTAAAAATATGTAAATTTCTCATGTTTGTGTGTCAAAACAACTGACAAAAATGAATAAATGAAACAAAATAATGCAAATATTCATTATATTGGGAAAAAATAATGATACAGCAATGCAAACAAACCATACTTTTCAGATTGTTGATTTTCCAGCGATTGAGTTTGCTGATCGTTTTCAGCAATTTTTTTTTTCTAGAAAACCAGCGAAATTCACGAAATTCATGTATTTCGATGAATCTGTCAATTCTTAAAAAGTTTTTCAAAAATCTTCTAACTAATTCAAAGATATTTAAAAACTGCACTTGAACTGAATGCTTCAAATTCTATTGTGAATAACTTTCGATTGCGTGGATTTTAATTTCGTGGCAAAGTTAGCAAGCAATTTATTTCTTACGTTTAAAAAATTTGGTAACAATCTGTCAGCCCCAAGCTATTCCCGGACCGGAAAAGTGTTGAAAAATATCTGGTTAGCTAAGGCTGTTACCATTCCGGATGTTCTTGTTCCAAATTTGATTCTAATAATTAATATTCGTTGCCTGTGATCGGATTTTGGATTCTGTACTAAGTGTATCATTCTTGATTTGCTATTCGGATCATTTATAGGACAACATCCTGATACGAATATTGGTTTTGCATTTAAAACTAAAATTTTATTTATTTTTCATATTTGTTACTCGTCATTTCGCAAAATGAAAAAAAATATATTTAAAATTACAAACCATTTTGAAGTTTCCGATTTAAAATTTTTACCCTTAATTCTTAGACAGAATTCAAACAGTGGTGACCCCAGATAGAAATACCAATTTCCAGAAACAGTTTCATCATTCGGAATTTTCATTCAGATTCACAAGCTGAATAACGAATAAATAATTGAAGATGGTATTCAAGTTCAAAATTGAAAATTCAAAATTATACTCCAAGATTTCTGGTTAAGCATTTTAATAAAAAAAAACCCGCTTTTTGAATTGGGAATTTTTTGAATTTTTAATCTGGAATTAAGATTCAGTAATTATTTTTAATTCAGGTTAAAAATGCAGAATTCAGATTCGGAATTCCAACTTGAAAATGAGATTCAGATTAAGCATGAAGTTTAAATGTATAATCAACATTTAAATTATAAATATGTTAATATCAATCAGGGCCGTAGGAAGAACCGACTCATGGGGGGGGGGGGGGGGGGGGGGGGTTTCGATAAAAAAAATTTACCTATGATTTTTTGCCCAACAATGCACAAATCCAAAAAATATAAAACAAATTATTTTTGTAACTATATGATTATCATTTTTTTAGTACTTTGACATTAAAAGTTTTCGTGATTAACTCGAAATTTTAGAAAATCGATGGTTTCATCGATGGTTGAATTTGAGAGTCTGATAAGTCAAACTTAGTTGATTTGGGCGTAAAATATGATTTTTAGGAGAGTCTTCCATTTCTTAAAAAAACTTATTCTTTACTCAAATCAAACAAGCCCAATCTTCCGAACTATTTTGCAAATTCAAAGATTTGAACCTTTGATGAAAAAAAAAACAAATGTTCAAAAAAAAAGTTGGAGAATAAAATTATTCGGATCTAATTTCTTGATGCAAACTTAAACCAAATTAATGATTTTAGTATGAAATTTGGCTTCAAATGTTATGAATCTAATAATGAAACCAAATTCTACAAAATTTAACACAACACTTCCCGTTACTCAAATATCTTTATTGAATTAGCAGATTTTTATCTATTGGTATCTGAAACATAAAAAGCCGAAATTTTCTGTCCTTGATGTGTTAATAATGTTCAACAAAACACTGGAAAAATATAGAATTTTACGCGGATTTTTTAGATGAAGATGTTTCTTTAACAGCAGATATTTTTCATAAAGAATCATTTCCATTATAAAAATCCTGTGGAATATTTTTTGAGAAATAAAATTTGAGTGTTTTTGGACAAAACAAAAAAAACTCAAGATCTACCTTTTATTTGTGATTTTCAGCTGAATTTTGTTTACAAACAAATTTTGTTTAAAAATTGGAATCTGGTAATTGAGTTGACAAGCAATTTTAACACATAAAGGACCGAAAAAATCTATGAGAAATTCGGCATTCTATATCTCAGAAACCTCTGAACTAAATTTTACAAATTTAGAATTTTAAAGTTACGGCAAATGTTGTGTTCAATTTTGTCGAACAAAGTTTAACTCTTAAGTTCAGTCCATTGGAGTTATAATTCGAAGTGTAGCACACTGTTGGCAAGCAAAAAACAAGATATATGTATGTGTTAAGTTCATGCATGACCTCTTGAATTGCTCAACAATTTATGTTGATTGTTATATTTATTTACAAGCTTAATCTTTTTCTGAATTTTGAATCTGCATTTTGAATTTGAACCTGAATTCAAAAATTGCGCTTTGAATCTGTAGCCAAATTTACAAACGATTTCTGAAATGTACAAAAAATTCGATTTCACGAATCTAATTTCAGATCAGCATTTTATGATCTAAGTTTTAGAGCGCTCATTCATGAATCTATTAAACAAATTATGTAGTTCAGGTTTAATCTAAATTCACTATTTAAATTATTTGTTGTTAATCTGTATTGTGAATCAGAATTAAAATACGAATTTACAAAGATCTGAATCTAACTTTTCAATTTTGGATTACCATTTTAAAGCTTCAAATTTTCTAATTTTGTGTAAGACTTAAGTTTGAGAACTCGAACTCGATTATTTAGAAAAACGTGATTCAAATTTTATATGAAATGCAAAACCAAATCTGAACCAGGACTTTAAAGAAGCTTTTAAATTCTTATTTCTTATGATTATTCGAACTGAAAATCGAGAATCCTGAACTGGATATAGAATCCGAAATACGAAAATAGGGATACAATTTTTGTTATGGGAGTTATGAAGTTTTGAAAAAATGTTGCAGAGTTTTGGACTTGGGACGCGTTTTTGATGTTTTAGCATGAGTTTTTAGTCTAGATTGTTACTCTTGATTGACCTTACTCTATTATCATAATTTGGTTCTGAATTTAAAATTTTGAGTAAAGAGTTGAATACCTTGCTTGGCGTTTTGGATCATCATGGGGGGGGGGGGTTTAACCCCCAAAACCCCCCCCGTTCCTACGGCCATGATATCAATAAGCTATCAAATTGCAAGAGATCGCAGTTTTAAAATTTAGTTTATTTTTCCATTCTTCAATCAGATTGAACCACATAACTTTTTTTTTATTAAATAAGATCTAAATTGAGTTTGAATAATGCGTTCTTTGGAATATCTAGATTTGAATTTAAATTATCTTTAACGGGATTCTATTAAAAAATATATTGTTTATGATAATTTTTGATGACAAAATAATTTGTATTAGATCTCCATGTGAAAATTCATATTTATTGGTTTGTTGTTTAACATTATTTATATTGTGAATGCTTGAAACACAATGTTTAAACTTAAAACTCAAATTTTAATCGAGCTTACAAAAGTTGAAAAAAAATTTGAACCACAATCTTAATCACTTTATTCATTAAAGACCGCAAAGAAATCTTAGTCCGAAAACACCGATATCTGATATTATGTATCTCAGAAATATCTGGTCCTTATTTTACAAATTTAGTATATTTGAGTTGCCAAAAGTGTTGTGTTCAATTTTGTGCAACATAGTTTCGTGATGAAATGATTAACAGTTGAGTTTTTCTTATGAATATAGCACATTCGCGGCAAATGGAAAAATGAGATATCTCGCTTTTGAACTGCAAGGTGTAATTTTTTTTTAACTTTTGACACGTTTTCACTGGTGTTTTTCTTTCACTCATTTATTTCTAAAAGCTTAAAAAAAGACTAAATCTTTTTAAACCTATTTGAATGATTTTAAATGAATTAGTAATAATGTAAAAGAACTGAAGGGGGAATTCGAGTAGTCGAGTAGAAAAAGTTGTTCTTACTAAAGATGCAAAAAGTAAAAAAAAAATGGAAGAACTCAAATAACAAATCAAGTTATAAATAACTGCTAAGTTGTACAAGTATGTTGTTGCAAAAAAAAAAACATCATGATGTAGGAAGAAACTTATAATCTCAGAAACTTCGGTTGCAGTAGGTTCCGAACTCGGTGAATCAGTGAAGAATATTCCCTATCGATAATAACCTATTTTTTTGAGGTCCAACTTTTTCCACGATTCCAGACTTTTACATTGTATGATTTCTGTATAAAGTTATTGAACATTATGCACATTATTCATATTCATAAGAAGCATTTTGTTGGATAATCCATGCTTTATTCTTCTGATTGTTCCAGAATATTTTGCAGAATTTAGTGATATCTGCAGTGCATTGACGTATCAGATATTATGTTGAAAAAAAAAAAAAAGACAAAAGGTGCAAGTCTTTCATTTTTCAGGATTTCTTGGATAGAATGATAGAGGAAATTAAGAGAAAAGAATTACAGAAAGTAAATTTCCGCTTTAATTTTTGTCATTTTTGTCATTTTTGTCATTTTTGTCATTTTTGTCATTTTTGTCATTTTTGTCATTTTTGTCATTTTTGTCATTTTTGTCATTTTTGTCATTTTTGTCATTTTTGTCATTTTTGTCATTTTTGTCATTTTTGTCATTTTTGTCATTTTTGTCATTTTTGTCATTTTTGTCATTTTTGTCATTTTTGTCATTTTTGTCATTTTTGTCATTTTTGTCATTTTTGTCATTTTTGTCATTTTTGTCATTTCTGTCATTTTTGTTATTTTTGTTATTTTTGTTATTTTTGTCATTTTGTCATTTTTGTCATTTTTGTCATTTTTGTCATTTTTGTCATTTTTGTCATTTTTGTCATTTTTGTCATTTTTGTCATTTTTGTCATTTTTGTCATTTTTGTCATTTTTGTCATTTTTGTCATTTTTGTCATTTTTGTCATTTTTGTCATTTTTGTCATTTTTGTCATTTTTGTCATTTTTGTCATTTTTGTCATTTTTGTCATTTTTGTCATTTTTGTCATTTTTGTCATTTTTGTCATTTTTGTCATTTTTGTCATTTTTGTCATTTTTGTCATTTTTGTCATTTTTGTCATTTTTGTCATTTCTGTCATTTTTGTTATTTTTGTTATTTTTGTTATTTTTGTCATTTTTGTCATTTTTGTCATTTTTGTCATTTTTGTCATTTTTGTCATTTTTGTCATTTTTGTCATTTTTGTCATTTTTGTCATTTTTGTCATTTTTGTCATTTTTGTCATTTTTGTCATTTTTGTCATTTTTGTCATTTTTGTCATTTTTGTCATTTTGTCATTTTTGTCATTTTTGTCATTTTGTCATTTCTGTCATTTTTGCCATTTTTGTCATTTTTGTCATTTTTGTCATTTTTGTCATTTTTGTCATTTTTGTCATTTTTGTCATTTTTGTCATTTTTGTCATTTTTGTCATTTTTGTCATTTTTGTCATTTTTGTCATTTTTGTCATTTTTGTCATTTTTGTCATTTTTGTCATTTTTGTCATTTTTGTCATTTTTGTCATTTTTGTCATTTTTGTCATTTTTGTCATTTTTGTCATTTTTGTCATTTTGTCATTTTGTCATTTTTGTCATTTTTGTCATTTTTGTCATTTTTGTCATTTTTGTCATTTTTGTCATTTTTGTCATTTTTGTCATTTTTGTCATTTTTGTCATTTTTGTCATTTTTGTCATTTTTGTCATTTTTGTCATTTTTGTCATTTTTGTCATTTTTGTCATTTTGTATTTTGTCTTTTGTCATTTTTGTCATTTTTGTCATTTTTGTCATTTTTGTCATTTTTGTCATTTTTGTCATTTTTGTCATTTTTGTCATTTTTGTCATTTTTGTCATTTTTGTCATTTTTGTCATTTTTGTCATTTTTGTCATTTTTGTCATTTTTGTCATTTTTGTCATTTTGTCATTTTGTCATTTTTGTCATTTTTGTCATTTTTGTCATTTTTGTCATTTTTGTCATTTTTGTCATTTTTGTCATTTTTGTCATTTTTGTCATTTTTGTCATTTTTGTCATTTTTGTCATTTTGTCATTTTTGTCATTTTTGTCATTTTTGTCATTTTTGTCATTTTTGTCATTTTTGTCATTTTTGTCATTTTTGTCATTTTTGTCATTTTTGTCATTTTTGTCATTTCTGTCATTTTTGCCATTTTTGTCATTTTTGTCATTTTTGTCATTTTTGTCATTTTTGTCATTTTTGTCATTTTTGTCATTTTTGTCATTTTTGTCATTTTTGTCATTTTTGTCATTTTTGTCATTTTTGTCATTTTTGTCATTTTGTCATTTTTGTCATTTTTGTCATTTTTGTCATTTTTGTCATTTTTGTCATTTTTGTCATTTTTGTCATTTTTGTCATTTTTGTCATTTTTGTCATTTTTGTCATTTTTGTCATTTTTGTCATTTTTGTCATTTTTGTCATTTTTGTCATTTTTGTCATTTTTGTCATTTTTGTCATTTTTGTCATTTTTGTCATTTTTGTCATTTTTGTCATTTTTGTCATTTTTGTCATTTTTGTCATTTTTGTCATTTTTGTCATTTTTGTCATTTTTGTCATTTTTGTCATTTTTGTCATTTTTGTCATTTTTGTCATTTTTGTCATTTTTGTCATTTTTGTCATTTTTGTCATTTTTGTCATTTTTGTCATTTTGTCATTTTTGTCATTTTTGTCATTTTTGTCATTTTTGTCATTTTTGTCATTTCTGTCATTTTTGTCATTTCTGTCATTTTTGCATTTTTGTCATTTTTGTCATTTTTGTCATTTTTGTCATTTTTGTCATTTTTGTCATTTTTGTCATTTTTGTCATTTTTGTCATTTTTGTCATTTTTGTCATTTTTGTCATTTTTGTCATTTTTGTCATTTTTGTCATTTTTGTCATTTTTGTCATTTTTGTCATTTTTGTCATTTTTGTCATTTTTGTCATTTCTGTCATTTTTGTTATTTTTGTTATTTTTGTTATTTTTGTCATTTTTGTCATTTTTGTCATTTTTGTCATTTTTGTCATTTTTGCCATTTTTGTCATTTTTGTCATTTTTGTCATTTTTGTCATTTTTGTCATTTTTGTCATTTTTGTCATTTTTGTCATTTTTGTCATTTTTGTCATTTTTGTCATTTTTGTCATTTTTGTCATTTTTGTCATTTTTGTCATTTTTGTCATTTTTGTCATTTTTGTCATTTTTGTCATTTTTGTCATTTTTGTCATTTTTGTCATTTTTGTCATTTTTGTCATTTTTGTCATTTTGTCATTTTTGTCATTTTTGTCATTTTTGTCATTTTGTCATTTTTGTCATTTTTGTCATTTTTGTCATTTTTGTCATTTTTGTCATTTTTGTCATTTTTGTCATTTTTGTCATTTTTGTCATTTTTGTCATTTTTGTCATTTTTGTCATTTTTGTCATTTTTGTCATTTTTGTCATTTTTGTCATTTTTGTCATTTTTGTCATTTTTGTCATTTTTGTCATTTTTGTCATTTTTGTCATTTTTGTCATTTTTGTCATTTTTGTCATTTTGTCATTTTTGTCATTTTGTCATTTTTGTCATTTTTGTCATTTTTGTCATTTTTGTCATTTTTGTCATTTTTGTCATTTTTGTCATTTTTGTCATTTTTGTCATTTTTGTCATTTTTGTCATTTTTGTCATTTTTGTCATTTTTGTCATTTTTGTCATTTTTGTCATTTTTGTCATTTTTGTCATTTTTGTCATTTTTGTCATTTTTGTCATTTCTGTCATTTTTGTCATTTTGTCATTTTTGTCATTTTTGTCATTTTTGTCATTTTTGTCATTTTTGTCATTTTTGTCATTTTTGTCATTTTTGTCATTTTTGTCATTTTTGTCATTTTTGTCATTTTTGTCATTTTTGTCATTTTTGTCATTTTTGTCATTTTGTCATTTTTGTCATTTTTGTCATTTTTGTCATTTTTGTCATTTTTGTCATTTTTGTCATTTTTGTCATTTTTGTCATTTTTGTCATTTTTGTCATTTTTGTCATTTTTGTCATTTTTGTCATTTTTGTCATTTTTGTCATTTTTGTCATTTTTGTCATTTTTGTCATTTTTGTCATTTTTGTCATTTTTGTCATTTTTGTCATTTTTGTCATTTTTGTCATTTTTGTCATTTTTGTCATTTTTGTCATTTTTGTCATTTTTGTCATTTTTGTCATTTTTGTCATTTTTGTCATTTTTGTCATTTTTGTCATTTTTGTCATTTTTGTCATTTTTGTCATTTTTGTCATTTTTGTCATTTTTGTCATTTTTGTCATTTTTGTCATTTTTGTCATTTTTGTCATTTTTGTCATTTTTGTCATTTTTGTCATTTTCTGTCATTTTTGTCATTTTTGTCATTTTTGTCATTTTTGTCATTTTTGTCATTTTTGTCATTTTTGTCATTTTTGTCATTTTTGTCATTTTTGTCATTTTTGTCATTTTGTCATTTTTGTCATTTTTGTCATTTTTGTCATTTTTGTCATTTTTGTCATTTTTGTCATTTTTGTCATTTTTGTCATTTTTGTCATTTTTGTCATTTTTGTCATTTTTGTCATTTTTGTCATTTTTGTCATTTTTGTCATTTTTGTCATTTTTGTCATTTTTGTCATTTTTGTCATTTTTGTCATTTTTGTCATTTTTGTCATTTTTGTCATTTTTGTCATTTTTGTCATTTTTGTCATTTTTGTCATTTTTGTCATTTTTGTCATTTTTGTCATTTTGTCATTTTTGTCATTTTTGTCATTTTTGTCATTTTTGTCATTTTTGTCATTTTTGTCATTTTTGTCATTTTTGTCATTTTTGTCATTTTTGTCATTTTTGTCATTTTTGTCATTTTTGTCATTTTTGTCATTTCTGTCATTTTTGTCATTTCTGTCATTTTTGCCATTTTTGTCATTTTTGTCATTTTTGTCATTTTTGTCATTTTTGTCATTTTTGTCATTTTTGTCATTTTTGTCATTTTTGTCATTTTTGTCATTTTTGTCATTTTTGTCATTTTTGTCATTTTTGTCATTTTTGTCATTTTTGTCATTTTTGTCATTTTTGTCATTTTTGTCATTTTTGTCATTTTTGTCATTTCTGTCATTTTTGTTATTTTTGTTATTTTTGTTATTTTTGTCATTTTTGTCATTTTTGTCATTTTTGTCATTTTTGTCATTTTTGCCATTTTTGTCATTTTTGTCATTTTTGTCATTTTTGTCATTTTTGTCATTTTTGTCATTTTTGTCATTTTTGTCATTTTTGTCATTTTTGTCATTTTTGTCATTTTTGTCATTTTTGTCATTTTTGTCATTTTTGTCATTTTTGTCATTTTTGTCATTTTTGTCATTTTTGTCATTTTTGTCATTTTTGTCATTTTTGTCATTTTTGTCATTTTTGTCATTTTGTCATTTTTGTCATTTTTGTCATTTTTGTCATTTTTGTCATTTTTGTCATTTTTGTCATTTTTGTCATTTTTGTCATTTTTGTCATTTTTGTCATTTTTGTCATTTTTGTCATTTTTGTCATTTTTGTCATTTTTGTCATTTTTGTCATTTTTGTCATTTTTGTCATTTTTGTCATTTTTGTCATTTTTGTCATTTTTGTCATTTTTGTCATTTTTGCCATTTTTGTCATTTTTGTCATTTTTGTCATTTTTGTCATTTTTGTCATTTTTGTCATTTTTGTCATTTTTGTCATTTTTGTCATTTTTGTCATTTTTGTCATTTTTGTCATTTTTGTCATTTTGTCATTTTTGTCATTTTTGTCATTTTTGTCATTTTTGTCATTTTTGTCATTTTTGTCATTTTTGTCATTTTTGTCATTTTTGTCATTTTTGTCATTTTTGTCATTTTTGTCATTTTTGTCATTTTTGTCATTTTTGTCATTTTTGTCATTTTTGTCATTTTTGTCATTTTTGTCATTTTTGTCATTTTTGTCATTTTTGTCATTTTTGTCATTTTTGTCATTTTTGTCATTTTTGTCATTTTTGTCATTATTGTCATTTTTGTCATTTTTGTCATTTTTGTCATTTTTGTCATTTTTGTCATTTTTGTCATTTTTGTCATTTTTGTCATTTTTGTCATTTTTGTCATTTTTGTCATTTTTGTCATTTTTGTCATTTTTGTCATTTTTGTCATTTTTGTCATTTTTGTCATTTTTGTCATTTTTGTCATTTTTGTCATTTTTGTCATTTTTGTCATTTTTGTCATTTTTGTCATTTTTGTCATTTTTGTCATTTTTGTCATTTTTGTCATTTTTGTCATTTTTGTCATTTTTGTCATTTTTGTCATTTTTGTCATTTTTGTCATTTTTGTCATTTTTGTCATTTTTGTCATTTTTGTCATTTTTGTCATTTTTGTCATTTTTGTCATTTTTGTCATTTTTGTCATTTTTGTCATTTTTGTCATTTTGTCATTTTTGTCATTTTTGTCATTTTTGTCATTTTTGTCATTTTTGTCATTTTTGTCATTTTTGTCATTTTTGTCATTTTTGTCATTTTTGTCATTTTTGTCATTTTTGTCATTTTTGTCATTTTTGTCATTTTTGTCATTTTTGTCATTTTTGTCATTTTTGTCATTTTTGTCATTTTTGTCATTTTTGTCATTTTTGTCATTTTTGTCATTTTTGTCATTTTTGTCATTTTTGTCATTTTTGTCATTTTTGTCATTTTTGTCATTTTTGTCATTTTTGTCATTTTTGTCATTTTTGTCATTTTTGTCATTTTTGTCATTTTTGTCATTTTTGTCATTTTTGTCATTTTTGTCATTTTTGTCATTTTTGTCATTTTTGTCATTTTTGTCATTTTTGTCATTTTTGTCATTTTTGTCATTTTTGTCATTGTCATTTTTGTCATTTTTGTCATTTTTGTCATTTTTGTCATTTTTGTCATTTTTGTCATTTTTGTCATTTTTGTCATTTTTGTCATTTTTGTCATTTTTGTCATTTTTGTCATTTTTGTCATTTTTGTCATTTTTGTCATTTTTGTCATTTTTGTCATTTTTGTCATTTTTGTCATTTTTGTCATTTTTGTCATTTTTGTCATTTTTGTCATTTTTGTCATTTTTGTCATTTTTGTCATTTTTGTCATTTTTGTCATTTTTGTCATTTTTGTCATTTTTGTCATTTTTGTCATTTTTGTCATTTTTGTCATTTTTGTCATTTTTGTCATTTTTGTCATTTTTGTCATTTTTGTCATTTTTGTCATTTTTGTCATTTTTGTCATTTTTGTCATTTTTGTCATTTTTGTCATTTTTGTCATTTTTGTCATTTTTGTCATTTTTGTCA
The DNA here is from genome assembly GCF_029784155.1 of Uranotaenia lowii. Classification (NCBI taxonomy): domain Eukaryota; kingdom Metazoa; phylum Arthropoda; class Insecta; order Diptera; family Culicidae; genus Uranotaenia; species Uranotaenia lowii. The sequence continues at coordinate 37,869,247 of NC_073693.1, forward strand.
TTTTTGTCATTTTTGTCATTTTTGTCATTTTTGTCATTTTTGTCATTTTTGTCATTTTTGTCATTTTTGTCATTTTTGTCATTTTTGTCATTTTTGTCATTTTTGTCATTTTTGTCATTTTTGCCATTTTTGTCATTTTTGTCATTTTTGTCATTTTTGTCATTTTTGTCATTTTTGTCATTTTTGTCATTTTTGTCATTTTTGTCATTTTTGTCATTTTTGTCATTTTTGTCATTTTTGTCATTTTTGTCATTTTTGTCATTTTTGTCATTTTTGTCATTTTTGTCATTTTTGTCATTTTTGTCATTTTTGTCATTTTTGTCATTTTTGTCATTTTTGTCATTTTTGTCATTTTTGTCATTTTTGTCATTTTTGTCATTTTTGTCATTTTTGTCATTTTTGTCATTTTTGTCATTTTTGTCATTTTTGTCATTTTTGTCATTTTTGTCATTTTTGTCATTTTTGTCATTTTTGTCATTTTTGTCATTTTTGTCATTTTTGTCATTTTTGTCATTTTTGTCATTTTTGTCATTTTTGTCATTTTTGTCATTTTTGTCATTTTTGTCATTTTTGTCATTTTTGTCATTTTTGTCATTTTTGTCATTTTTGTCATTTTTGTCATTTTTGTCATTTTTGTCATTTTTGTCATTTTTGTCATTTTTGTCATTTTTGTCATTTTTGTCATTTTTGTCATTTTTGTCATTTTTGTCATTTTTGTCATTTTTGTCATTTTTGTCATTTTTGTCATTTTTGTCATTTTTGTCATTTTTGTCATTTTTGTCATTTTTGTCATTTTTGTCATTTTTGTCATTTTTGTCATTTTTGTCATTTTTGTCATTTTTGTCATTTTTGTCATTTTTGTCATTTTTGTCATTTTTGTCATTTTTGTCATTTTTGTCATTTTTGTCATTTTTGTCATTTTTGTCATTTTTGTCATTTTTGTCATTTTTGTCATTTCTGTCATTTTTGTCATTTTTGTCATTTTTGTCATTTTTGTCATTTTTGTCATTTTTGTCATTTTTGTCATTTTGGTCATTTTTGTCATTTTTGTCATTTATGTAATTTTTATCATTTTTATCATTTTCAGCTTAAAAAAATTTGATGTCTAAAATTTGTGTCTTCTTCTATCCAGGCTCAGCCTACTTCTCCTGAGCCGATGTCCGCGAGTTCGAGCCCAAGAGTAAACATCGAACACAGTTGTACCGGATAGTTTTTCAATAACTTTCCGCCAACTGCAACGTTGATAAAGTCGCGAATGCCACAAAGATGATAAAACGACTATAATCGAAACAAAAAAAAAATGTGAAGTAGTGGAAAAACAATTATATATTTCTATTAATAAAATAAAAACAACACGAATATTTTGTTTATATTTTTCTATCCATCATTCTCTCTTAAAGTACAACGGTAGTACAATGGTAACAAGACAAATTTATGAATACAAATATAGCCATAAATCAATGCTGGTAGATACAACAGATAAAAGAATATAACTAGTAGATCTGCATCGAACCGAATCGAATCCGCGAACAAGTCTCGTTCCGCCGCAGTCCGAAAGGAAATTGCAATAGGTGGTAAGGTAGCGATTTAGTTTCGGTTTTCGTCTGTTGATTTGCCACCGGGCAATGGGTTAAGATGAAGAAATACATGAAACTTGCCCAGGGAGAAGAGTTCAGCAATTGGATCCACATCGTTGCCTGTAATTTATTTTTGCCATTTCTTTCTGCTTTTGGTTTCGATGATCTTCTTGGATTTTTTTTTGTTGAAGAAATCCTTGGGTGCTTATTCAGATAAAACGAATCGACCACTCTTTGGGGGTTGATTTCTTTGAATTTTTTTTGATTCGGTCAGTGTGAGTTCGATTTTCAAACCTCTCGTCAACGATTCTTTGGCACGACTGAGTGTTTGGTAAGAAATTGAATTCAACAGTTCATGGTACGTTTTATGGCGAAAAGTATAAGTTAAACTGAGAAACGTGACTGCTCGAATGACCGCGGTTGAGGAATGCTTAAAAGTATCAACTGGTAATTATGAACCTTACTTGTGTTTCAGATTTCTTGGTTGGATTTCAACTTCAACCTCAGAAAATTCCGATACCATATTTTTGGTGTTACAAGCAACTGAGAAAAAAGCCACTGGCGATTTCATTCAACCAGTTCACAACCTGTTGCGCAAACTACGTGCAAAGATTTCTATTCCACCCATGAATGGCTCCCGGATTCAAAGGCCCAATCAAACCAAAACACTTGCCGGGCTCCTCGATTATTTTTTTTTCAGTTTGACTGAGGTCTTAAGTCTAGCCAATCCAGCTAATCAGTCCGGCAAATGTCAATAAGACTGGCTGCAACTCTCCAAACACCGAAGCGGACGACGATGGTCTTAAGCCCAGAGAACCAGTCTCGCTCGAGCAGCATCCATCTTGGGAGCACAACCCGGGTTCAACACTTTCCATTCACACATTCGCGGGGTGCCCGTTTCGAGGCTCGCGAGTTCGCTGCCTTTCAGTTCTCGCAAAGGTCCGAAGCAAAACAAGATTTCGAGATTTTCCAGCTTCCAGCCAGTCCCCAGCACATCATGTTCCCAACGGTAATCTGTGCCACATTCCTATGACTTGAAGCAACAATTACAAGGATGACATGAAATGTAAATTTCAATTGATATTGAAAAAAAAAATCATAAATTTTTGAATTTTTTCAATCAATAAAAAACAAAAATTTTCAATGAATATTTTCAGAAGACGTTCTATTTTAAAAAATTTCGAAGCCACCCTAAGTCTTGCAACCTTTGCGCCAAGTCAATCGTTCATAGACAACCTTTTACTACGAAAGGCTTGGGTCCAACTTTTATTTCACTTTTGTGAAACAGAGAAAAATAAAAGCGCATCACAAATTTATGGACGGCACCTTTGGTGTGAGTCGATGCATGAGTGTGTGTTTATGTTTGATTTTTGCACTCTGGCCGCGTGCCGCTGCCCAATATGAACCCGCCAGGCAGCGATATTCATAGCTTTCTTCCATTCACGAATCGCGTTGTTCCGGCTCAACTCATGCTGCTCCTAGCTAAGATCATGTGGTGTGGGCTAAGAAATTTCTCCTCAATTCGATTCAACATACCTGTTGCATAAGGTGTTTCTAATGCGATGTCTAAGCGCGGTCGAGCTTCAACGATACCTGACCTGGTATACTGTTACGAAAACTGACGGTTAAAAGGTTTACTAAACAAAATTCAATTTTATATTGGCTAGGGGTGCAAAAAAAAGGTTTGTTATCTAATGAAAATATTTCTAAGCTCTCATAATATTTGGTTTTGTTTTGAGACACTGTCATTGACTGCTTTTAATATGTTATTGGATCATGTTCAAGCTTCTTTCTGCAGTACATTTGAAAAAATGCCATCGTTTTGTGAACAAGTCTATTCTTTCAAAATTTTGGACACAGTTAGTTGATCAGTGAAATTCTCATGCTGGGTAACTAAAGAGTGCATAAAATGTTATTGATGATTACTTGTGTTTTCAAAGCGAACATATTTTAACCAACATGCATTATGTTTGTTCTGATGTAAATCTGACGGTCGCCATGCAATCCTATAGGAGTCTTTCATGTTTTCAATCACACGATATAGTTGATTTTTTTTTGCCATTTTTTTAAATGGCTTTAAAATTAAATCTGTGTATACTGTAGATCAGCTATGAAATGCTCGAAAAAATTTCACTAAGTGTCCAAGAAAGCTGAAGTTAGTAGCTTTACGTTGTACGTTTTTGCTGCCCAGTACCACCCAATTTCGGAACGAACAAGCAGCTGTAGTTTGCGCTGACTTTTGAATGTTCAGTTGTGAATGTTGTGGAAATCTTGAGTTAATATTCTCAAAATCCAGTGCAAAGTTGTATTTTTGTGCAAGACAATTTGAACAAAATGCAAATTGACAAAAAGTTTTAAAAACAGCTTGCTTTGAAAATTCGTTCAAAATTCTGTGTATCGAATTTTGACCATCTGAAAGTGCCAAAATGTGCCAAATTAAGTCAACTTTACAATCCGCCTTTCAAAATTTATCTGGTGTGACTTAAGTAATTGTGACAGTTCATTGATTGAAAATTACGGTTTTACACAATTTTTATTTAATTTTTTGAGGTCATGAAAATATATAACCTAGTGCGCAACGCTAAGCTTCTAGTTTCAATTTTCTTGGAAACTAAGTAAATTTTTTTCGAGCATTCCGTAGCTGATCTACAGTTTTTCCGAAGCATGTTTTTCCGCATTTTTTTTCTTAGACTTTGAATAACGGAAAACTGAAGTGTATATAATGTTTGAGATACATATTTGAATTACATAACGAGGTTTCCAAAACTATAAACTTTGTAAAAACCGGTAGAGAAACAAAAGAGATATAGCGTTTTTAAGCAAGAAGTGTCAAATAGACATTATCGCATGACATGATCTGATTATGGAGTCTTTTCCCTGGGCTTTCAAGGTGTGTCCATAAAAAAGTAATGATGCAAAATTAAAGATCTAAAGAATTCAATGAGGGTCTACGAGAAATTGTTTTATTTGGATGCACCCGAATGAAGTTAGTAGCTGCCAAACTTCCAATTGTGTTACATTGACACTCAAGAGCGGATTATGGTTAAAAAGCGGATTATAGTTAAAGACTGACCAAACATAATATAGGCGAACCGAATAAAAATAATCAATGATGAACCCATCCTGCTCAGGGCTGTTTAAGTTGAGTTCTTAAATTGATGAACACAAACATATAGGATCAAAGTGAAACTTCAGGTATCTTTGAAGAGTTCTCATTCACTTAACCCTAAGTATACATTTCTCAAAGTTATAATGGCTAGCATAAGGTGGCCAGATTTTTTTTAGCACAATTCCGGGAGGGTAAAATGTGGGCAATTTTATATAAAAACCTGGCAAAATCCGGGCATTTGATTTCAAAATTGCAACCAAAAATTTGGGCAAATTTTGTCAAAACCTGAAAATACTTTAAAAAAATAATGATAAAAATCAAAAGTAAAATTTGTGTCATCAAATTTATTGACAGATTTTAATTCGTATTTAAGGCGTACCAAAATTATTTCATGTTAATTTTCATAAAATTTGCGCAAAACATTTCGTTTTGAAGGCATAAATTAGAAAATTTACAACACGATTTGTTTTTTCTGCTTTATTTGCCAAATAAAGTGAATAAATCTAGGCAAAATCCAGGCTTTTTTCAATAAAATCCGGGCAAACAGGTTGGGCTGGAAAATTCATAAATTTTGTACTTAATATCCATGCAATCAGGCAACCTTAGGCTAGCATCTTACAAATGATTAAACCATCAACCCACAGAAAGAGCACTATGTATGCCTTGCCCGAGATTCGATCTCATGATTTCTGGTTTAAAAGACTTGCTATCCTGCTCGCCATCCTCTAAGCCACTGTCGGCGGTGAAAAATTTCGTATAGAGTGGAAAGAAATGTTGAAATTATTGAATTGGTGATTAAATTACTGGCTTAATAGTTTAAGGGGGGGGGGGGGGGTAGGGTCTAACGGGTATAAAAAAACACCATTTTCACGATTTTTTTTCTAGAGCTATCGTTCAAACAAATGTATTCAAATTTTTTGCATTATACAAAGCATTGTTAAATGAACATTTAGTAATTTCTCGTAGAAAAATATTGAAAAATGAGCCGGTGACGGAGCATTTTCGAGGATGCCTTTTAGAAAACAGGATTTGCGGTGGACACTGTATCTCAGCACATAATCATCTGAAGTCAAAAAATCAGAGCAAAATATTTTTATTAGATGTTTTTCTGGACCCCAACGTTTTTATTTAACTTAAAAATATTTTTATGAAATTTTTGTGGCTGTTTGAAGTAAAAACTACGATTTTTCACATAAAAATCTGCCATTTTTCACCTGTAAAATCTCCCCAAAGTAAAAAAAATCAAAAAAGAAAAACGTTGGGGTCTGGTATTTTATATGTAGAAAATATGTTCCAAATTTGAAAAGAATCGGATAAGTAGTTTTCAAATGACGATGTCCACGGACTTTAAAAATGTGCTTTCGAGAAAAACGCGTTTGAAGTTTCTGCTCTTGCTTTCTTGCAGTATTAGATAGGAGGAGATAAAGTCCTATAACTTCTACAGTTTTGCTTCAATTGACTTGAAAATTTGACACAACATTCTTGAAATGTTTTACAATAAGAAAATAAAAAAATAAAAAAATCGATTTTTTGAAAGTGTTAGACCCTACCCCCCCCCCCCCCTTAAAGCAGTCGTTTAAAAACGATAAATTATTTGGCTCATTTTCGCTTCGGACGTCGATGGTATAAAATAATTCACGGTTACCAAAATTATAGAACTTTTTGGAAGAAATGTGAATATAAAGAAAGGGTAAGCTTTTCAAATTTTTCTTAAATATGTTCTCTGTTTGTTTGATGAATCAACAAAAGTTCTGCTCAATCGCAGCAATCGACGATTTTTAACGGTACATCGTGGTTGAAATAAAAGGAATCTTTTGATTGCTTCGATTTAGTAGAATTATTCAACCAAGTAGGCTCACCATACATCTGAGAGTGAAAAAAATCTTTATTTGTAGCATCCACAAGAATAAGCTTGCATGAATTTTTTTCTCACGTTTCCGGGCAATTTTATATGAAAATCTGGCAAAATCTGAGCTTAAAATTCGAAATATTGATCCCAAAATCCGAGCCATATTCGGGCACATTCAGGCAAAATCCAAGAATAATTTAGAAAAATATGCAATAAAAAAACATTCGAAACATTTTTTTTATTGAAATACCTTAACAGAGTCTAAACAGTAATTTAGGTTAGTAAATGATCTTGTTAATTTTGATAAAATTTGTACAAAAAATTTCATTTTTTACTCAAGACTAAATGATCATAAAAACTTAGTCTAAGTTTCTTGATGGTTTTATCAAATAAAGTGAGTATATTCGGGCAAAACCCGGGTTTCAGAGCATTGTATTTGAGAGTTAATTTATTCTTCAACAAGTAAAATATGCAATCATGAGCAATTTGATTGTTTCATGTTAGCTGAGAGCTAAATCTGACCCTAATTGACCATGAACGTTTGATATTTCCGTAAATCAGAATTGATCATATTTTTTCAAAATAAGGTTGTTTTAAGTGTCCAACAAACTTTTCATGAGGAAAACCGGCACGGAAAATTCTTATTTTAGACGTTAATCCTTGTTTGCAAATGAAGGTGTCATAAGGTTTAGGTAACGAAATTATGACTAGGCTTACCAGATACTTTAAGAAAAAAAAGCGAGACATTTCACGAAAAAAAGCGGGACACAGCCGACAAAAGCGGGACATTTGAGAAACTCTGTGAAATAGTTTAATTGTATAGCGAAACTTATACGTGTTTTACCATCAGCCAAAGTTGTTCAGTGAAAGTACACTGAGGTTTTTTAATGCGGATTGGTTTTGCTCAGTTTTTTTTTACATGACTTCTATACGGGGTTTTGCCGTAAGCACGTTTATTCTCCACAGTTTGTTTAAAAATTTATAAAATTTCCATTTTTGTATTCTTTAGACAATTGAGTCTTAAAAGGTGGTGTTTAATATAAGGTAATTTAATTAAGATTCCGGCGAAAAATTAAGATCTATAATCATTTGAAAGCAACTGAAACATTTTTTTTAAACCAAAGCTTTTACATTACATTGATTGAACGTGCCTCAAGATCGGTTGACTGAATCAGAATCTACTGTAATGCCAAAACATTAGAGTTAAAATTGGTACATGTTTTGAGAAAAATACGTATTTCTCGTATGGCAGATTTTCTGTGTTAGACCAATGAATTCAAATTGAGGCTAAAATTTTATGTTTTCTAGTACATATAAGCCAGTGAACTTTGTAAAAGATTTTCAAGAAAAAAAAGCGGGACATTTTGAAGAAAAAGCGGGATGGCGAGACATTAAAAAAAAGCGGGACATGTCCGGATTTTGCGGGCCGGATGGCAACCCTATGTTAAACTGTTGCAGGAAATATCGTCAAAAACCTCATTGATTAATAAACATTTCAATTACCGTAAACCGGGGTAGCTTTGATCAACATGAAATTTTTCCACACAATCATCAATAACTAAGTCTAAAAATAAAATATTTCAAAAAATGTTCCACATTTTAAAACCCATAAGTTGATTTGATTTTAAAATTTCAAATGTTATTAACAATGTAATTTCAAAATCTTGAAATATCTATTTTTTCGAAGGTTCGCTAACAAACGCCCTTAGTGATGAAATCAAAGCGTTTAGAGTCAAACGAGTTGATTAAGATATATATATTTTATTGGAAAAACTTGGAGTGGCCAACGGCAAGACTTAGATTTAGTAGTAAATTTCCTTGCCATTTGATCAGTCATGTCTACACCACATTTAGTTTTATTATAGAACGATACGGTCTCTGGCAAACGTTTTTCACTATTTTCAATGGAAACAGATAGAACGAACACAAACACATATAGGATCTCAATGGAACTTGATGTTTCCTCGAAGTGAGTCCTTTTTCTTAACTCTAACTGTACATCTTTCGAAGATATGATGGCTAGCATCTTACAAATGCTAAAACCACCAACCCACAGAAAGTGTACTATGTATCCCGTGACCGGGATTCGATCTCATACCCGCTGGCTTAGAAGACTTGAAGGCTATCCTCTACGCCACGGGCTGCGGCAAATTCATGTGAGGGTTCAATTTTTTGCTTAGTAAATGTATAGTTTTATTTGAAACACTATCAAATGGTAAAGTTTGAAGAGAAAACAAAAGGGGCAATAGTCCAAAGGCTTAGGAAATTGAATGAAGCCAAATTTCATTTATGTTTTTATTTCAAATTATATAAGTTTTGTTAAAAATTTAGCCCCCTAATTTATGAAGCATCATTGTCCATCTTTACATCTCAATTGTTGCTCGGCCTTAACACATTTAGGACCGGAATTTTGTTTTTTTAATTGCTGTTTTAAAATATATACCTATAGGTGTGTTCACCAAAATAAACAAGTCATTGAAAACTTGAAACCCACATACATATATGTTAGGCGTTTGTTTTATTTGTTTTATTTGGTACAAAATATCTTAAATGTTCCGGACTGCCTTAGCAATTGCTTAACTAGCATTTGCAAATATTATGAAGGTGTTTTTTTTTAAATCTTTTTGATAAAGAAATCGTATTCACGAACAATTTCTGAACATAGATGAAATCTATTTTTAAATCAAATTTAAAGTAGCCTCACAAACTTCTTCAACCTTTTCTTACGTTCATAAGAGTTCAGTACTGGTTTTAATAATATGAAACATGCACATTCCCCTTAACAGAAAAAATGATCGAAAAATATTGAAAAAAGTTATCAATCTCACAGCAGATTACGGAGCTTGATAAAGAATCATTTTAAGTAAAAAAAATTAACATCGGCTGATATATTGGCAATTTTATTCATCTTGTATAACGATAGAGAAAATATGTAATTTCACCGAATTTACAGAAAATTTTCATCACCTAATCTGTGTCACAGATTTCACAGATTTTTGAGAAATCGCTCTACATTTTTGCTGTCAGGTCCTTAAATCAAACGTCATGTGGATCAAATCTAACTCAAATCAAATAAAGATTTAATAAATAAAAAAAATCAATATGATAATAGGAGTAACCAGCATCAGTATTATTCAATTAGGAGTGTCAAGTTTAAGTTTGTTTACAGGGTGGCAACGTGAAAGTGATACACTTAGTTTATTTCACAAAACTCAAACCAGTATCAATTTCTCCTCGGAATTGATTTCAATATCATCTATAAGTAGTAAAATTTTGAATTAGGTACTTAAGTTCAAATTTGTTTAGCAGTTATGCCCAGATACTGTAGTCTAGTGGGTCCAAATCCGCTGATGGTGCAGATTATTCGGATGAGCTGATAAAATAAGGCAAATTTTGTTTTCAATATTTCTGAACGATCCATGCTGATTAATGTTGAAAGCAAAAACTGGATTTTTGATAAGAAGCAGCGCAAAGACGCAAATGGCCTTTGACAATGTGTTGTTTATTTTAATGCCCCTATCAATTGATAACGAAAGTTATTTCCCTTTCGTCGATATTCTTACCTAAACCATCACAGCTGACGCGTTTACAAAAAGCTCGACTGCATTTTTAAAGGCTTGTATATCATGAAAACTTGCTTAATAAACACGGTAGTTTTGCTTGTTCGATGTTGCCTGCAGAATTAACAACTTTTCCAAAAAAAAATGTTGTGACCTGCGTGTGTCTTCAGCAGAAACCTACGTGTGAGTCGTTATTGAACACCAAGGTGAAAAATTTGAATTCAAATACTGAATTTGTAAATTAACTACCTAGCTTTAGATGATATTGGAATCGCTGAGAAATAAGAATTGGTTTACGTTTTATGAAATAAACAAAGTGTATTGTTTTTAATAAATAGAATTTAGTAAATTGCTTTACCTAGCCCGATTTTGTGTTGCATTACAGACTACGTTTACAAAGTTGATCTAAAATTACAGTTTTTTTTTAGATATCGCTGAGTTCGAGAATATATTTCCGAAAACAATGATTTATTTTTCGACAGAGAATTTATTAAAATTTATTGAATAAAAGTTTTTTTAAGTAACTAAGGCCAGACAAAACTTTTCTAGGATTTTTTCTACTGAATATTTTGACAAACCTGGATAAAACGGGGCAATCTGGAATGCTTTTTTTTACAGTTTTTAAAATATTTAAAGGCATTTATTATTCGTGTACAAAATTGTTCCGTCAGGATAAACGTTTGATTGATTCATAATAAAAACAATAGAAGGTTTTTGTTAAGAAAAATCATTCATTTCATTGTACACTTTTTTACTTAACTGTATTTTCAAATTATTGTAGTTGTAGTAGCTTGTCTTTTTTACACTGGTATTTTCGAGGCTTTCCAACCATACAAAGTTTGAAGTTTAATCGTAATGTCTTTAAACGTATGTGAATTGAGCAAAAAAAAATCATAAATGATAACCATCCCATCCCACTTCAAGATTCCTCGAATTCTATTAAAGTTCATTACCCTTCAGTACCAACGCATCCAAGAGCCGGTATTGATTTATTATCTTTGATTCATAGAAAACGCATTTGCGCGGGTAGAGTTAGCTCGTTTCGAAAGTTTGTTGCCGCGGTATTAGATCAAGTTTCATTTCTTCGCCATCGCTCGCGTTTTGGTCATAGAAAAAGGGACACCTTTCGAAGCTGGACTTCTCTTCTTGTTAGGTGCCGTTTTTTCTCTAAAGTTATCCTATCTCATTTCACCCGTAGAGCTGAAAGCTTCAAACAAACGTCCGCGACTTGAAAGCAAAACCATGTTGCATTAGTTTAGTTCAGCTTTTTTTTGCTGCTGCTCCAATAAGGCACTTGAATAAACTAGAGGGCTGAAGGAGGTGATCCGAGGGTTAGTTGAACAGCAATGGAAGCACAAAATAACAAGACTAGCAGGAGCCCCCGCGCTTTGTGTCTCGAGACTTTGCCATTTGTGCGACATGATTGGAAGAAAATGAAACTCCAAGTCAACAAACCGACGACGACCAGCATCCGAATGCAATTGCATCCGAGTTGAATGTTTTGAGTGGTGAAGTTTATTTTCCTCCACGACTCATTCATTCATTTACCAGACCACAGTGCAGTGCTAGCTGACACATTTATCTGTGACTGACTCCCTCTGGTCAATCCAACCGGCGATCCTCAACCCTCAATCCTCATTCCTCGATCAACTAACTGACTACTTTTAACTTCTACTAGGTATTCACTCACCCATCTCATCTGAGAGTGGGGGGCAACTTTTACTTGCGCTGGCGATCCAGTTTTTTTTTTGCTGCTCCTAACCTTTGCCTGAGTGTTGAGCTCTGCAATGTTGTTTCTGTTGCTGAAAATTTGCCGCCTTTTCCATTCGATTCGATTCGTTTCGATTCGATTCAATCCAATTCTACCAATGAATGTAAGCAATGGCAAAAACGACCTGGGAGTCGTTGAATCCCTTTTGGCTAGCGGCCACGGCGGGCGCTAACGTTGCCTCGAAGTTTGAGAAAACTTCGACTCCGTCTCAAGTCTTTCGAAAGTTGTTTGATCGTGGTTCTACTAGGTAGTACTGATTGAAATTAAGTGGGCCCACAATATTTAATATCGTAAATGTTTTGCTGCAAATTTATAGGGCACCTCAAGTGCTTTATCAGCAGGAATGGATTTCTAGTTGGATATACTTTGCTGACCCATATTATGTAGGAGTCGGAACATTTGAAAGTTTTGCGTGTTGGAATTATGTGGGAGCGATAGTTAAAAATCCTGTTTCAATTTATCAACTGTAACGCGTTTAACAAGCTTCATAGTTAAAGCTAGTTATTTGTGAAAAAGTGGGTTCAACTTTTCCTTATTTATGATATGAAATTGGATAAGAAACTCTATTCATTTCTTTTTTTAACAGACAACAATAAACAAAAAAAAATCAATAATAAAAAAGGTAAGAGATAAATTTATTTTTTATGCTTAAAAACGACGTAGAAAAGTCAGGATTCATTTTTTTATATATTTTTTTAGGGTATAATCTGTGTGCTAGAGTTGGTTATTTTTGCGTCCCTGGAAATCGGAAAATCGGAACATCCTTTCCCAGGCACCAAGTAAGATCGTGTAACTTTTTACAATGGAGACTGGGCAAATAAGTAAGATTTTCTGGTCGATATGGATGCGGATATTTGGTTCAAAAGGTCGAAGACCAGAAAATGTCACAATGAGGCCAAAAACTCTTCATTTCGAAAGAAAGGTTATGAATTTTATAAGTTTATTAGTTTTAAAAGCTTATGTACACTGTGCATTGTACAGCATATGTGATTATTTATGCATATTACCTACAGTTAGTTCAGCGCTTTTTAGGGATCGAGAATTCTCAGGATTTTTCGATCATTTCCTGGCATTCGGGGGTTCCCGATTTTTCTATACATTAATTTTAATTTCCGGAAAACCAGCGCAGCGCAAATGTAATTACAACACTAGAATCGGTATTAAAAAAGCTTTTTGGCAAGCCCGGATTAAGGGGGAGGCAGCAATGGGGAACACTGCTCCGCCCCCCCCCCCCTTGTGGGTCAGGGTGGACACCCCGAGAGAGAAAAAAATTGGTAGCTAGAAAAAGACGGTAGCTAGAATAACTTTACCAGTAAATTGTAGAATTTTAAAAAATACGGTAGGTAATCATCAGTTTTTGAAAAAAAAAATGCATTACAGAAGAGATGGAATGAGAAAAATCATCTCCAATTCTCATTAAGTACCAAGATCTTGCAGAATTACAAGGTATATTTCATTAAATTTAAACTCAACCATTATTTGTGAGGAATATGCAATTTATGAATAGATTCATGTTAACTTAAATTAACTAAAAGTCTTTACATTGAAGATTTCAAAATTTTATTCAAGCTGTATTCGTAAGTTTTTTGAAGTTTAAAGCTTCTTCGATTTTTACTGGCAATTAAATAAATAAAACCAGGCGATCTTGAATGCACACTTCATAAGCATAAGTATGAGTATGAGTTAGGAGCCAATCAAATATTACTGAACGCGTTTGGCAGGGGGGGGGGGGGTGTTAACGGCTTATTACGCTTTGTACATTTTTGATAGAAAATCTAATATGAATGTGTTACGAAGGGGGATGGGGAGATTTAAAATGAACGAAAATTGTGTTACGTACTATTTGAACGGTCCCTTATGTAAAAGAAATGTTAGCTTTTCGATCATTTCTAACATTTGCGTTGATTTATACACCTTTTTCCTAAAATTCATGTTGATAAAATCTAACAACTACTGTTTGTAGGATTTTTTTGCTTAGACTTTGAATAATGGAAAACTGAAGTATTGTAGCTGAATAAATTCCGTTAAAATATTTGAGTTACACAACGAGGATTCCAAAACTAAAAATTGTGTAGAACCGCTAAGAAAACAAAAAAGAAATATATTCGTTTTAGTCAGGAGTATCAAATTGACACTCTAGGGACTGTAACGGGTAAAACTTTCTGGTATGGCTGATAGTTAAAACGTGAATACAAAACTGGACAATATTCAGAATTTTATCGATGAGCTGAGATTACTCAATTAACATGGGATTAAAGACCATAGGGAGAACCGCCTCAGGAAGAAGAGTGGGGAGGGGGAGGGATTGTTTCGGCGACTTATTTATTTCTAACATATGCAGCAATGCCTTGAAACAAAAATAAATATTGTACTTTTTGATTATTCATTGTTTAATTCATTGATTAAGTATATTTTTATTAAATTAAAACAATCTGAAAATGTATCCTTGAATCTTTAATAGGGAATGTTTGATTAGTTTAATATTTTGGTTTGAAATTTGACTTTTGAAATACCTTGAAAAACCGAGGAAATATGTAATTTTTCGCCGACTGCTACGTTGATATAAGTCGCAAATGCCACAAAGATGGAAAAATGACTCTTATCAAAATAAAAAATATTTATTTTTTATTAGACATGTGAAGCTGAATATTTATATAATTCGTACTTTAAATCTGAATTTATGTTTTCAATTCTGAATCGCCATTTTAAACTGTTATGAGTTCAAATTATCATCAGTAGAAAGAAATGTAAAAGTGTTTTGAACTCGTCAATGAAATTTGGTTTTTTATTCAAAATTTGATCCATGGTTTTCGAAACACGTTTAAATTTCAATATCTAAATATTGAGCTTATTTAAAGATTTTACGCATTAAAAAACATATTTTAAATTCCAAAAGTAAAGTTAATAGTTTTTAAAGTACATTTTTCTCAAAAATTTATACAAAAAAAAAACAAATATTGTTACGTGATTTCACTTATTCGCGCTTCAATAACTCAGCTTGATCGTTACCGATTTTTAGAACATTTAGCCATGCAGAATCGTCTCGTTATGTTAAAATAAAAAGTTCTTTTAGTTAGAAAATGTTGAAGTTTCATCGTAGAATTTATTTATACTGTCAACTACATCAAATATGCAATAAATTTAGGTTCCCTGATTTATAAATTATAATGTTTCTCGATTCTCGGAAAGGTTATACCAATCATAAAAGCGTAGTTGATTTTTTCGCATCCGACTTTCAATGTAATAGACTCAACTACAAACTTATGATTGACTTGGCGCAATCAACTATGAATATAATTGATTCAACTGTAATGGTTTAACTGATTTAACTGTGAATATGATAGATTCAACTACAATTGTAAAATTGATTTTAAGTATTCAACTTTAAATATATTTGATTCAATTACAAACTGCTGGTTGACCTTACACAATCAACTATGAATATAATAGAATCAACTGTTATGGTGTAATGAATTCAATTGTTAATATGATAGATTCAACTACACATTCTTTGTTGATGTCTCACATTTGATTATAAATACGATAGATTCAATTGTAGTGGTATAATTGATTCAACTGCAAATATGATAGATTCAACTACAAATGTACGATTGATATTGAACTATAAATAAAGTAAGTTAAAGTATATTTTTATGATTGATCGTGTGATACTAGAATACTACAGTGTTCATCCGTGTTCATCAGCAAAAATAAAAAAAAAACGTTAATTTCGATCGTAGTGCTGTTTTTAGGCCATTGTTGAATGTACGAAATAAATCAAATTGGCTTTTATATGTATTATAGAAATTTTGTAAATTATAGTTAGTCTAGAATTAATCAGATATATGATTTTATATAAGTGGATTATTGTTGGAAATACCACACTTTTTTCTCCGGGTAAAGTGGGTAAAAAAATCACACTCTTATTAAAGTAAGGACAAATATTCACACGCTTCATTCAGGCTACAATTGCCTTTCAGAAAATGACTTGCAAAATAAGAACCAGTGTTTTTTTTTACGAGAAAGTGCCTGGAAACAAAAATGTTAAAATAATTTTCCGGTCGGGAAATCCCGGGAGTGAAAAAAAAATTGGGAACTCCCGAGTCTCGGGAAACGCTTAAATATTGCGAGAATTCCTAAAGCCAATAAAAAGTGCTAGAATGCTTAAAAAAATATACGATCTAAATTTGCAAAAATGGATCAGATTGAGGTAAAAATAAATTGTTCAACCTTGACTTAGACTAAAAAAAAAATTGGCTTTCTTCCGAAAACTGAGTGTAAAAGTTTAAACGACAAACAATCAGAGACCAAAAAATTTCAATAAAGAAACGCTAGGAAAAAATCTGATTGTTCTCTTTTCCAACACTCATCACTTAGAACTTCCGATTCGTTATCGATTGACAGAAACAAAACCATCGGCAAAAAAATGACATTTTTCGAAATGAAGGGATAGTTCTCTGGAAATTAACGAGATTTGATAAATAACCTGAAGTCTAGCTTACCGACTTCTATCGATTGTGAAAAATCTTTCTCACTACTTTTAAATTTTTGCGGTAAAAATCAGTCAAATATGTCGGTTAAAGTACTTTGTTCTTGGGTATTTGTTTTTATAACTGCCATTTAAATTTTTTAGGTGTTAAAACTGTTTGAAATGTTTTGCAATACTACTGCCTTAAAATTTCCAAATACCATATTGATAACGTTTCGTATGAAGTAGAGTGTTAAATTTTCATTTTCAATTTTTCTGTTGTTTTAACTTTTCATCCTACGCAACTTAAAAAGTCTTCATTCATGTAAATACGCAATTATCGGTTTTTCTTTTTTTGTTTCAATTTGTAAATTACTCCACTAATTTATTTGTTTTCTATTTTATTGTGGGAACTGCATAGTCTGCATAATTGCTTTGGGAAAACATTCTAGTTTGAATTCAATAGCATTGCTTTTTAAAATACAATTATGAAATAAATGATCAAGATTTTTTCAGCACAGATCCAAACCGGACAAATTCGGGCTATTTCCTGGAAAAATTAGGACATTTGATTTCAAAATTGTCGAAAAACTTCCGGGTAATATCCGAGTAAATTTGGACATAGAAAATCAAGAAAAAGCTTAAAAACAAATTATTACATCATAATTCATCAGCAGATATAAAATCGTATTTTAGGCTTATATTTATGAAGCTTTCTCAGAAAAAAAAATCGTTTTAGACGCATGAATAAAAAAAATTACAACTCCAATTTTTTAAAGTTTGATTTGATAAGAACAAACCCAGGCAAAATCCAAGCTACTCAAAAAAAAAATCCGGGCAACCGAGCCGGACCGTACTTTTCCGAAAAATTTATTCTAAACTAGCTGATCCCATACGAACTCCGTTCCGCTTTCAACTTGGAATATGTCATGAACAGTTAGTATGAAATTCAACTGCCAAGCATTTTCCAGATGTACTTCCGAATTCATGTTAAGTAATAATTTCAAACATATTGGACGATCACTTTTTATGTCGTCTGCTACTAAATTTTAAATCAGGAATCAATTGACCGTGACAAAAATCCTCGTCAATAAATTTCGATTCAATCATTGCATAACAACGCAATATATACCAAAAATTTATACTTCTTTCGGCTGCCTCTTATACAATCTTTGATATCTGAAATCGATAGCCCTTCTCTAAAAACTGCCGTGTGCCAATTTTCAAAGCAATCCATTGCATAGTAACGTGAATATTGCTAAAAACAGTTATATTTTTTTTTAATATGGAAGATCCTGAAAATTTAATATGGACGACCCCTTGGCCAGCCCCTTACATTGAATTTGATACCTCAAATCGATGTCACGTTTCTTAAAACTATCGTGTACCAATTTTCATCTGAATACGATGCATAAAAGCGTCAATATCGAAAAAAACAGCAAACAGTTATTAAGAACGACCCCTTTGGATGACTCCTCACACAAAATTAGACACCTGGAATCGATTGTTCGTCTTTCAAAACACTCATGTGCAAATTTTCAACATGATCCGATGAAAAGTACCGTCAATATCGCGAAAATAATATTTGTCTTGTATGGATGGCCCCCTTCAGAAGGGGTCATCCGAAAATCTGAAAACATTTTTCATCATTCCTGGTCCTAATGAGCATCCATGCCAAATTTCAGACCTCTAGCTCTTAAGATGGCGGAGTCTATAGATGACAAACAAACAAACATACAGAAATTGCTTTTTATATATATATATATAGATTTCCGGGCAAACCTTATTTTAAAAGCCGTGATGTTACCATTAAGACAAACCAGACGTTTATCCAACAAACAATTTCAATTTTTAAATTACAACTAGCGAAAAAAAAATATGAAAATCTAAATTCATATTACGTTGATTTATCTGTGGAAGCTTTAAAGGTTTAATGAAGCAGTAAAAAAAAGTTCGGTTTGAAAGTTTTTTTATATTTGTTGGTTTGAACTTCAGACCTTTAACCAATCCTTGTTTTTCATAGACATACAAATAATGTTTTAAAATTGAGTTCTTTTAATTTTTTAATCTAAATAAGCCAGTTTTTTTCTGCTTTTGTTTAATTGATATTACTCAGATATGTTGAAATATTATGTTTGATGACGGATATTTATGTCAACTGAGGTTTAAAAAAACCATTAATTTTTTTAGATGTTGGATTGCATTCAATGAACTAAACATAATCATGAAGGATTGGAAGAAAGCATCAAGGCACTAAGTAGGTATTAGTGCTTAATGAACATACTCAAATGTGCGAAATCTCAATACATTGGGGGTTCGTTCATGGCTGAAGATAATAATATTTGTTCAATAATTCATCTTAATCGACATGATCTGGGCTAAAAACTGAGTAAAACAAAATTCAATTTACTCAAAGGAAATGTAACCACATTACTTAGTTGATTTTGTTTTCCTACCACATTGTTGATGTTTCTGTTGCTACTTCTGCTACTACTGCCGCCACCATTGAAGCAAATCCTCATAATGGAATCATTCGGAGCGGAAAATGTTCAACAATAACATTAGAGCGCAGAAGCTGCGCTTTATAATTCAATTGAATGACCGGATCTTGCTTGTTGTTTTCTCGCTTGTAGTTCATCTTGGGTGTTGTTGTTGTTTTTTTTTGTTTTTCACATTTGTTTTTCTTCGCATCTTAGCTTTATGGCAACCAAAACTAGGCTCATTGAACGCTGAACGTCCCTCTTGTGTTGCTGATCGTTGCCTCGGAAATCGGAAATTGATGAAGAAAAAAGCTAGCCGGCTTGCATGATTCATGCCCAACATTTATCGCCAAAGTGAAGCTGATGAAAAAAGGAGCTTCACAAGACCAAAAGCGCGGAAAACTCTCACCGATTAATCTTCGTCGTTCGCTGGACGGTTTTATGAAAAATATGTTCGAGCAGCAGAAAACATGAACACACATCACACGCATTTGCTATCATCATTACATTGTATGAAACGCGCTGCCGGTTTGTCTGACTTACTTTTTGATTCTTGCTAGAAATTTTGATTTATTATTTATTTTATCCACTTTCTTTGATAGACCTACTTTTTGGATTAACTTTAACATTCAACTCATACTTTTTTTTATTTTTCAGTTCAAAACCTGAAGTTGTGAAATCAGATTTTTTAATATTATAAAAACTTAAGGTCATTTCTATAATTTAAAGTATAGGGGTAGGTATTACGACAAAAGAAAACCTTTCAACATAATTATCAAAAGGTTCCGAGAGTCAATGGCCAAAGACTTGCCGAAAATTGCGCTAGCCTTTGTTGATCAGCCAAATTTCATTATGCCATTAGCGGTCGACTTTCGTCAATATAGAAAATTGCAACCAATATTCATGCATGATAGAGGGCACTCTCGACTGCCAATTATTGCCATATTGAAGTTAGGTTCGTTGAGTGGGTAAATTGTTTTGAATCGATAAGACGACTCTCTGAATAACAACAACGACATACGGTCACAACACAAACACATTTGTCTGGGGACACCAACAACAACAGAAGAGCACTTACATACATACATTCATAGCTTCAAACAACTCTCAGCAGCCACATGAATGAATGTGGAAGATTGTTTGTTGGACTAGTGCCGATGATAATAGGCTGCTCTTGTATGTGAAGCCATAATGAGGCTCTTTGCCAACACCTTCTTCGGCGTTTCGAGACATTCATTGATTCGCAAAGAGGCTGATGCTAGCTGCATCAGCATCAGACCGACTCCATTAGACAGATTGTTTGATTATTCAGTGTGAAAATTAGCAATCAAAAGGTTTGGTTTTCAGATAATGATGCTAGGATAGCTAACAGCTTCAACGAGAAGTGGGGGTTCTTTCAAAACAATTGAATTTTCGATGGTTGCACACCTGCAGCTCAACTCAACAAATACCTATTGATGTTTTCGAGGGCTTCATACTGATCGAGGGCAACTTTGAATCTTAGCCTTTATCTTTGTTTTTAGGTCGAGAATGGTTTTCAAAATTTCAAGATTCCTCAGATGTATAGAAAATGCTGGGCTTGATTCTTTATAAACAATTGAATTTTTTTCGCTCTAAAGTTCAGAAGTTCTTCCTTTTAACAATGATTTAAATAAGACAAAAAATCGTTGCGATAATTCCATAATCTTTGATGGAGCAGAAGATGTAAATAAAAAATTATGAAGAAGACATGGCCGTAGGAACAGAGGGGTTTGGGGGTTTCAAATTGTAATGGACGACTAAAGTGAATCAAGTGTAACAGTCTCATATTTTCGAAAAATTTCACCTACTAATAAATATTTGAAGACTGTACTCCAAAAACGCTATCAAAACTAATTCACAAAATAAGTTGGTGTATAATCTTTAAGTTCAGTCCTTACTTAGTCCCGAAAATCGATTTTTTTTTATTAAAATAAGACCAACTATAGTAGCTAGATTACCCGAATTTCGCCCGAATATTTGCACTTTATTTGCAAAATCAAGAGAAACTTAAATTTTGTGATCATAATTATGTGCTTTGCCTGCAAAGCCATTTTTTGAGCAAATTTTATCCAAATAAGCCTGTGTTATGTGTTTCGATGAAAAAAAAAAAACATTTCTTTAGTTTTAAACTTTTTGATTTTAATTGAAAACTTGTATGTCTGGATTATGAAATGTTTTTAGATAAAAAAAATGCCCGGATTTGCCCTGCAAGGATTAGTGCGGAAAATATCTGGCGAGCTTAGGTTAGAATTATTTCCGATGTTCTGATTCAATTTTTTTTTATCAAAATTTGTGGCTTGTGATCGGAATGGGGAGTCCAGTTTTTTATCCTTGATTATAAGTTCAATTCATCGTTGGGACAAAATCCTGATTTTAATCTTGTTTTTTTCCATTTGGAACTAAAAAAGAATTAATTTTTCATGTAAGAAACTAGTCATTCCAGAATATTAAAAGAAAACATACAAAATTACAAACCATTTTTAAGATTTGGATTTGAAATTTCTAAACTTACAAACATTAAAAATTGTTATCCAGAATTGAAATATTAGGCTTTTATCATTTGGTATTTTCATTCAAATTCATAACTCTAGTTACGAATAAACAATTTAAGTATTACACAAGTTTACAAAATAAGAAAAACCCTACAAAATTAGCTGACCTATATTTTCAATGTGAAATCGATCGCTGAATCTGACAATGAGATTAAAAAAAATCTCAGTAGAACAGTTTTTGAGTTTGAGAAAGGTACTTGTACTCAGTTTCAAATATCTCTGTCTGCATAATACTAATTTTAAATCTCTGTTTTTGCATATTAAAGGTGAATAAATTTGCTAGCGATCATTTGAAATTCTTTTGATGATATAAGTGTCTTTATGTTAGAAAAAATTATAGAAATCGCATTATTTTATGAAAAAAATTGTTTCAATGAACGTTTTAGTCTCGCAGGTAACATTTTAAAAATATTATTTTCTATTAACCTTTAAAATCAAATAAAAACAAAGATTTCAAGAGGTAATTTATCGAAATCTGTTAAATAGTGAAGAAGTAACGGTTTCTTTACAATAACAGTTATTTTTTCATTTTTAAAGAATTTATTGAACCGCGGTGTACTTCTCATAGTAAAAGAAGAATTAAACATGGTGAATCTCACTCGCTCCGAATCAAAATTAAATGTTAGCTTACCAGAAGGTTTCATGCCAAATTTCAGAACGAACTGAGCTTGAGTCTCAAGCTTGATGGGATTTTAAGATATTTTGCTCGAAAGAAGCAAGAAATATTGAATTTTCATTGATAACCTTTTTTTTAATTGACTGATTGCTTTTTATAATATTTTAAAGTCTGAATTAAGACAAATATTTCACTCGAAGACTGCAATCCGATTGGACTAAAACAAAAAAGTTATTTAACAAAATTTCATATTTACCGAGATTTCTTTCAATTTCATTTTTGGATTCAGCGCCCGATTTCACATTCAAAGTGATCTTTGGTATACTTAGTTCAAAAATGCTGTAAACCAGTGTTATTGAAAGAAATCACAAAGGAAATAAACGATTCAAAATTCAAGAAGGAGATTTCCAGTTAAGTTTTATTGATTAGATCCTAGGCTTCAGCCCTTTATCTTATTCTATAATATAAATGACACTTAATAACTACAGTAATTGTTAATTTGTAAAAGAGCACTGCACAATTCTACTTTTGATTTGTTCTCTGGACATGCTTAGTTGAATAATATCGACGTTTGTGTTGTAAAATGCCATCATTCGGTAAGGATTCGGTTAAGGATTTGGTTATAAAATGCCCTTTTAGGTTCATAATCATAGGATATTGTTACGAGGGGAATTTTAGAGGGATTAACTTTCGATCGATAGCGCGAATGCTGAAAGCGACGGAACAACTACGGAACCGGGATATTCCCGAAATATTATTTAGGTCACTTAAGTCGTGGTTTACAGATCAAGCTTTATTTCATAACTGAATAATTTAGTGCAACTGACCACTTTTCTCCCTTTTTACCTCATCCTTTAATTGTGGCACTACCCAGAACTACGTAACAATATTTTTGTTTGACATTAAGATTCAGACGTCGATTTCAAATTAGGATTCCAGATTTTTTTTCAAGTCAAAATGCAGAATTCAGATTCAGAATTAAAATTCAAAAACCCAAAACAGGTGTTAACACACAAATTTACACTAAAATTCGAATGGATGGAGTTTATAAATCCAAAACTTAATCTTTAATTTTATTCCTGAATATTTGATTCATTTTCACTAAAAAATTTCTTCCAAATGAAGCCTTCAAAATCCCTCATTTATTTTGAAAGTTTGAAAAAAAAAACTTTAAATTTAATTGATTTTTTTTCTTTAAAGTAATGGTTTCAAATGAATAACTATTGATATAAAACGACTTAAGCCTAGATAATGAAATATTCTTAGTTGTTTCCCTATGCTATATATATTAGATTGAGTCGATTTGGGGTCATTTTTGAATTTCTCAAACCCTGGGGTCTTAAAAGCTTTGTCTTGGTCCAAAATTCATCCATGGATTTTTGCAGAATTTTTAAGTAAAGTTTACATGAGTAAATTTGAACTTTTAGGTTTGTATGGCAAAATTGAATATTTTGTACTGAAAAATCAACATCATTTTTGTTTCGTCTGAGGAACCAAGCCAGCTGATGGTATGTCTTTTCGCATTGATTAACAATAAATTCAATTGACATCGCTGGTTAAGCCTCGCGAAATGTTGCATAAAAAGAAGTCACGCAATACCTCGCTAGGCACCCTGCAGGGATGTCAATTGAGTTTATTGTTGATCAGTGCAAAAAACATACCCCTATTAAACAGCTAATAACTTTTTTTTCCTAATAAGATACGAAGTTACCGTTTTTCAGCGGAAAATTTCCTTCAGTAATTTAATAAATTGGCACAAAAACCGTCAGCTGGATTGGTTCCACAGACGAAACAAAAATGATGTTGATTTTTCAGTACAAAATATTTAATTTTCCCATACAAACCTAAAAGTTCAAATTTGCTCATGTAAACGTTACTTAAAAATTCTGCTAAAATTCATGGATGAATTTTGGACCAAGACGAAGCTTTTAAGACCCCAGGGTTTGTGAAATTCAAAAATGACCCCAAATCGACTCAATCTAATATATATAGCATAGGGAAACAACTAAGAATATTTCATTACATAGGCTTAAGTCGTTTTAGTCTAATATGTATGCATTTATTAGGCAAAAATGTTATAGGAAAAATTTTGTAACCAAAACCGGGGAAAGCAGTTCTTCCTACGGCCCTGGAAGGAAATATCGACTTTTGGAGGGTTTCAACTTCAAATGCAATTTTATTTTCAAATTAAATAAAAATATTTTTGAATATTGTTTTCTCAAATTGAATTTCATAATTGAAAATTTCTAATGTAAAAAACTTAAAAATTAAAGGCAAAATTATGATAATCAGTTTAACTTAAATTTCTTCATTCATATTTGACCACCAATAAATAAGGATAATAGAACAATTTTAAGGATATTTTTGTTCCTTTAAAGATTCAATATTTAAATTTGTAGGAAACACGTTCAGAATTACTTGGTGTTATTTAACCATTACGAATACAAACCCCGCCAAACCCCTCTGAACGCCATCAGCACATTTTCAAGACATTTGAAATTTATGTACAAATATTTAAGAGAAATGAAAAGTTTAGAAAACTTTACCCATATGATTTAAAAATTGCGGCATCTGAGTCAGTGGATTTTAGGAATTCATTAACAGAAAAAATATTGAAAATATTTGAAATTACATAAATTGAAATAGTTTGTCAAAAAATTGTTTTATTAATTCAAATTTGGCAGCAGTATGCGAAACAGCGTGAATTGTTAACCAACCCAACATTTTTGGTTGAGATCTGAGGAAAATTTGGAACATAAGGACACTTTAAACTCCAATGTACGGATTATTTTTTGACACAATTTTTAATACATTTCATAAGTTAATATTAATGAATTCAAATATCTTTGATCTAAAACGTAAAATTTTTCACGATTAATCAAGTTATTTTTCAGCTCAAAATTTGATTGAAAAAGTACCGTTTAAGCATATTTTGGTGTTTTTATAGGAGCTGTATGAAAAAAATTAGACGTGCCTTATATGTAAATAAAAAATAATCGCAACAAAAAATTTTAAGCTTTTTCCGGCCCATGCGAAGGGGGTGGGGAAGGTTTTTTCAATTCAATCTTAGTTCAAAATACAACACCAAAAATGCACAATATAAAGGAAAATGGATTTCTCACATCATTTTCTCATTAAACATTGTCACACAAACTCAAAAAAAAAATGTTAAAATATGAAAAAAAAAAAAATCGCGACTTCGAATAAGAATTTTTGATACGAGAAAAAATTAAAGGTTTATGTTTTTAGAACACAAAAATTCAGAATTTAAAAACATAGATAAACTTATCAGTAAGTAAAGTGGAGTAAAATGTTCTTACATAAGGCCGGAGCAAATTTCAAATCCTTCTTTTATCACTCGAAGATGGAACATCGCGAGGGGGGAATAATAAAAAATAATGCGAAAGTATAATTAAATCGGAAAAAACTGCACGAAGCTTGTTTGAAACAAAATTGTATACTATATCACTGCACAAAACCTATTAATCAAGCTATTTTTCATCGAAAAATTCAATTAAATCAAGAATACAAAATGTGAACTAATTTCCTTTTTTTTTTTTCAAAATTTGTTGTTTTGGTTTTATCTTTCGGATATTTGATTTTATTTTTCGAAATTACCATAAAATACTTTAAACTTTGGTTTTTCCCCCCTTCGTTTTTTTTTGGAAATTTCGAAGGAGGGTTGGATGACAAAAAAGAAATATATTTCTGTTCCAGCCTTATTACAAATTCCAAATCTTATTTTGATGAACGTCTAAAATGGTTCAAGAGAAACAATCTTGGCTTAGAACCTCAAAAAAAATTCTAACTTGATTATTGAAATTAAGTACCAAATATCGAATTACAATAACATTAGACTAAGACCAAGCAAATCTCCAAGATTTTATCCGAATTTTTGAGCTTTTTTAGCAAAATAAAACAAAAAATTAAATTGAGGCATAAATATTATGTTTTTTGTGTCCAAAGTTTATGAGCAAATTTTTCTTCATATTGGCGGATATTAAAGAAAATATCCCGGAATTGCACGACCCAGATATTTGAAGATAAATATTTGGAAAGCTTAGGCTAGAATAATTCCGAATTTTGTGGTTCCAAATTTGTTTATAAACATTAAAATTCGATGGCTGTGATTAGAATTCTGGTTCTATATCCAGTTTATTGTTATTGAACTTCAGTTTGGATTGTCATTGAGTTAAAATCCTAATTCCAATCTCGGTTTTGCATATCAAACTTCAATATTCGAAACTTAACCTTTCAGAATATGAAAAAAAATATTTAAAATAACAAACTGTTTTAAGGATTTGAAATTTTTATTTTCGACACAGAATGCAGAATTGGGACTAATTAAAGTTTCATAATGTAATTGAAAATTGAATAGTTTGAAACAGTTTCATCATTTGCAATTTTTCTTCACATTTACAAGTTGAATTTTGAATAAATAACTGAAGAAAGAATTCATACTGAAATTCAACAAATCAAAATTCAAATGAGAGATTATTGGTTGAGAATTCTGATCCAAATTTTGCTTTTTGGCTCATAATTGATAAAAATAATTATCAGGAACTAAGATTCAAAAATCATTTCCAAATTCGGAATTCAGATTTTCTACTCAGGTTCAAAAGGCAGTATAAATTGAAAATTCAGATTCGGTTGAGTTTAAGAGTCAAGTTCCATAATCAAGATTAAAATATCGATGTGAGAATTTTCATTAAGGGTTCGATCGCAGTTTCATAAAAATGATTCGGGATTCAAAATTTTACATTCAATCAGAGTCAGTTTCGTACACAAACGAGAAGAAATAACAAATTTAGCAGAAAAAACTGGATTTTTGAGAAATCTAGTTTTTTTTTTATTCAACTGAAAACATATTTTACTGTATTTTTTTTTCATTTGTATTGCAGATTCTTCTCAAACAAAGTTTCAAATTTAAATCTTCGATTTTAATCAAGTGTAAAAGAGCATAAAATGAATCTGATTTGAACCGCAAACTTCATCTCTCACTTTCATTTGTAAATATTTGAATTTTTTTTACTAATTCCTCAAAATATCTTGCCTGTGTTCAAACAGAACTAGCTTACTACTTTTGTATTTAAGTAAATATAATATCTCTTATTTATTCTTTTAAAATTCTTGTAAAAATATTGCAGTTCTAGAAATCAATTTTGAGTAACTATTACGGCTCTATTAATATAGATTAAAAAGTGATCCACTCGGCAAAATGTAACTTTTTGAGTAAAATGCCTTGATAAACAAACCTTTGATTAAAAAAAATCAATTTTGAAAGTAAGAAATTAAAGTTAATACCTTACTATTGAAGTAAAATAACTCAAAGCAAAACTACTAAAGGAAATATTTTATCACCAAAACTCCCTCCATGAGTTTGTTCTTCCTACAGCCCTGCGTTTAGTAAACCTAGCATTAGGATATGTTTTCAAATTCATACAATTTTATTAAGTTTCTTTTATTTTTTCTTATTTCAGGTAAACGATCACCAACAACAGCTGTCAAGTAAGAATCTTCCAATCTGAATATAACCATATGTGATTTCATAATGCCCGAGGAAAGGTGGTATAATGCCAAAATTTGAATCTCAATTTCCATATGTGAATACCTCAGATGTGCAAAATGTAGGTTTTTTTTTACTGAAACCTCGTTCAGCCACCATTTAAAAATGCTTTTTTAGAGCACAGAGATACCACTTTTTGTTATTGAATTATTCCAAAATTTGACCTTGTTTTGTAATGATAAAAAAGTAATAACTGAATTTCCCAGCTTGATTTATATTTAGCTATTAATGATTCAATTTGGTATCGGTTTGTCATCATATTTAAGCATTTTTTAATTTGAATGGAAATTGTGACTGTTAAAATATTGAACTTTGGAAGCTGCATTAATTAACACCTGTCATTTTTACTTTATCGGAATCCTCTGTAATTAACTAAAGGGGAGAAAGAGGATACTTGATCCCTGGAGATATTTGATATCTTTGCTATATCTCGAATGACGGAACTTACAAATATCAAATGTTCAAGAAAAATGTGTCAAATTAAACAAAACAACAATGCTGTTATCTCAACAAATTTTGAAAAAATTATTATTCGAGTTATTGAAATTGAACAAAATATGATTTCGAGATGTTTTAAATCATTCTAAAATGTTTCTCATACAAAAAAATACAATAAAAATATTAATTAATTAATTAATGATAAAAACTTATGATGCAAATTTTTTAAAGCAGTAGTAAACTCTAATTTTTTAAAGAATTTTTTTTAATGTTTGTTATGGGGTTAATTGAACCCTAGAGACCAAAAAGATGTGGTTTTCTTCTAAATTGATCGTGATTATTGGTTATTACAAAATTACTAACATTTGTCCAATAACTTATGTTCATCCAGTAATTCTATGTTAAGTAGGACTCAAAATTCTGTATTTATCTATAAGCAAGAAAGGGTTGTATTCAAACTTTTAGAATTTCCTTTGTCTGATGCTTAAAAACTGTGAATTCAGAACTAATATGGCAAAAAATAGTCAACGGATCTTTTATCTTTGGATTTTGCTTGATTTTTGACTAGGGTCAGGGTATCCTGAATTAAGGATCAAGTCTCCTTTAGAGAAGGATAAGGTTTCTTTTACTCATAAAATATTACATTTTTTTCACGAAAATTCTTATTTACGTTATTTTGGTAGCTTCTTATCCTTTCACTGGGATGTTATCATTTGGTAAAATTAGAGTGAAGGAAAGATTACCATTTTTCAAAAATCTTTCTATTTTTGCTATTTTACCTGAAATTCTGATAATAAAAACGTAAAAAAATCGGAATAGTTTGCTCTCAATAGTTGCCAAGTCGACCGTAAGCTTAAAGATAAAACCATCAACCGTATCTTTCCGGGAAGTGACCTTCAAACGCTTCTGCTACTTTCGATTCATGGTTGAAACCTGGTTGACCATAACCCAGCCCAGTAGATATCATCCATACATCCATACGCAAGGGGGTATCTCAAGATCATGAATACTTCATGTCTTCTGCCAACCGAAGCGACTGAATCATTCAAATAAATTCATCACGTGCCATAACATAGAGCTAGAAGGAGGAAAAGTGGGAAGAATTCAAACGAAAAACAGTAGAAGAACGATCTAAGAAAGAAAAAAAAGCTAAAACCGGGGAACCTGATGCTCCATATCGAAAAGAGAGCCAATTTCATGCTGTCTGTCCGTCCATCGTTTCGACATATACAGATCTTTCGTTTGGGTTCGCGTCTCCCTCGTTCGATAACCAATCAAAATCCCCGGAACCCTCCGTGGAACACTAAGTATAAGTAAGTGGAATGGTTGTTACAGGACTGACGGATTCTTCACGTTCCTTCTTTCAACTAGCAACTTGCAGAAGAAACTAAAACTTAACCATCGAAAGAGATGCAAAAAAAGGGGGAAGAGGGAAAAATGTATATGTAAGACGATTCTGTGGAGCCCCCAGAAGAAAAACCACGACGAATGATTCCGAAATGAAAATCCGGTTTTGAAATGCAAATTGATCCCGTCTTGTGTTCAGTCAAAGTTTTTTTTTCCCGAAGCAACTCACCACGATATGCCATTTCTTACCATTGGAGTCGGGAACGAGACATTCGTCATTTCAGAGCCCTCGAAGAACAGGCAAGATCGGAGCACTAGCGTGCTTGCATCATCATCTTTCTCGGCAGCTGTAAGGGTTTGTGTGTGGGCCAACGTCTGTGTATAAGTAAATATGCAGTAGTCTCCGATGTGGAAATGCAGCAAGAATTTTCTCACGTGAAAACCAAATTGCCCCGAGGGTTACCGGTTGCATGTTTTTGTTTTGGAATTTTTTAAACAAATTCCTGGAGGCTGTTTTGACATTCTGTTGATCTTGGGAGCTCAATATCTATTAAAAAAAATCTAAAATAAAGTCGATTCCAAGTAAAACTGGCATATTAACATGATGTTGTGTTTCGTAGTGTTAAAACCTACCTAATTCTAATGCAATGTAATGTCCGTTACTTAAGGATAATTGTCAGTGTAAAAACTTTTTTATTGAGATATGAAATTTCCATTGAATGACCACTAATTTTTTTTTAATTAAAATAGAAACATAAACATTTCTAACAGTCATACGTAAATAAATAACTGGGGAGCGGGGCGTTACAACATTAAAATTCGATATTTATTCCGGCCTTTTTGAAAAAAAAAAAAAACAATACAGAAACTCTCACTTTGAAACATAAATTGCATTTATTAAACATTTGAAGTGAATGATTTTGTGTCATGCAAGTCGATTTTTTTTCAGATTATATCAACTATTCATACAAAAAGATTCAAGATTTCTATAATTGTTTCCATGAATCAAATATAACTCACAGTTTTCTAAGGTGCTGCTCCCAGATTGAAATCATTATAGACATAAAAAAAATTTAACGCTCCATCTTCAAAATTTCCCTTTATTTTGTACTCTTACTTTTCTCTTCTAATTTTCAGCTACTTGTTAATTCTTCAGCATCTTGCTTCTTACAATTTATTGCTTGATCTCGGAGATTCAATGTGTTATTTGAATATCTTGTTAAAAGTCTCGATGTAAGTTTGTTTCAAATCGTGGCTACTATAAATTCAATACTAGTTTACCCATGTTACCTATATTTAAAATAAAATATTTAAAATACGTGAAATTACAGAAATTTTTGAAAACTATTTAAATTATGTTTTATTTGTACATGATTTAAAGTTTAATTGGGGAACTGCAATTTGTGTTTCGAATTTTAATACAAAAAATAAAATACAACGATTGTTTCAAATCTTTAAATCTAAAACATTTTTTGAAAATTCTTTAATCTATCTTGGTGAAGGTCAACCGAAAACCCTGAAGAGGTGCAGATCGATAAATTTATGTATCGGGAATAGTTCTACGGCATGTCCTTGAACCGAATTTCGATCTTGTTTTCTCATGACCATCAGCTTAGAAGAACTTGAACGCTATCCTCTGCGCCACGAGCTGTGTCAAATGATCAAATTTGCTTTAGCCTTTGGAAATATTTTAAAATTAATTTTTTTTCTTGATGGCTTTCAACAAAAAATATTGTGTAAATTTCTAACTTTTTGGTCGAATTTTAACATCTCAATTTAAATTTCTTTATTAAGGAGCGATGTTTTATTTCTACAATCGTGACATTTATGAAGTTGGAGAATTTTAAACTAAAGGAATAGCTTTACTTGTTTGGCCTGCCATTATTCGAGTTTATAAAAAATATCTTAAATTATTTAAAAATCATGATTTTTAATCGATTTTTTATCTTATTTATCTTTTATTTTAATAATTTGAAATATCAAATCTATCTGATATTTTTGAGTGTTTCTTTTCATTTGATTAAATTTGTATTGACATTGTTCACGCTTCAATCTAAAAATCTTGCCTCAAGAAAACGTTTGGAAAATTCATAAATTGTGTATTTTATTTAAAAGTTGACAACCTCCTATGAACATAAAAAAATATTAAGGCAAAAAAGAGATTGATAGTGAAATGAAAAATTATAAAAAAAAAATTGCGAAATTAATCATGTAAATTAGTTTTGTTATTTAAATGATAGTAGGTAAATTTTATCGGCTTTTTCAGTCTAATAGGCAGTGAAAACGAATATTGTTTTTACTTCCGACGTTTCGGTGATTTATTTCACCTTTATCAAGGATTCTATAAAGGTTTTTAAGTTGTTTAGTGTGTGATACAATTGTTGGATTAGATATTATAATTTAGTGTACTTACAAAAACGGTGTTTTCTTGTCTGGATTGGGTTTTTCAAAATGGTGAAAATGTCATTTTGGGTGAAGAACATCGGCTTTGTGTTGTCGGAACTGAATATAATATGTGAAGTGGGATTATTTGTACTCAGATAGGTTGAAAAAATAACTTACAATTTGGTTATTGCACGACAAACAAAACGAACTACAACTAAACTATTTTTTTGATCAAATTTAAGTCTTAGAAAGTAGCTTGGTGAGAAAAATATATTTTGTATGAGACTGTTATGCTAGTAGATTCGAAAAAGGTTTCAAATATGGTCGATTAACAGTCCCATAATGAATAAAAATGGTGCTCTCGACCTTACCAATAACCCAATTTCGAAAATTTCAGGCCTAACGATTTATTATGACAACTCAGAAACGATTTTCGTCTATGCTGAAAGTGGTGGTCACAATTTAAAAATATATTCCAAAACAGAAAAAGCTGATTGTCTCGCTTGCTTATTTTTGTATATGGGACTGTTATGAAAGAAGGGGCGGTAGATGTTGCAGCTTAACTGACTTCATGTTATATCCAAAAATCTAATAACGTATTCGTTTATACACAGTTTTGCACCAGGTCACAACAAGTTATGCACATTTTACTGTCATTTTCAGAAGTTTATGCGCTAAGTTTTGCATTCGTAATTCCCCAGATTTGATTTAAAATAGACGGTGGAACAGTGAAGATTCGTGTGTGAGCGATCGAGGTAGCAAATCACTTACGACGAATTATGTTCGTTCTAGTATGGTAAACCTCAAAACCGGGCGAATGTAGAAAACGAATACGATAAAAGTATCATATTTTCATCATTTTACAGCGTGGGCTGGCCATACTGAGCTCTTTGATTATTTCTACAACATTTGTGCCATTTTCTCATACTTTTTTGATCAATGGGAAAGGATTTTGGTGTCCAGTGCTTAGCTCCCGATATAGAAAATATGTAAAGCACGTCTATATTTCATTTTTTTAATCACATTGTTGTGATCCCAAACACAGGGACTGAACCTTCTACTATTGGCATTGATTATGCTTCACAATGATCTTTGATCGAAAAGTTAATAAGTTATATAGTATATGACCAGGTTGTAAAAGCAACATTCCCATTATTAGTTATATCACTTAAACAATACGATACTCAGAATTTTGGTTCAAATTTAAAGTCAGTTTTGCTGCAAACACTCTACAAAGCACGGAAAAGTAGTGTTTTTTACCTGCTTTGGTAAATTCTTTTGTTTCCATGTTGTTAGAAGTGCTTGCTATCTCCATATGTGAGTGCAGTTGTTCGACCATTGTTTGTTTTCGATGCAAAAATAGAGATTTATTGTCATTATTTCTTTCATAGCTCTTCAAGGTGTTAATGGCCCACTTTGGTGTCTTCAGATGAAAGTTGCATCATGAATCGAGCTATACAATGGTATTTTTTGCAAAATATTCGGTGGTGCAGACGGTACTTTTAGACGCCATTTAAAGTTTATTTACAACTTTTCATGTTGAAGGTCATTATTGAAATTTTTTCAACTATTCTATTTGGAAAGCTGATAAAATTTCAATGCATTTTGATGTGCTAATTTATAATTTCCGTTGAGAAACAACAAAGTTATGTAGCTTTGAAAAATGGTTATTTTTTATTTACAAAAAAATCTAACCGAAGCTAACTCAAAAAATAATAATGTAAGAAATCTGAAAAAATACATGTGTTTTTAAGTCGCAAAAATGAATCAAATTTCCAATTTTGGGGAAAATCTGAAGACCCCCGGCGCAAACCCGTCAGATAATAAAAAAAAATCCCCATAAGTCAGATTTTTTTTAAATTAGCTTCACATTAATCGGGGAATTTGTTGATTTATGCTAGATGGAGATCTATATATATAAAAATGAATTTCTGTCTGTCTGTCTGTCTGTCTGTCTGTCTGTCTGTCTGTTCCCTATAGACTCGGAAACTACTGAACCGATTTGCGTGAAACTTGGCAGGTGGGGGTATTGGAGGCAGGAGAAGGTTCCTATTGTGGTTTGAGACCCCTCCCTCTCTCATGAAGGGGGGGAGGGGCCTCCCAAACAAAAGACAATTTTTTACATAACTCGAGAATCCATCAAGCAAATGGTATTATATTTGGCATGGGTTGGTATTTGGGAACGAGGAATATTTCTATGAATATTTGGTACCCCTCCCTCCTTTCAGTGGCGTGATAGGAAGGGGGGAGGGGGGCTAACTTACAATTTTTCATATAACTCGAAAACTAATCAAGATATTGGATCCAAATTTGGCATGTGAAGTTATTTGGATACGAAAAATATTTCAATGATTATTTGAGACCCCTCCCTCTTTCCAGTTGAAAGGGGGAGGGGCCTCTTTCATATTTTTTTATATAGTTCAAAAACTAATAAAGCAATTTGAACCAAATTTGGCATGGGAGGGTATTTGGATACGAAAAATGTGTCTATGATAATTTGAGACCCCTTCCTCTTTCCATAAGGTAGATATAAAGGGGGAAGGGCCTCTTTTATAGTTTTCAACATAACTTAGAAAGTAATTAAGCAAATGGAACCAAACTTGGCATGGGCGGGTATTTGGGAACGTGACATGTTCTAATGATTGTTTGAGACCCCTTCCTTCTTACAGCGGGGAGGAAGGAAAGAGGGAGGGGAGTTTCATACAATTTTTACTGCATAATTCAAAAACTAAAACAGCAAATGGAACCAAATTTGGCATGGAACGATATTTGGGTACGAGAAATGCTTCTATGAATATTTGGTATCCCTCACTCTTTCGAAGAGGTGGATGAAAAGGGGGAGGCGAGGTCTCCCTTACAATTTTCAGTATAACTGGAGAGCTGATCAAGCAAATTGAACCAGATTTGACATGTGAGTGTATTTGGATACTAGAAATGTTTCTATTATAAATTGAAGCCGTACCTTTTAAGCGGTAAGATATAAAGGAAGAAAGGGGGGGTTTCCATTTTTTTCCATAACTCGAGAATTAATCGAGCAAATGAAACAAAATTTGGCATCAACAAGTATTTGAGTACGAAAAATACTTTTATGAATATTAAGTTATCACCCCTCTATTGAAAGAAGAGAACGGAAAGGGGGATGGTACTCCCTTTTCAAGTTTATACAAAACTCAAAAATTTACTAAGTAAATAAAACCAAATTTGGCATGGCATGGAATATAGGAAGGGAAGAGGGAAGCTTACATTTAACTTTTATTTTACAAAATCCGAGAAATGGACAATACTTAACATGGAAAATCATTTTGGTATGACTCTATGATTATTTGACACATTATCCTCCTTTGAATGAGAAGGTACATGGGAGGAGGGAGGTGAGCCCAATACAATTTTGTTAGCATATGTTCTCAATTTATGCTTACGAAGCCAAAAAATGGAAACAAATATGGCATGGAAAGGTACTTGGTTACGAGATATGTTTCTACGATTGTTATAGACTCTTATGCTTTACATTGTAGAGAGGGAAAGAAAGAAAGGGGCTCCATACAATTTTTGTTGTAAAGCTTAAATACTTATCAACCAATGGAACTATATTTGATATAAGAGGATTTTTGGGAACGAAAAAAATATTTATTAAATATTACAATCTCCATTCAGCAGGGGGTGAAGGGAAGGACAGGGGGGCTCTCTTATCAGTTTTTTAGCATAAATCCAGAACATATCAAGCAAAAACAACCATACTTTATAAGTTAGATTATTTACGAACTATTAATTTGGGACCCTTCTTTTTTAGGGCGAAACTTAAGGAAACAGATGAAAATTATCAGATCTTTAAAACAAATTTATAAATCAAGATTCAGAATATAAGTAATGCTTTGTGGTGCAATTTGAAACTCCAGCTGCAGCTCTCATTTTATAGTGGTTGCTTATTAATTTCGTCATAATTTGATTTAAAATAATACCAAAAACAATAAAAATTGGAATGATTTCTGAAAATATCATTTGATTCTGAAAGGTGTAGCAAAGCACACCGGGTCAGCTAGTGTAATATATTTTTGAATTTATTGTAGTTGTAAAACAAAAATTAATATATTTTAATAATGATTTAATGTCTCAAATCCACATTAAAGTTTGATAAATAATCCTCGTCTTTATAAAAATTTTGAAGCAAATTTTCTTTTTCATAGCCTTTTATTTTTTTTTCGGGTACGGGATAGGCAATGATTTGTAAAAATTCAATTTTTGAACCTGGGAAGAAAATTAATTTTTATTATCGTTCTTCCATCTTGGATACAAGCTGTGTATAAATTTCTATTATTTAAGAAAGAGATTTGATAAATGGACTAACAAAGCTGATATTTTGGTGATGATTAGCCAATACGTTTTGAAATCTCCAGATTTTAACAAGAAGAACCTAGCACAATATAAAAACAACACCATTTTTTTTTTATTCAAAATCGTCGAAAAATCCTTTAAATGACAAGATTAGGTAGCGCAATATTGTTAGTTACACTTAAATGTATCAGTAAATATTTTTCGCAATTTTATGCCTTCAAAATTCTTAGATAATTGTTTTTCATAACTATTTTTGGTGCCTCTAACCAATACATACCTTTTAAATTTTCGTATTCAATAGTCTACAAAAGGCTTTTTTTAAAATAAAGTTTACCTTACTTGAGTTCAACTTAAAAACTCTGCCGTCTTCTAGTATAGAAAAATTAGTGATACGTATTGGGTATAATATGCCAAAAAAAACAATCAAATTAATTTTTTTTTCTTAATTTATGTTGATTTGCAAAAAACATGCAAAGTTGAGCATTTGTTTTTTATTTAAAGCTAAATCGTTCAATTAGATATTGAAATAACATCGCAAGTAATACTATCTTAATTTTTTTTTTAAATTTTATTTATTCAAATTTCTACTATTTTCATGGTGTATGAACAGGATAAAGTGTATATATTCACTATAACTGGCATCCCTGACTAAGTTGTGTCCGAAATTCACGCTATATCAAGTTACAAGACTTTCTCAAACTAGTACTTCCATTTTGTCCGCTAGAGGATGCTGATGCTGTCGCCTTTTCGTTGTATGGAGGAAACGACTGTGGTAAATATTGGTTAAATATGTTCGATTAAAAGCCAAGGTTTTCTTGCCATTAAAAAATGTTTATTCAAAGTTTTTTTTTTAAATGTGGTCCATAACTTGGTACCCTTCCCACCTTCCCCATGGTGAGATAGAAAAGGGAGAGGGGGTTTCATTCAAATTTGCATATCTCGAGTCTCGAGTCAAATATATGAAATGGAACCAAACTTGACATTGGAGGGTGTTTGATACCATACTTCCAGCCAGTGTGGTGAAGGGAAAGGAGAAGGGGGACTTCCATACAATTTTCGCTGAATGTCTCAAAACAGGCATAAAAAAAATTTTTTTACTTTACAATTTGTTTCAATTTTAGTTTGAATTGCCAAGAAAGGGAATAACTACGGGCAGCATTTTTCTTGAATTCGGGCATCCGGACCGGGCCAGACTGTTCCAAAATTTTGTATTGAATATCCGGAAAAAAACCGCATAAAATCAGGCTATCTGACAACCTTAGGCAAATGGCCATATGTTGAACATAACGTTAAAAGTTTACGAGGATTAAAGACGCAACTTCAAATTTAAAGCTAATGTTGTATTTTAACTAAGTATTGCATATTGAAACTAGAATTTCATGTTATTCAGATTCAATCTAAAATCATCAACAATTTAAAAAAAATTAAAAATAATAAAAAAAGTAGGCCCGTAGGAAGAAATGACAATGGAAGGAGGGGATGCTGGTGACCTTTTTTTTCTATGTAATTTTTGCTCACGCAGTGTATGAATTAAATAATCAAAAATGTTTAAAAATAACATACTATTTGATCATTTATTTTTAAGTTTTTTTTACAAACATAGTTTTTCTTGATAAACAGAAACTTTTGAAAATCCATCCTTAAATCTTTCAAATGATGATAAGGATTTGTATAAAGAATCTTTTAGTAACAGTTTAGTACTTTAATCGATCAAGATTAAGATTGTCAAAAATTTTACCGCACGTATCCGGGCAGGGTATCCGGGCTATTTTTTAAAAAGCCTGGCAAAATTCGGGCATTCTATTACCAACCATGTTTTTAATCCAAAATCCAGACACTATTCGGAAATGTTGATAAAAATTCAAGAACTTGACAACAAAAACCAAGAAAAAAAGATTTTGATCATTATTTTTTCATCCAAAACCATGATCAGATTTTGAATCGTATTTCAGGCTCCCTTAAAATCGTTTACCTATGTTTATTTCAATGAATCTAGCTTGTGCCTTTGAAGCACTTCGGAATCAAGTGCTGTCGTTTTGGGCTATGTACCTTTTTAAAAATTCTAAAAAAAAATCAGAAAGTAAATTTAGAATTTCTTGGACAAAGTTTTTTTTTTCATATCTTGAAAAGTGGCATAAAATATAAACTCAAGGTCTAGCAGTAACAGCTGCTTATTTTAATCAAATTTAGGACATTTTGAGTCGGTTGTTCTCCGTTGCTAATTACCCTATGAACCACTTAATTTCTTAGAGTACTTCAATTCCTTTTTTCCATCAACCAAAAGCCCGCGTT
Organism: Uranotaenia lowii; assembly: GCF_029784155.1. Lineage (NCBI taxonomy): Eukaryota > Metazoa > Arthropoda > Insecta > Diptera > Culicidae > Uranotaenia > Uranotaenia lowii. The sequence continues at coordinate 37,907,610 of NC_073693.1, forward strand.
ACGTCTTAAAGCGTGCCTCATTGCATGGCTACGATCTTCAAAGCCTCAGAAGAACCCGTATCTTTAAACGTTTCTTAGAAAAAAGCTAATATGAAAGAGTGGGAAAAAAATCTCCATCTTCATCTATGAACCAAACGACAACCGGGGCAGCAGCCGCCCCTGACAGAAGTCTGCCAAACTCCATCTAGCCAGGGTCCTCCTTTCCCATTTTGGAATCTCTAGAAGCAGCTGTACATCTGAAAATCATTCCACCTCTTCTGGTCCGGATCTGGCTTCAACCCACAGAATTCGTGACCGGTTCTCAATCGCTGACTGACCCAGATTTGGTTCGGGGTTTCTAGAGTTGGCAACTATCTGCAAGATGGCACACGGCGGCGGTTTTTTTTCTCTTTTTTTGCTGTTTGCCGATGCTAAATTCTGCATTCCAGCGCTTGAGGAGTGTGTTTTTTCCCTTCTTTTGCCTTTAACCGACTATCTCTGACGTGGTTTTCCTAGTCGCTTCGCATTCACCTGGTAAAAGAATCGAGACGCGACTCCGGGGAAGTTTTCTGGAAAACTGGAAAGGTCACGTTTCAAAATTCAACATGCTTCGAGTAAGAATTGCACTAAGAAAACCTAATCAATCAAACTAGGTGCACTTTCAAGATGTTTGTGAGGTTGATTGGCTCGAAGAAAAGTTTACTTCTCGAAAAAAGCAACGAATTACTCCGAATATCTAGAAAATTAATTTTGAATTATAAAAAATTGTCATTTTTATGTTGTTTTTCTTTGATGTCATTTTTGTGCCAATTTCGAATAATTTTTGTGTGATTTTGGTGGTTTCCCATGATTTTGTTATAATTTTTTTCTCGTTTTTTTTGGTATTTCTGAAATTTTTTGAAATTTTTGTTGTTATTTTGTTGTTATTTTTTTTGTCATTTTTGTCATTTTTGTCATTTTTGTCATTTTTGTCATTTTTGTCATTTTTGTCATTTTTGTCATTTTTGTCATTTTTGTCATTTTTGTCATTTTTGTCATTTTTGTCATTTTTGTCATTTTTGTCATTTTTGTCATTTTTGTCATTTTTGTCATTTTTGTCATTTTTGTCATTTTTGTCATTTTTGTCATTTTTGTCATTTTTGTCATTTTTGTCATTTTTGTCATTTTTGTCATTTTTGTCATTTTTGTCATTTTTGTCATTTTTGTCATTTTTGTCATTTTTGTCATTTTTGTCATTTTTGTCATTTTTGTCATTTTTGTCATTTTTGTCATTTTTGTCATTTTTGTCATTTTTGTCATTTTTGTCATTTTTGTCATTTTTGTCATTTTTGTCATTTTTGTCATTTTTGTCATTTTTGTCATTTTTGTCATTTTTGTCATTTTTGTCATTTTTGTCATTTTTGTCATTTTTGTCATTTTGGTCATTTTGGTCATTTTTGTCATTTTTGTCGTATTTGTTTTTTTTGTAAATTTCGTCATTTTAGCTTTTTTTTGTCATTTTTGTCATTTTTGTCATTTTTGTCATTTTTGTCATTTTTGTCATTTTTGTCATTTTTGTCATTTTTGTCATTTTTGTCATTTTTGTCATTTTTGTCATTTTTGTCATTTTTGTCATTTTTGTCATTTTTGTCATTTTTGTCATTTTTGTCATTTTTGTCATTTTTGTCATTTTTGTCATTTTTGTCATTTTTGTCATTTTTGTCATTTTTGTCATTTTTGTCATTTTTGTCATTTTTGTCATTTTTGTCATTTTTGTCATTTTTGTCATTTTTGTCATTTTTGTCATTTTTGTCATTTTTGTCATTTTTGTCATTTTTGTCATTTTTGTCATTTTTGTCATTTTTGTCATTTTTGTCATTTTTGTCATTTTTGTCATTTTTGTCATTTTTGTCATTTTTGTCATTTTTGTCATTTTTGTCATTTTTGTCATTTTTGTCATTTTTGTCATTTTTGTCATTTTTGTCATTTTTGTCATTTTTGTCATTTTTGTCATTTTTGTCATTTTTGTCATTTTTGTCATTTTTGTCATTTTTGTCATTTTTGTCATTTTTGTCATTTTTGTCATTTTTGTCATTTTTGTCATTTTTGTCATTTTTGTCATTTTTGTCATTTTGGTCATTTTGGTCATTTTTGTCATTTTTGTCGTATTTGTTTTTTTTTTGTAAATTTCGTCATTTTAGCTTTTTTTTGTCATTTTTGTCATTTTTGTCATTTTTGTCATTTTTGTCATTTTTGTCATTTTTGTCATTTTTGTCATTTTTGTCATTTTTGTCATTTTTGTCATTTTTGTCATTTTTGTCATTTTTGTCATTTTTGTCATTTTTGTCATTTTTGTCATTTTTGTCATTTTTGTCATTTTTGTCATTTTTGTCATTTTTGTCATTTTTGTCATTTTTGTCATTTTTGTCATTTTTGTCATTTTTGTCATTTTTGTCATTTTTGTCATTTTTGTCATTTTTGTCATTTTTGTCATTTTTGTCATTTTTGTCATTTTTGTCATTTTTGTCATTTTTGTCATTTTTGTCATTTTTGTCATTTTTGTCATTTTTGTCATTTTTGTCATTTTTGTCATTTTTGTCATTTTTGTCATTTTTGTCATTTTTGTCATTTTTGTCATTTTTGTCATTTTTGTCATTTTTGTCATTTTTGTCATTTTTGTCATTTTTGTCATTTTTGTCATTTTTGTCATTTTTGTCATTTTTGTCATTTTTGTCATTTTTGTCATTTTTGTCATTTTTGTCATTTTTGTCATTTTTGTCATTTTTGTCATTTTTGTCATTTTTGTCATTTTTGTCATTTTTGTCATTTTTGTCATTTTTGTCATTTTTGTCATTTTTGTCATTTTTGTCATTTTTGGCATTTTTGTCATTTTTGTCATTTTTGTCATTTTTGTCATTTTTGTCATTTTTGTCATTTTTGTCATTTTTGTCATTTTTGTCATTTTTGTCATTTTTGTCATTTTTGTCATTTTTGTCATTTTTGTCATTTTTGTCATTTTTGTCATTTTTGTCATTTTTGTCATTTTTGTCATTTTTGTCATTTTTGTCATTTTTGTCATTTTTGTCATTTTTGTCATTTTTGTCATTTTTGTCATTTTTGTCATTTTTGTCATTTTTGTCATTTTTGTCATTTTTGTCATTTTTGTCATTTTTGTCATTTTTGTCATTTTTGTCATTTTTGTCATTTTTGTCATTTTTGTCATTTTTGTCATTTTTGTCATTTTTGTCATTTTTGTCATTTTTGTCATTTTTGTCATTTTTGTCATTTTTGTCATTTTTGTCATTTTTGTCATTTTTGTCATTTTTGTCATTTTTGTCATTTTTGTCATTTTTGTCATTTTTGTCATTTTTGTCATTTTTGTCATTTTTGTCATTTTTGTCATTTTTGTCATTTTGGTCATTTTGGTCATTTTTGTCATTTTTGTCGTATTTGTTTTTTTTTGTAAATTTCGTCATTTTAGCTTTTGTTTTGTCATTTTTGTCATTTTTGTCGTTTTTGTCATTTTTGTCATTTTTGTCATTTTTGTCATTTTTGTCATTTTTGTCATTTTTGTCATTTTTGTCATTTTTGTCATTTTTGTCATTTTTGTCATTTTTGTCATTTTTGTCATTTTTGTCATTTTTGTCATTTTTGTCATTTTTGTCATTTTTGTCAATTTTGTCATTTTTGTCATTTTTGTCATTTTTGTCATTTTTGTCATTTTTGTCATTTTTGTCATTTTTGTCATTTTTGTCATTTTTGTCATTTTTGTCATTTTTGTCATTTTTGTCATTTTTGTCATTTTTGTCATTTTTGTCATTTTTGTCATTTTTGTCATTTTTGTCATTTTTGTCATTTTTGTCATTTTTGTCATTTTTGTCATTTTTGTCATTTTTGTCATTTTTGTCATTTTTGTCATTTTTGTCATTTTTGTCATTTTTGTCATTTTTGTCATTTTTGTCATTTTTGTCATTTTTGTCATTTTTGTCATTTTTGTCATTTTTGTCATTTTTGTCATTTTTGTCATTTTTGTCATTTTTGTCATTTTTGTCATTTTTGTCATTTTTGTCATTTTTGTCATTTTTGTCATTTTTGTCATTTTTGTCATTTTTGTCATTTTTGTCATTTTTGTCATTTTTGTCATTTTTGTCATTTTTGTCATTTTTGTCATTTTTGTCATTTTTGTCATTTTTGTCATTTTTGTCATTTTTGTCATTTTTGTCATTTTTGTCATTTTTGTCATTTTTGTCATTTTTGTCATTTTTGTCATTTTTGTCATTTTTGTCATTTTTGTCATTTTTGTCATTTTTGTCATTTTTGTCATTTTTGTCATTTTTGTCATTTTTGTCATTTTTGTCATTTTTGTCATTTTTGTCATTTTTGTCATTTTTGTCATTTTTGTCATTTTTGTCATTTTTGTCATTTTTGTCATTTTTGTCATTTTTGTCATTTTTGTCATTTTTGTCATTTTTGTCATTTTTGTCATTTTTGTCATTTTTGTCATTTTTGTCATTTTTGTCATTTTGGTCATTTTTGTCATTTTTGTCATTTTTGTCGTATTTGTTTTTTTTTTGTAAATTTCGTCATTTTAGCTTTTTTTTGTCATTTTTGTCATTTTTGTCATTTTTGTCATTTTTGTCATTTTTGTCATTTTTGTCATTTTTGTCATTTTTGTCATTTTTGTCATTTTTGTCATTTTTGTCATTTTTGTCATTTTTGTCATTTTTGTCATTTTTGTCATTTTTGTCATTTTTGTCATTTTTGTCATTTTTGTCATTTTTGTCATTTTTGTCATTTTTGTCATTTTTGTCATTTTTGTCATTTTTGTCATTTTTGTCATTTTTGTCATTTTTGTCATTTTTGTCATTTTTGTCATTTTTGTCATTTTTGTCATTTTTGTCATTTTTGTCATTTTTGTCATTTTGGTCATTTTGGTCATTTTTGTCATTTTTGTCGTATTTGTTTTTTTTGTAAATTTCGTCATTTTAGCTTTTTTTTGTCATTTTAGCTTTTTTTGTCATTTTTGTCATTTTTGTCATTTTTGTCATTTTTGTCATTTTTGTCATTTTTGTCATTTTTGTCATTTTTGTCATTTTTGTCATTTTTGTCATTTTTGTCATTTTTGTCATTTTTGTCATTTTTGTCATTTTTGTCATTTTTGTCATTTTTGTCATTTTTGTCATTTTTGTCATTTTTGTCATTTTTGTCATTTTGGTCATTTTGGTCATTTTTGTCATTTTTGTCGTATTTGTTTTTTTTGTAAATTTCGTCATTTTAGCTTTTTTTTGTCATTTTAGCTTTTTTTTGTCATTTTTGTCATTTTTGTCATTTTTGTCATTTTTGTCATTTTTGTCATTTTTGTCATTTTTGTCATTTTTGTCATTTTTGTCATTTTTGTCATTTTTGTCATTTTTGTCATTTTTGTCATTTTTGTCATTTTTGTCATTTTTGTCATTTTTGTCATTTTTGTCATTTTTGTCATTTTTGTCATTTTTGTCATTTTTGTCATTTTTGTCATTTTTGTCATTTTTGTCATTTTTGTCATTTTTGTCATTTTTGTCATTTTTGTCATTTTTGTCATTTTTGTCATTTTTGTCATTTTTGTCATTTTTGTCATTTTTGTAATTTTTGTCATTTTTGTCGTATTTGTTTTTTTTTTTTTTGTAAATTTCGTCATTCTAGCTTTTTTTTGTCATTTTTGTCATTTATACGAAGTAACTGTTTGTTTCAACATTCCGTTACCAATGTCAGTTTAAAATCGTTCGATTGAATGTCCATCAATTGTCAGCAGAAGGATTTCAACAACAACAAAAAAATGCTTCAACATTCGTCAACCACAATGTATCACCACTTGTCGCAATATTTTGCGTTACTTCTAAGCCGTACCCCGAAAACTGTGCCAAAGCTTGTCCGCCGTTTGGTTGTAACGCTTTCGTGTAATCGTAATTTCGCGCCAGATCAGGACCGGAACGAAGACAGCTTCAAATAATTTCCACAAACAACAAACAAGCTGTGAACGAACGAATCGAAACTAACGTTTGAATGTTGTTGGTTGGTCGTTTCAATGGCAGAAATCTGTCATTGTCAATGGTGGTATGGATTTGAAATGGTATCGGTTGGCGAAAAAAAAGGAACACTATTCGTTCGGATTTAAAACTCATGGTCGCGAATGTCACCAGACTGCTGACTGTGACGATTGACAGTTCTGAGAAGATTGACGTGCGGCAAAAGGCGCTAATTGAAGAGATCAATAGTGAAAAAAGCACGAAATAAATACAAACCGCTGATGGAAGGTTCTCTTTTTTGCAATTTATATCCACACTGTTCTAGAACTTCCCATCAGGAACACCCAATAAGGCTGACAATTCAATTTGTTCAAGGATTTTTTTTAAGTTAGATACTGATCAATTAACTGAGTTGTTTTAAACAATCGATCTTCAATGAGGTATCGAGCGAATTGTAAACTACATTTTTAGACCAAATAGAACACGTGAAAATTTAATGGCGAAGGACTTCAGAGCAAAAGAGGTATAAGTGCAACAATGATCAAATTTGAGTAAATAATATGAAACTATTTTTCTAATTTCATACCAAATTGAGTGATTTTTTTAGATTTTTTAGAATTTTATCAACATACTGCTAGTTTCGAAGAAAAAATACAAATAATGCAAACACGTATGGAAAATTGTCAAACACAATGATTCAAAAGCGTGTTTTCTAGAGAATAGATTTAATGCACTTGAATGAACTTAAGAGAACATTTTTGAGATACCGCAAATTGGGGGCACATTGATCCATTTTTTTCCATATTCGAATATTTGAAATTTTTTAGGTAAAGAGTTTAAAGCATGATCAGTGATAGCAGAATATTCAAAGGACATAAGTGGATAGAAATAAATGTTTTTTATTATTGTTTGATGCACAGAAGGCTTAAAACATCTATAACAGTAATTCTTTGTTTGGACCTAATTGAATTTTTCAACGTTTTCTTTCAAAAACAAATGGTCGGGGTTCGACCAGACCAAACTGAACGCCATGAATTTGATTTCGAGATAATTAAGTTCAATGTTCACAGCCCTACTAATCGGTACCTTTTCATAACATATCTTATTGAATGATTTTACCAACAAATTTTTACTCTTTTCAAGCCATTGAGTTTATACTGGTTGATTTATGATACCCAGTTTAGTAGCAAATTATATTTTAATAACTATATGATTCCACTCAGTTCCCTCTGGTCGAACCAAAATGTTGAAAAATCTGCTAAACTCTATCATTTGACTGGGCATTATGTTCTAAACTTAGGAGCCTACTTATAGGTGAACCGTGCTATACAAATTTCCCACTTTCTAAACGCGAAATATATTTGATTTTTTACTTACCGTGTTATAGACGATGGTAAGCAATGAAAACAAGCTTATAATATTATTAAAAGTAAAAAATCCAACCTATCCATAAGGAGAAATGGAAAATAAAATTCAACGGATTAAGTTCGGTCTGGCTGAACAAAAATTTGTAGAAAGGCTGACGACCCACAACATGAATTTTTGGCCACGTTTTGGCTAATTTATCATTTAAACAAACAGGTTTCAGTTCTTACCGAACCGAAGAATAGTTTCGAATCGGAAAACCGAACAAACTGTAGATATTCCCGTACAAAATAAATTCTCTTAAGCAAAACGTGCTTTTTAGTTTTCCCTTTAAGGTGGCTCTCAGTTCACTTTGGCGTTACGCCTTTTTGCCATTTCCACTGCCTGCCATTGAATTCTTTCAATAAAATCTTAAAAAAATGGAAAAATGTTCCGATTTTTATAAAGTAGGTAGTTTATCAGGTTTTGCAATTTGTTTCAATTTGGCGTTCAGTTTGGTAGGATCGAAACCCGACCAAAAAAACTCAAAAGATGGACAATGTTGTTGCATACATTTAGGGGGAAAATTATAAACATTTTCCAACATTTTTTGGCCTAAAAATAAATTAAATTTTACCTTCATGCAATTCTCTAGGTCCCCTCACTGTTCCTATGTTATTTTTTTAAACTTAACCATTTGATAAGGTTTTTAGCCATTAGATCCATACAGGCTTTTTCATAGAAAATGATCGTTTTTTTTTTAATCTTTGAAATATATGTATGTCATGAATGACCATAAAAATAGCTCTTAAACTATACCTATACAAAGAAAAAATAGTCATACTTTAATACAAAACAGCTCATTTGCTTCTAGATGCTATAATTCTATCAGGAAATGTGTTTGTTTGTGAGTCTTCGAAAAAACAGATATTTAAAAACTTTAAAACTACATTATAAGTAATATAAAAAAAATCAAAGTTCCCCCAGTTTACAGTACGTAGAAGACTGTGTTTACTTTCTCCAAGCCTGAAATTGTTTTTGAAATAATATCTTATTAAATTGAACTTTCTTAGAAAACATATGCAACTTCAAAATACTATTCATCCAAGTTGATGCCATATACCTAAATATTTGATTTTTACACTCGAAGCTATCATTTGGAGGATTATCCTTCAAAACATCAGACACAGATCATGACACTTTAAAAAAATAGATATTTATTTTTTCAAATTGAAGTTACTTATTATCGTCGCTATTGAAATCAACGTTTTTCTATCAAATAGGGTGGGTTTTCTGATCCAAAAGATTGTTAGATAAGAAAATGATTTTCCAATTTTTGATGAATGAGATAATTTTAAAGCATTGATATAAGATAATTTGGAAATTGGATGTGCTGGCTCTTGTTCTGCACCGCGCGTGAGGTGAGGATAGTAAACTCACCTGAGTCACTCGATCACAGGAATCGCTATAGGCGATGAACGTTACTTCGGATAACTTTGGGCTGAAACTCTGTCTTATAACCCTTCATTTCAGGATTTTTTATTTTCCGTTAAGAATCATTTCAAACTGTTGCAAATGATTTAAATTAAATACGATTTTTCACTTTTTTCATACATTAGTTGTTGCAAATATGTTACTTTATGAAACAAAGGGTCAACTTACATCAACTATCGGAATAATGTGATAAAGAGAGTAAGGTGACTTGACTATCGTCATCTCACGCGCGGCGCAGAGTAAGGGCCACTGAGTGAAATACTTGCGAAAAATATTCTTATACAAGTCAAGAAGTTATTGTAAATTATGAGGTGCAGTCCTGATGGTGTTTGATGATTTTTAATGCATCGTACTAAGGTTTTTTATTTAAGAATATTTTTAGGGAAAAACTGAAAGCCTTTTTTCATCGGATTTAGTTTTGATTTTTGATTATCAATTCCGTCAAAGATTAAAAAACTGGCATAAAATTCTGTGTGCTTTATGGCTGATGTGCGCTCTGATTTTACTCTTTGACCAGGAAGGATTTTTTCCCTGAAATTCATAGATCTGATACCAACCTTTCTTTTTTTTGAAAGATGCCATTTTTTATTTTAATATGTTTAACAAAAACTATCATCAATCCTTGCAAGTTATTAAGTGAGTGAAATTCCACTCAACCCAGCTAACATGAAATCGTAATAGAAATAATAATCCAAATCGATTAGTAACACATTTTCAATAACCATCGTACACACGTTGGTATTGAGTGATATTCTATCATTCATTAACGACAAGCTTTGCCCAAAAACAGTTGAATCGGATAGCAGTTTAGTCAATTCGTAAATATGTCTCCAGGTCTCCAGAAAGTTTAGAATATGCTAATTCGACATTTACGATTTGAGTGAACTGATTTACGATAAATGGGTGGGACACTCTATCCGGTCTCTTCTTTTGACCGGTTCGTAAATAGAAAATTTCAGCTATAGAGCTATAGCGGGGATCATACCAACTGATGAGTTGGCATCGTGGTAGGATATCGGACAGCGAACTCGGAGGACTGGAGTTCAAATCTCGGTCGAGGAAATTTATTTTGCTTTTTGTGGGAAAATCGAATCGTTGGAATCTTGTCATTGTAGATATATCGCCTCCACTTTTGTAGCTATATGCTATTTTGGTAAGTTAAATACAATCTTTTCATCTGGTATATTTGTTTTAATAATTCGGTTGTTCCTGTGTTATACCTTCATAAATTTTGGCTGGGAAGTGATTCGTTTTCATTTTTGACTGCATAGAAGGCTTCGAATATCGGTGTTTATTTGAGTGACTTCAAACTCGTTTAATCACGAAAACAGCACACAAGGCCGGATTAAAAGGAACCACCGAGGTGAACAAACATTAAGGGTTTTGCTCTTAACAATGATCAAAACAAGCATACCAGATCTGAAAGTTCAATGGTTATGAAACCTGAAAGTTGCACGCAGGGCATATTCGAGAAAATGAATCAATGAGGCATTTAGAAATCAATTTTTAATTTTACAATAATTTCTGAAATATTTTCACCAGGGACTATTTTCTTAACCTGCTGCAGAAACAAATACATTTTTTTCTTTCAAATTCTTACATTGGGGATAGCAATTTAGTACACTTTAAATATGTTTCCAATATACTTATGAGAAATCAACATTTATTGTCATTTAAGTAATCCAGCTTTAGAAATACTAGAAGGTATTTTTGCTTTAACATTATCGTCAACCTAATAAACACTTTGAGAAATCATAATTTTTTAAGCAAACTTAAAATTCTTTCAATAAGAGCTCTAAAGTTTATTTTACTTGGATAATATAAAATATAGATATATTTATTTAACTATCAATTAAATAATAAACTTATCGAATAAGTTGTTGATGCATAAATATAAAAGGTTGGCATAGGATGTATGGGAAAAATTTCATGATCGAATTTTAAAAACCAAATGAATACGTTTTGTTTTTTTTTTGCCAAAAATTACTGATCTGTGATAAATTTCAGCTCAATCGGACTTGATTTAGTGGTGCCACAAAGCACTTTAAGTTTCGGATTGACCAAAGAGGGGACCAAAGGAAAGCGGAAAATTGATATTTTGATGTTGATTTATTTTGAATTCAATTAAATTGAACTAATTTGCTGTTAATTTAAAGAATCAAAATTTTAAATGTAATGGAAAATGATTTTAAAAAATGAAAATAAATTCAAAATCTGATATTATCTCGAAGATCTTTTTTTTGTCAAAAATAGGCTTCAAAATTTCAAAAATCACCTAAGGGGAGATCAAAAGAAAATCGGAAATTCGAAGTTTTAATTTTGATGTCAAATGACTTGAAAATGCATAAAATGCAGATTGAATATCGATTTTTCCGATTTCATTGGTGATTTTAAGAGTAAGTAAAACAGAATTTGAGCGATTTAAGAAACCCCTAAATCAAGTTCGATTGAGCTGAAATTTGCCAGCCACTTCTGAGAGGAAATTTCCAAATCTGACAGTTTTGAAATCGTCTCATTATCAATGTCGTAACATTTATCTTTTATTTTAGCAATTCAATCATGTAATAAATCATCGTATTTTTTTTAAATATTAATTCAGGTTCGATGCATGTTTTCTGGAAAGTTTTAAAATATGATTAAAAATCTTACAACGCTGAAAACGTTCTTTTATTTGCTGTTTGCTAACATTTGGCAATACTATGTAAATAAATAATAACATTTGGCCGGGGTTTGATCAGGTCGAACAGAGCGCCAAGAGAAATTTTAGAAACAACTGAAATCGAATCTTATGTAAATCTTTCTCTAGTTCTAAAAATCAAATATGGTTGACTATAATGAATTTCTTGGAAATACGAAGAATCGATTCTAGTTTATAAACGTAATAGAAGTCTCTAAATCGAATTATTTCCTCATAAAATTCAAATATATCGATAAAATGCAAATGACGTTCAGTTCGGTCGGGTCGAATCACGATCATTTGATTTTCTTGTTTTGAAGTATACTTTTGTTTTTCTTAAAGACTCGATAAATTCGGAAATTCTATTGGAAAACTTGAATGCTTTTTATTCATATTATCCATTCAAGAATGAATTGTTTGATTAAATTCCTGTTTACAGTTAAGGTTGAAATTTCTCAAAAATTTCATCCAAATTGCCATGTTTTTCAAAATTGCGATAAAAATAATGAGAAAACCACTGAAACTTTTTTCTCAAAAGTCAAAATTACTGGCGATTTTCCGGAAAGTTAATCATTGAAATAATTCCTCTAATTTCAAAACAGATTACAAAAGTACACAAATTGAATGAATGAATTTTTACCCATTTTTCAAAGTTATTTTGAAATCAATCGCTGATAAAAAAAAACTAATTGTATATTTAGAATCAGCGCCACTAATTTGTCGCAATCTGTTTTAAGGTTCTTTGCATCTCGAAAAAAAAAAAGAAAATATTGTACCCATGTGTTATCATTTCTAATCGGGACAAATGAACCAAATTCTGAACTGCAGATTTTCATTCATTTTTTTTTAATTTTGATCTGTTTTTTTTTACCTTAAACATGTTTGTTGTTGTTGTTGTTGAAATGTTAAATTTTCAACGTTGATTCTTAGATTTGAAGCATGATTGAAAAATATGGTTTTTTCTTAAAATTTTTCCCCTTTGCTTTGATGTTATAGTAGGTATGAATTTGAAATTTTAATAAATGTCCAATATCTTCACTCCGATTCTGAGTTTTGTTAAAGACAATATATATCAAATTTCAATATTATTTAAGATTCCGATTCTTCATCAGGACCAATTTTTGATCAGCTGTTGATAGACTGTCGACAATGGTTCATTTAACCATTTTTTCTATTATTGAAGAATCAATTCAACATTCAATATGGTTTTTTAAACAAAGCAGTTATCTGTTTGTTTGGTTCTTACCTTTTCAAAAGAAATTTTGTTGTGAAGCTGAACAATTATTCTTGATTGATTAACTATTCATAAGGGTGTGTCGAGTTGCAACTTTTCTTGAATTTGAAGAATCCGTGCCATAATTTTTTTTTTATTTTGTTAATTTTTTTTTATTTTATTTAATTTTTTTTATTTAATGAAACCAAATTTAGCATGGAAGTATATTTCGGTACAAGGAATGTTTCTACGGTTATTCGAGACACCTCCCTCCTTCGAGCGGGGAGGATGGAAAGGGGACCCAGCTTCCATACAATTTTGATACACAACTAGAAAATTTATCGAACAAAAAGAACCAAATTTGGCATGAGAGGGTATTTGAATACGAGGAATAATTAATGTTAATGATTTTTTATTCCAAAATATTCATACCATATTTTCTCGAATATTTTGTCTGTGAAATAATTCACATTTCAAAAAATGTGTTCAAATATCTGGAAAAGGTTTTTTGTTTTGAGAGAAAAATCTTTTTTAGAAAAATGTCCACAAATATCTAAAGCAGATTTTTTGTTTTGGGTTTGGCTTTGGCAATAAGGGAAAGTTCATGCTAGGGATGAGTATCAGTTTCGTTGTTACACTCAATAAAAATACTGAGTAAGTTTTCGAAAACTCTCTCTAAACACAGACTTTAATTTACAATTTTGTTAAAACTTAGAAAAAACTTTGAGCTTGATTGACATAAATATCTGTCAAATACCAGTCAAAAGAAAAAATGTCTAACCACGTTTTCCAAAAATTAATTTCTTCAGTTCCTGCTCAAACAGTTTTCAAACGAAAAACTATTCATCATTCAACTTTAAGTCGCAACACGGTGTGTTTCTAGAAGATGTTTAAAAGAAAAAAAACAGTAACTCTAATTTTTTCAGAAATTGAAAATTTAGCCTTTTCTGAGTCATTTCCAGGCAAAACTAAAATATTTGGTCGGTGAGTCCCCATACGATTTGTTTTTTTTTGAAGATTTATAGTCTATATTTATAAATTTTCAATCTGAAAATTATTCCAATGCAATGGAATTGCAATTGTTTTCTTTAAAAAATTATTTTTTTCATTTTTATTCAAGTTTTTGTTATTCTGAAACAAAAAAAATGTCTACGTTAGAAAGATACTAATCTTTGGATTGAAAAACTTAAATTATATGGAAATTTTATTTGAAATTTATTATTTGAACATCCTCGTTATAATTGATGATATCCAAATGTAACTTATACTTAAATTCATATGTGTGTATCTTTTAAAACTAATTCTGATTAAATGAAATTTAAAGATACATAAATAACAACAGTCCAACATCCTTTGATTGGTTTCCTACGAAATATTAAAAAAATGTTTCTTTTTTTTTTCAAACTTGTTCTTTGAATAAATTCTACAATATTTGTATCCTCAGATGCATATGACCACGCATTTTGGAAAAAAATAAAAAACTTTTAGATGCAACTCGTTTATGGTTTTTTTTAAATTTCTTTTACCTCAGATTAAAATTTTAACAAATCTCAGCAGACCAGTTTTAATAGAATTTTTAAAATAAAATATAGTTAAAAGTAAAAGTAACTGCACTGAAATCCGTGCACCTTCGACTACATAGCATCAATTTACTTTTACTTTTTCGCAATGACAAATTACTTTTTCGCATATTGTAGGTGAATAAATTGTCTATCAAACATCTGAACTTCATTTTTGCGTAAGAATTTAAATACTGTTGATATTATTTAATTAATGGAATAAAGATGCAAAACTATTTTTTCAGAAGAAGATTCAATTTCATCGATAGTTTAAGACCAGATTTGTGCATCTTAATTTTTTTAGTTTTTACGGATTTCTATGGTTAATTCAAACTAATTTCTAGAGGTTTTTACCCCATCTGGTATAAAATTGTCAAAACTATGATTTTTTTACTGTTACATTAATGCTTCATTAATGTTCTATTTAATAAATAATTAAAAAAAAAAAAACTGCAGAGTCCAGTAGAATAGCTAATATTAGTATAGGAAGAACAAAACACGATGAATTTAACGCATTTTGAGCTAGTTTGCTATCGATCATTTGCAATTCACTTTTGCCAACAAATATGTTGATTTTTGAAATTCTTAGATAGACAAAAAGAGAGAAATGCATTTTTGGAATAATTTCAAATTTATCACAGTTTTAGACAAGATTCATCCATTTAAAAAAATCCTTAAAACTTAAAAATTCAATTTAAAACAAAAAGTTCAAAAGATTATAATAATAATATGTTGGGTTGAAAACTGTAGAAGCTAGGATTATTAAACCTTAAAAGAAAGGCTTTGAATAAACTTGGAGAATCACAGTGTACAGGTGGGTGCCTAAAATTGGGTTCAAAAATAAAAATAAAACATTTTATTTAACACTCCAGGCTTATTATGATCATTTTATCAAAGAAAGTAACAAGCAAAATTCAAGCAAGATCAAATTACTGTAGTGACTTGCATTGAGTCTGAAGTGCAAATGGGATTTTAAGACATTTGACTCAGGAGATGTATAAAAACTGAATTCTCTTCAAAAATTGTTTTTAACGGATCGTTTACTTTTGAATATCGATTTTCTTAATTTTTAAAAGCTTAAATTAAGACAAATGTCTCTACTCCAGATTGCTTCACGATAAGCGTTATCACAAAAAAGTAATAGCGGTTCCTAGTATTATCTAATTTTCTTAATCATTGAGCTTTTTTTTTTAAAAAAAACCCTCCAGTGCTTCCACAATCAGAATATCTAAAGATAATGGATTCAAATGGATTTAAGTTATTCCAGATAATTCCAATAATTTAAGATAATTTTACCCTCTCAGACTGTTGTCAGGATTTGCCAGCTGATTTTTAAATTTTAGGATTATAAGATATTTTTGTGAAATTTTCTTCGTTTTAATAGCCCTATAACTAGTTTGAAATGATTTTTAAAACTTTTCAAAGTTTTCAATGTGATTGATGAGCTACCAGTTCAATTCGAAAATATTGAAAATTAGAACTAAGAGAATTATCACCTCTGAAATTAATAAACACTTGAAAAATATGTATATTTTTTAAAGATTTCAAATAGAAAATTTTCAAAAAAAAATTTTGTATGGAGGGTCACCGACCAAATATTTCAATTTTTGGTGGAAATGAACCGGGAAAAGCTCTACTTTCAGCCCATGCAAAAATTAGCGTTACTGTATTTTTTTTCTTTAAGTCCTTCTACGAAACACACCGTGGCAAAACAACGCAAATGTAAGAAACTCTTTGTTTGCGACAGAAAATGCATTTCCAGGAGCACCTCAATTATGAAACCACAACAGCAGAAACCTTCCTCCCATTCGGAGAATAAATAGATAGTCAGACCAACTTGGCCCATGGAAATATGTACGTACACATACATTTATGGCCTCAATGAAGAGCCAAGCCAGGAAACCTAGATCAAAAACCGGAACCCGGTGTAGAATGAGAAAGCTCATTATATTGTCATCTAATTCTGCAAAATACATCAAGCCACTTCCCCTTTTTCTCAACCTTTTCATCGCCTCTGCCACCTGGCTTACCCTTTTTTGAGGGTGGGTATGAGAAAAACATCTCTCTAGCTTCCACACTTGCTCGGATGCTCAGCTCCAACTGCATCACGTATCGTAATCAGGGAAACCATATCTCATCCTGGACGAAAACCGTACGTACATACATCCATCCATGCCATAAATAAGTGTACGACGAGCATAATAAATTCAACGCTCAAACTATCCTTGTTTGGTTGCCACTGGCATCAGCACTTGAATGAATCATCCCCCCTTACCCCTACTTTGGAGATCCTAAACCAAAATAGAACCAACTTTGCCCGGAAAAGTTGGCTCCTTCTGCGAGGTGAATTGTTAGCAGCACATTGATGTAGATTCAAACTCAAACTCACATATCTACATATGGATTTATAATTACGATGAAATGTGGCGAATTGGGAGAGCCCAGGCTAATTAGCATCAACACGTTCCGGTTGAATGCTCAAATCTCGTAATCTGGCCCCTCAGTCCGGATCGAGACCGAAACCATGGACACACATTTCATTTGAAAACTTATCAGAACAACTGATTTCGCTGGCTCGGGACAGACCATAATTCCTTATTAGCGATTATGTAATCTGATATTGAATAATTTCTATTCAAAAAATGTGTAAAATATGACCAGATTTTCTCATGCTCTGTAGATGCAAAATAAATTTAAAATTGTTTTGAGGAAAAATGTTCTCAATAGATATTCTAAGAAAACATGATAAAGTTTTATAACGAAACACAACTCTCAAATGGATGATTCCAGATTGAGAAAACGATTCAGCTGCATGCTCTATCTATTACCGAATAATGCAATCATAAAGTTCTCTATTACATCAGACCTCAACCACACACCGACTTGTATCAATTCCATTTCAACTCAACCTTAGAAATTGGAAACTCTCCAGTAACTGCTGGGAAAATTTCCACATTACTCAAACAGCTACATGTTTCATCAAACTTCTTGGCCCTACCCTGTTCTAGTTAGCAATCGAATCGAAACCAGTCTTCGGCATCACTGCGGAAAAACAAAGAAAAATTAAGATCCATCGCCAGGGCGTTTGCAAAACTTACAGCTCACTTACAACTAACAGAGCTCTAAATCAGAAGCACACGTAAGTGCTTTTGCAGAGTAACTACACAAGAAATGTGTGCTAAATAGAAAGAAGTTAATGGCGAGAAAAAAAAATACTTTGAAAAAAATCTCCTACATTTGCTCACCCGACAACAGAAACATCGAACTACATCTCAGCTCTAAAAACGTAACACATCGTTGAGATCGTTTTCTGATCTGCTTGCGAAATTGAAGTTTTTTTTATTTGTGTTTCTTTTCAATGTTGCGTACCTTTTTGCTCACACTGTGGTTTTTTTTTGCTTAAACAAGCAAATAACAACCTTTTTTTCCGATTAGTGTGTATAATGTGCTTCTGCCTCATTAATTTTTTTTTAAATTCAATTAAGTTATCTAACGTAAAAGGCTATGCAAGCTACAAAAAAGTATCTTGAAAATGTTCAACATTAATTAAAAAATAACAAAACCCCAACTAATTTTTAAAATTTTCAGATTTTAAAAAATATTAAAAATTTGAAAAAATGGATAAATTGGACAAATTGGAAAATTTCGACAATTTGGACAATTTTGACAATTTTGACAATTTTGACAATTTTGACAATTTTGACAATTTTGACAATTTTGACAATTTTGACAATTTTGACAATTTTGACAACTTTGACAATTTTAACAAATTTGACAATTTTGACAATTTTGACAATTTTGACAATTTTGACAATTTGGACAATTTGGACAATTTGGACAATTTGGACAATTTGGACAATTTGGACAATTTTGACAATTTTGACAATTTTGACAATTTTGACAATTTTGACAATTTTGACAATTTTGACAATTTTGACAATTTTGACAATTTTGACAATTTTGATAATTTTGACAATTTTGACAATTTTGACAATTTTGACAATTTTGACAATTTTGGCAATTTTGACAATTTTGACAATTTTGACAATTTTGACAATTTTGACAATTTTGACAATTTTGACAATTTTGACAATTTTGACAATTTTGACAATTTTGACAATTTTGACAATTTTGACAATTTTGACAATTTTGACAATTTTGACAATTTTGACAATTTTGACAATTTTGACAATTTTGACAATTTTGACAATTTTGACAATTTTGACAATTTTGACAATTTTGACAATTTTGACAATTTTGACAATTTTGACAATTTTGACAATTTTGACAATTTTGACAATTTTGACAATTTTGACAATTTTGACAATTTTGACAATTTTGACAATTTTGACAATTTTGACAATTTTGACAATTTTGACAATTTTGACAATTTTGACAATTTTGACAATTTTGACAATTTTGACAATTTTGACAATTTTGACAATTTTGACAATTTTGACAATTTTGACAATTTTGACAATTTTGACAATTTTGACAATTTTGACAATTTTGACAATTTTGACAATTTTGACAATTTTGACAATTTTGACAATTTTGACAATTTTGACAATTTTGACAATTTTGACAATTTTGACAATTTTGACAATTTTGACAATTTTGACAATTTTGACAATTTTGACAATTTTGACAATTTTGACAATTTTGACAATTTTGACATTTTTGACAATTTTGACAATTTTGGCAATTTTGACAATTTTGACAATTTTGACAATTTTGACAATTTTGACAATTTTGACAATTTTGACAATTTTGACAATTTTGACAATTTTGACAATTTTGACAATTTTGACAATTTTGACAATTTTGACAATTTTGACAATTTTGACAATTTTGACAATTTTGACAATTTTGACAATTTTGACAATTTTGACAATTTTGACAATTTTGACAATTT
This sequence comes from Uranotaenia lowii, assembly GCF_029784155.1. Lineage (NCBI taxonomy): Eukaryota > Metazoa > Arthropoda > Insecta > Diptera > Culicidae > Uranotaenia > Uranotaenia lowii. The sequence goes on from NC_073693.1 coordinate 37,926,775, forward strand.
TGACAATTTTGACAATTTTGACAATTTTGACAATTTTGACAATTTTGACAATTTTGACAATTTTGACAATTTTGACAATTTTGACAATTTTGACAATTTTGACAATTTTGACAATTTTGACAATTATGACAATTTTGACAATTTTGACAATTTTGACAATTTTGACAATTTTGACAATTTTGACAATTTTGACAATTTTGACAATTTTGACAATTTTGACAATTTTGACAATTTTGACAATTTTGACAATTTTGACAATTTTGACAATTTTGACAATTTTGACAATTTTGACAATTTTGACAATTTTGACAATTTTGACAATTTTGACAATTTTGACAATTTTGACAATTTTGACAATTTTGACAATTTTGACAATTTTGACAATTTCGACAATTTCGACAATTTTGACAATTTTGATAATTTTGACAATTTTGACAATTTTGACAATTTTAACAATTTTGACAATTTTGACAATTTTGACAATTTTGACAATTTTGACAATTTTGACAATTTTGACAATTTTGACAATTTTGACAATTTTGACAATTTTGACAATTTTGACAATTTTGACAATTTTGACAATTTTGACAATTTTGACAATTTTGACAATTTTGACAATTTTGAAAATTTTGACAATTTTGACAATTTTGACAATTTTGACAATTTTGACAATTTTGACAGTTTTGACAATTTTGACAATTTTGACAATTTTGACAATTTTGACAATTTTGACAATTTTGACAATTTTGACAATTTTGACAATTTTGACAATTTTGACAATTTTGACAATTTTGACAATTTTGACAATTTTGACAATTTTGACAATTTTGACAATTTTGACAATTTTGACAATTTTGACAATTTTGACAATTTTGACAATTTTGACAATTTTGACAATTTTGACAATTTTGACAATTTTGACAATTTTGACAATTTTGACAATTTTGACAATTTTGACAATTTTGACAATTTTGACAATTTTGACAATTTTGACAATTTTAGACAATTTTGACAATTTTGACAATTTTGACAATTTTGACAATTTTGACAATTTTGACAATTTTGACAATTTTGACAATTTTGACAATTTTGACAATTTTGACAATTTTGACAATTTTGACAATTTTGACAATTTTGACAATTTTGACAATTTTGACAATTTTGACAATTTTGACAATTTTGACAATTTTGACAATTTTGACAATTTTGACAATTTTGACAATTTTGACAATTTTGACAATTTTGACAATTTTGACAATTTTGACAATTTTGACAATTTTGACAATTTTGACAATTTTGACAATTTTGACAATTTTGACAATTTTGACAATTTTGACAATTTTGACAATTTTGACAATTTTGACAATTTTGACAATTTTGACAATTTTGACAATTTTGACAATTTTGACAATTTTGACAATTTTGACAATTTTGACAATTTTGACAATTTTGACAATTTTGACAATTTTGACAATTTTGACAATTTTGACAATTTTGACAATTTTGACAATTTTGACAATTTTGACAATTTAAACAATTTTGACAATTTTGACAATTTTGACAATTTTGACAATTTTGACAATTTTGACAATTTTGACAATTTTGACAATTTTGACAATTTTGACAATTTTGACAATTTTGACAATTTTGACAATTTTGACAATTTTGACAATTTTGACAATTTTGACAATTTTGACAATTTTGACAATTTTGACAATTTTGACAATTTTGACAATTTTGACAATTTTGACAATTTTGACAATTTTGACAATTTTGACAATTTTGACAATTTTGACAATTTTGACAATTTTGACAATTTTGACAATTTTGACAATTTTGACAATTTTGACAATTTTGACAATTTTGACAATTTTGACAATTTTGACAATTTTGACAATTTTGACAATTTTGACAATTTTGACAATTTTGACAATTTTGACAATTTTGACAATTTTGACATTTTTGACAATTTCGACAATTTTGACAATTTTGACAATTTTGACAATTTTGACAATTTTGACAATTTTAACAATTTTGACAATTTTGACAATTTTGACAATTTTGACAATTTTGACAATTTTGACAATTTTGACAATTTTGACAATTTTGACAATTTTGACAATTTTGACAATTTTGACAATTTTGACAATTTTGACAATTTTGACAATTTTGACAATTTTGACAATTTTGACAATTTTGACAATTTTGACAATTTTGACAATTTTGACAATTTTGACAATTTTGACAATTTTGACAATTTTGACAATTTTGACAATTTTGACAATGTTGGCAATTTTGACAATTTTGACAATTTCGACAATTTTGTAAATTTTGACAATTTTGACATTTTTGACCTTTTTGACAATTTTGACATTTTTGACATTTTTGACATTTTTGACAATTTTGACATTTTTGACATTTTTGACATTTTTGACATTTTTGACATTTTTGACATTTTTGACATTTTTGACATTTTTGACATTTTTGACATTTTTGACATTTTTGACATTTTTGACATTTTTGACATTTTTGACATCTATGACCTTTTTCGAAATTTTTGAAATTTTTGAAATTTTTGACATTTTTGACATTTTCGACATTTTTGACATTTTTGACATTTTGGACATTTTTGATATTTTTGACATTTTCGACATTTTTGACATTTTTGACATTTTTGACATTTTTTGACATTTTTGAAATTTTTGAAATTTTTGACATTTTTGACATTTTTGACATTTTTGACATTTTTGACATTTTTGACATTTTTGACATTTTTGACATTTTTGACATTTTTGACATTTTTGACATTTTTGACATTTTTGACATTTTTGACATTTTTGACATTTTCGACATTTTTGTTATTTTTGTGTTTTTTGACATTTTTGACATTTTTGACATTTTTGACATTTTTGACATTTTTGACATTTTTGACATTTTTGACAATTTTGACATTTTTGACATTTTTGACATTTTTGACATTTTTGACATTTTTGACATTTTTGACATTTTTCACATTTATGACCTTTTTCGAAATTTTTGAAATTTTTGCCATTTTTGACATTTTTGACATTTTTGACATTTTGGACATTTTGGACATTTTTGACATTTTTGACATTTTTGACATTTTTGAAATTTTTGAAATTTTTGACATTTTTGACATTTTTGACATTTTTGACATTTTTGACATTTTTGACATTTTTGACATTTTTGACATTTTTGACATTTTTGACATTTTTGACATTTTTGACATTTTTGACATTTTTGACATTTTTGACATTTTTGACATTTTTGACATTTTTGACATTTTTGACATTTTTGACATTTTTGACATTTTTGACATTTTTGACATTTTTGACATTTTTGACATTTTTGACATTTTTGACATTTTTGACATTTTTGACATTTTTGACATTTTTGGCATTTATGACCTTTTTCGAAATTTTGGAAATTTTTGAAATTTTTGAAATTTTTGACATTTTCGACATTTTTGACATTTTTGACATTTTGGACATTTTTGACATTTTTGACATTTTTGACATTTTTGACATTTTTGACATTTTTGACATTTTTGACATTTTTGACATTTTTGACATTTTTGACATTTTTGACATTTTTGACATTTTTGACATTTTTGACATTTTTGACATTTTTGACATTTTTGACATTTTTGACATTTTTGACATTTTTGACATTTTTGACATTTTTGACATTTTTGACATTTTTGACATTTTTGACATTTTTGACATTTTTGACATTTTTGACATTTTTGACAATTTTGATATTTTTGACATTTTAACATTTTTGACATTTTTGACATTCTTGACAATTTCTACATTATTGACATTATTGACATTTTTGACATTTTTGACATTTTTGACATTTTTGACATTTTTGACATTTTTGACAATTTTGACATTTTTGACATTTTTGACATTTATGACATTTTTTACATTTTTGACATTTTTGACATTTTTGACATTTTTGACATTTTCGACATTTTCGACATTTTTGATATTTTAGAAATTTTTGACATTTTTGACATTTTTGACATTTTTGACATTTTTGACATTTCTGACATTTTTGACATTTTTGACATTTTTGACATTTTTGACATTTTTGACATTTTTGACATTTTTGACATTTTTGACATTTTGGACATTTTGGACATTTTTGACATTTTTGACATTTTTGACATTTTTGACATTTTTGACATTTTTGACATTTTTGACATTTTTGACATTTTCGACATTTTTGACATTTTTGACATTTTTGACAATTTTGATATTTTTGACATTTTTGACATTTTTGGCTATTTTGACATTTTTGACATTTGTGACATTTTTGACATTTTTGAAATTTTTGACATTTTTGACATTTTTGACATTTTTGACATTTTTGACATTTTTGTCATTTTTGACATTTTTGACATTTTTGACATTTTTTACATTTTTGACATTTTTGACATTTTTGACATTTTTGACATTTTTGACATTTTTGACATTTTTGATATATTTGATATTTTTGATATTTTTGACATTTTTGATATTTTTGACATTTTTGACATTTTTGACATTTTTGACATTTTTGACATTTTTGACATTTTTGACATTTTTGACATTTTTGACATTTTTGACATTTTTGACATTTTTGACATTTTTGACATTTTTGACATTTTTGACATTTTTGACATTTTTGACATTTTTGACATTTTTGACATTTTTGACATTTTTGACATTTTTGACATTTTTGACATTTTTGACATTTTTGACATTTTTGACATTTTTGACATTTTTGACAATTTTGATATTTTTGACATTTTAACATTTTTGACATTTTTGACATTTTTGACAATTTCTACATTATTGACATTATTGACATTTTTGACATTTTTGACATTTTTGACATTTTTGACATTTTTGACATTTTTGACATTTTTGACAATTTTGACATTTTTGACATTTTTGACATTTATGACATTTTTTACATTTTTGACATTTTTGACATTTTTGACATTTTTGACATTTTTGACATTTTCGACATTTTCGACATTTTTGACATTTTTGACATTTTTGACATTTTTGACATTTTTGACATTTTTGACATTTTTGACATTTCTGACATTTTTGACATTTTTGACATTTTTGACATTTTTGACATTTTTGACATTTTTGACATTTTTGACATTTTTGACATTTTTGACATTTTTGACATTTTTGACAATTTTGACATTTTTGACATTTGTGACATTTTTGACATTTTTGAAATTTTTGACATTTTTGACATTTTTGACATTTTTGACATTTTTGACATTTTTGACATTTTTGACATTTTTGTCATTTTTGACATTTTTGACATTTTTGACATTTTTGACATTTTTGACATTTTTGACATTTTTGACATTTTTGACATTTTTGACATTTTTGACATTTTTGACATTTTTGACATTTTTGACATTTTTGACATTTTTGACATTTTTGACATTTTTGACATTTTTGACATTTTTGACATTTTTGACATTTTTGACATTTTTGACATTTTTGACATTTTTGACATTTTTGTTATTTTTGACATTTTTGACATTTTTGACATTTTTGACATTTTTGACATTTTTGACATTTTTGACATTTTTGACATATTTGACATTTTTGACATTTTTGACATTTTTGACATTTTTGACATTTTTGACATTTTTGACATTTTTGACATTTTTGACATTTTTGACATTTTTGACATTTTTGACATTTTTGACATTTTTGACAATTTTGACAATTTTGACATTTTTGACATTTTTGACATTTTTGACATTTTTGACATTTTTGACATTTTTGACATTTTTGACATTTTTGACATTTTTGACATTTTTGACATTTTTGACAATTTTGATATTTTTGACATTTTTGACATTTTTGATATTTTTGACATTTTTGACATTTTTGACAATTTCTACATTATTGACATTTTTGACATTTTTGACATTTTTGACATTTTTGACAATTTTGACAATTTTGACATTTTTGACATTTTTGACATTTTTGACATTTTTGACATTTTTGACATTTTTGACATTTTTGACATTTTTGACATTTTTGACATTTTTGACATTTTTGACATTTTTGACATTTTTGACATTTTTGACATTTTTGACATTTTTGACAATTTTGATATTTTTGACATTTTAACATTTTTGACATTTTTGACATTTTTGACAATTTCTACATTATTGACATTATTGACATTTTTGACATTTTTGACATTTTTGACATTTTTGACATTTTTGACATTTTTGACATTTTTGACATTTTTGACATTTTTGACATTTTTGACAATTTTGACATTTTTGACATTTTTGACATTTATGACATTTTTTACATTTTTGACATTTTTGACATTTTTGACATTTTTGACATTTTTGACATTTTCGACATTTTCGACATTTTTGACATTTTTGACATTTTTGACATTTTTGACATTTTTGACATTTTTGACATTTTTGACATTTCTGACATTTTTGACATTTTTGACATTTTTGACATTTTTGACATTTTTGACATTTTTGACATTTTTGACATTTTTGACATTTTTGACAATTTTGACATTTTTGACATTTGTGACATTTTTGACATTTTTGAAATTTTTGACATTTTTGACATTTTTGACATTTTTGACATTTTTGACATTTTTGACATTTTTGACATTTTTGACATTTTTGTCATTTTTGACATTTTTGACATTTTTGACATTTTTGACATTTTTGACATTTTTGACATTTTTGACATTTTTGACATTTTTGACATTTTTGACATTTTTGACATTTTTGACATTTTTGACATTTTTGACATTTTTGACATTTTTGACATTTTTGACATTTTTGACATTTTTGACATTTTTGACATTTTTGACATTTTTGACATTTTTGACATTTTTGACATTTTTGTTATTTTTGACATTTTTGACATTTTTGACATTTTTGACATTTTTGACATTTTTGACATTTTTGACATTTTTGACATATTTGACATTTTTGACATTTTTGACATTTTTGACATTTTTGACATTTTTGACATTTTTGACATTTTTGACATTTTTGACATTTTTGACATTTTTGACATTTTTGACATTTTTGACATTTTTGACAATTTTGACAATTTTGACATTTTTGACATTTTTGACATTTTTGACATTTTTGACATTTTTGACATTTTTGACATTTTTGACATTTTTGACATTTTTGACATTTTTGACAATTTTGATATTTTTGACATTTTTGACATTTTTGATATTTTTGACATTTTTGACATTTTTGACAATTTCTACATTATTGACATTTTTGACATTTTTGACATTTTTGACATTTTTGACAATTTTGACATTTTTGACATTTTTGACATTTTTGACATTTTTGACATTTTTGACATTTTTGACATTTTTGACATTTTTGACATTTTTGACATTTTTGACATTTTTGACATTTTTGACATTTTTGACATTTTTGACATTTTTGACATTTTTGACATTTTTGACATTTTTGAGATTTTAAAAAATATTAAAAATTTGAAAAAATGGATAAATTGGACAAATTGGAAAATTTCGACAATTTGGACAATTTTGACAATTTTGACAATTTTGACAATTTTGACAATTTTGACAATTTTGACAATTTTGACAATTTTGACAATTTTGACAATTTTGACAATTTTGACAATTTTGACAATTTTGACAATTTTGACAATTTTGACAATTTTGACAATTTTGACAATTTTGACAACTTTGACAATTTTAACAAATTTGACAATTTTGACAATTTTGACAATTTTGACAATTTTGACAATTTGGACAATTTGGACAATTTGGACAATTTTGACAATTTTGACAATTTTGACAATTTTGACAATTTTGACAATTTTGACAATTTTGACAATTTTGACAATTTTGACAATTTTGACAACTTTGACAATTTTGACAATTTTGACAATTTTGACAACTTTGACAATTTTGACAATTTTGACAATTTTGACAATTTTGACAATTTTGACAATTTTGACAATTTTGACAATTTTGACAATTTTGACAATTTTGACAATTTTGACAATTTTGACAATTTTGACAATTTTGACAATTTTGACAATTTTGACAATTTTGACAATTTTGACAATTTTGACAATTTTGACAATTTTGACAATTTTGACAATTTTGACAATTTTGACAATTTTGACAATTTTGACAATTTTGACAATTTTGACAATTTTGACAATTTTGACAATTTTGACAATTTTGACAATTTTGACAATTTTGACAATTTTGACAATTTTGACAACTTTGACAATTTTGACAATTTTGACAATTTTGACAATTTTGACAATTTTGACAATTTTGACAATTTTGACAATTTTGACAATTTTGACAATTTTGACAATTTTGACAATTTTGACAATTTTGACAATTTTGACAATTATGACAATTTTGACAATTTTGACAATTTTGACAATTTTGACAATTTTGACAATTTTGACAATTTTGACAATTTTGACAATTTTGACAATTTTGACAATTTTGACAATTTTGACAATTTTGACAATTTTGACAATTTTGACAATTTGGACAATTTTGACAATTTTGACAATTTTGACAATTTTGACAATTTTGACAATTTTGACAATTTTGACAATTTTGACAATTTTGACAATTTTGACAATTTTGACAATTTTGACAATTTTGACAATTTTGACAATTTTGACAATTTTGACAATTTTGACAATTTTGACAATTTTGACAGTTTTGACAATTTTGACAATTTTGACAATTTTGACAATTTTGACAATTTTGACAATTTTGACAGTTTTGACAATTTTGACAATTTTGACAATTTTGACAATTTTGACAATTTTGACAATTTTGACAATTTTGACAATTTTGACAATTTTGACAATTTTGACAATTTTGACAATTTTGACAATTTTGACAATTTTGACAATTTTGACAATTTTGACAATTTTGACAATTTTGACAATTTTGACAATTTTGACAATTTTGACAATTTTGACAATTTTGACAATTTTGACAATTTTGACAATTTTGACAATTTTGACAATTTTGACAATTTTGACAATTTTGACAATTTTGACAATTTTGACAATTTTGACAATTTTGACAATTTTGACAATTTTGACAATTTTGACAATTTTGACAATTTTGACAATTTTGACAATTTTGACAATTTTGACAATTTTGACAATTTTGACAATTTTGACAATTTTGACAATTTTGACAATTTTGACAATTTTGCGAAATTTGACAATTTTGCGAAATTTGACAATTTTTACATTTTTGACAATTTTGTCATTTTTGACATTTGTGCCATTTTTGACATTTTTGACATTTTTGACATTTTTGACATTTTTGACATTTTTGACATTTTTGACATTTTTGTTATTTTTGACATTTTTGACATTTTTGACATTTTTGACATTTTTGACATTTTTGACATTTTTGACATTTTTGACATTTTTGACATTTTTGACATTTTTGACATTTTTGACATTTTTGACATTTTTGACATTTTTGACATTTTTGACATTTTTGACATTTTTGACATTTTTGACATTTTAGACATTTTTGACATTTTTGACATTTTTGACATTTTTGACATTTTTGACATTTTTGACATTTTTGACATTTTTGACATTTTTGACATTTTTGACATTTTTGACATTTTTGACATTTTTGACATTTTTGATATCTTTGACATTTTTGACATTTTTAACATTTTTGACATTTTTGACATTTTTGGCATTTTCGACATTTTTGACATTTTTGACATTTTTGACATTTTTGACATTTCAGAAATTTTGACCATTTTTGACATTTCTGACATTTTTGACATTTTTGATATTTTTGAAATTTTTGACATTTTTGACATTTTTGACATTTTTGACATTTTTGACATTTTTGACATTTTTGACATTTTTGACATTTTTGACATTTTTGACATTTTTGACATTTTTGACATTTTTGACATTTTTGACATTTTTGACATTTTTGACATTTTTGACATTTTTGACATTTTTGACATTTTTGACATTTTTGACATTTTTGATATTTTTGACATTTTTTTGCATTTTTGTCATTTGTGCCATTTTTGACATTTTTGACATTTTTAACATTTTTGACATTTTTGACATTTTTGACATTTTTGACATTTTTGACATTTTTGACATTTTTGACATTTTTGACATTTTTGACATTTTTGACATTTTTGACATTTTTGACATTTTTGACATTTTTGACGTTTTTGACATTTTTGACATTTTTGACATTTTTGACATTTTTGATATTTTTGACATTTTTGATATTTTTGACATTTTTGGCATTTTTGACATTTTTGACATTTTTGACATTTCTGATATTTTGAACATTTTTGACATTTCTGACATTTTTGACATTTTTGACATTTTTGACATTTTTGACATTTTTGATATTTTTGATATTTTTGACATTTTTGACATTATTGACATTTTTGACATTTTTGACATTTTCGACATTTCTGACATTTTTGACATTTTGGACATTTTTGATATTTTTGACATTTTCGACATTTTTGACATTTTTGACATTTTTGACATTTTTTGACATTTTTGAAATTTTTGAAATTTTTGACATTTTTGACATTTTTGACATTTTTGACATTTTTGACATTTTTGACATTTTTGACATTTTTGACATTTTTGACATTTTTGACATTTTTGACAATTTTGACATTTTTGACATTTTTGACATTTTTGACATTTTTGACATTTTTGACATTTTTGACATTTTTGACATTTTTGACATTTTTGACATTTTTGACATTTTTGACATTTTTGACATTTTTGACATTTTTGACATTTTTGACATTTTTGACATTTTTGACATCTATGACCTTTTTCGAAATTTTTGAAATTTTTGAAATTTTTGACATTTTTGACATTTTCGACATTTTTGACATTTTTGACATTTTGGACATTTTTGATATTTTTGACATTTTCGACATTTTTGACATTTTTGACATTTTTGACATTTTTTGACATTTTTGGAATTTTTGAAATTTTTGACATTTTTGACATTTTTGACATTTTTGACATTTTTGACATTTTTGACATTTTTGACATTTTTGACATTTTTGACATTTTTGACATTTTTGACATTTTTGACATTTTTGACATTTTTGACATTTTTGACATTTTTGACATTTTTGACATTTTTGACATTTTTGACATTTTTGACATTTTCGACATTTTTGTTATTTTTGTGTTTTTTGACATTTTTGACATTTTTGACATTTTTGACATTTTTGACATTTTTGACATTTTTGACATTTTTGACATTTTTGACAATTTTGACATTTTTGACATTTTTGACATTTTTGACATTTTTGACATTTTTGACATTTTTGACATTTTTCACATTTATGACCTTTTTCGAAATTTTTGAAATTTTTGCCATTTTTGACATTTTTGACATTTTTGACATTTTGGACATTTTGGACATTTTTGACATTTTTGACATTTTTGACATTTTTGACATTTTTGAAATTTTTGAAATTTTTGACATTTTTGACATTTTTGACATTTTTGACATTTTTGACATTTTTGACATTTTTGACATTTTTGACATTTTTGACATTTTTGACATTTTTGACATTTTTGACATTTTTGACATTTTTGACATTTTTGACATTTTTGACATTTTTGACATTTTTGACATTTTTGACATTTTTGACATTTTTGACATTTTTGACATTTTTGACATTTTTGACATTTTTGACATTTTTGACATTTTTGACATTTTTGACATTTTTGACATTTTTGACATTTTTGACATTTTTGGCATTTATGACCTTTTTCGAAATTTTGGAAATTTTTGAAATTTTTGAAATTTTTGACATTTTCGACATTTTTGACATTTTTGACATTTTGGACATTTTTGACATTTTTGACATTTTTGACATTTTTGACATTTTTGACATTTTTGACATTTTTGACATTTTTGACATTTTTGACATTTTTGACATTTTTGACATTTTTGACATTTTTGACATTTTTGACATTTTTGACATTTTTGACATTTTTGACATTTTTGACATTTTTGACATTTTTGACATTTTTGACATTTTTGACATTTTTGACATTTTTGACATTTTTGACATTTTTGACATTTTTGACATTTTTGACATTTTTGACATTTTTGACATTTTTGACATTTTTGACATTTTTGACATTTTTGACATTTTTGACAATTTTGATATTTTTGACATTTTAACATTTTTGACATTTTTGACATTCTTGACAATTTCTACATTATTGACATTATTGACATTTTTGACATTTTTGACATTTTTGACATTTTTGACATTTTTGACATTTTTGACAATTTTGACATTTTTGACATTTTTGACATTTATGACATTTTTTACATTTTTGACATTTTTGACATTTTTGACATTTTTGACATTTTCGACATTTTCGACATTTTTGATATTTTAGAAATTTTTGACATTTTTGACATTTTTGACATTTTTGACATTTTTGACATTTCTGACATTTTTGACATTTTTGACATTTTTGACATTTTTGACATTTTTGACATTTTTGACATTTTTGACATTTTGGACATTTTGGACATTTTTGACATTTTTGACATTTTTGACATTTTTGACATTTTTGACATTTTTGACATTTTTGACATTTTCGACATTTTTGACATTTTTGACATTTTTGACAATTTTGATATTTTTGACATTTTTGACATTTTTGACAATTTTGACATTTTTGACATTTGTGACATTTTTGACATTTTTGAAATTTTTGACATTTTTGACATTTTTGACATTTTTGACATTTTTGACATTTTTGTCATTTTTGACATTTTTGACATTTTTGACATTTTTGACATTTTTGACATTTTTGACATTTTTGACATTTTTGACATTTTTGACATTTTTGATATTTTTGATATTTTTGATATTTTTGATATTTTTGACATTTTTGATATTTTTGACATTTTTGACATTTTTGACATTTTTGACATTTTTGACATTTTTGACATTTTTGACATTTTTGACATTTTTGACATTTTTGACATTTTTGACATTTTTGACATTTTTGACATTTTTGACATTTTTGACATTTTTGACATTTTTGACATTTTTGACATTTTTGACATTTTTGACATTTTTGACATTTTTGACATTTTTGACATTTTTGACATTTTTGACATTTTTGACATTTTTGACATTTTTGACATTTTTGACAATTTTGATATTTTTGACATTTTAACATTTTTGACATTTTTGACATTTTTGACAATTTCTACATTATTGACATTATTGACATTTTTGACATTTTTGACATTTTTGACATTTTTGACATTTTTGACATTTTTGACATTTTTGACAATTTTGACATTTTTGACATTTTTGACATTTATGACATTTTTTACATTTTTGACATTTTTGACATTTTTGACATTTTTGACATTTTTGACATTTTCGACATTTTCGACATTTTTGACATTTTTGACATTTTTGACATTTTTGACATTTTTGACATTTTTGACATTTTTGACATTTCTGACATTTTTGACATTTTTGACATTTTTGACATTTTTGACATTTTTGACATTTTTGACATTTTTGACAATTTTGACATTTTTGACATTTGTGACATTTTTGACATTTTTGAAATTTTTGACATTTTTGACATTTTTGACATTTTTGACATTTTTGACATTTTTGACATTTTTGACATTTTTGACATTTTTGTCATTTTTGACATTTTTGACATTTTTGACATTTTTGACATTTTTGACATTTTTGACATTTTTGACATTTTTGACATTTTTGACATTTTTGACATTTTTGACATTTTTGACATTTTTGACATTTTTGACATTTTTGACATTTTTGACATTTTTGACATTTTTGACATTTTTGACATTTTTGACATTTTTGACATTTTTGACATTTTTGACATTTTTGACATTTTTGACATTTTTGTTATTTTTGACATTTTTGACATTTTTGACATTTTTGACATTTTTGACATTTTTGACATTTTTGACATTTTTGACATTTTTGACATTTTTGACATTTTTGACATTTTTGACATTTTTGACATTTTTGACATTTTTGACATTTTTGACATTTTTGACATTTTTGACATTTTTGACATTTTTGACATTTTTGACATTTTTGACATTTTTGACATTTTTGACATTTTTGACATTTTTGACATTTTTGACATTTTTGACATTTTTGACATTTTTGACATTTTTGACATTTTTGACATTTTTGACATTTTTGACATTTTTGACATTTTTGACATTTTTGACATTTTTGACATTTTTGACATTTTTGACATTTTTGACATTTTTGACATTTTTGACATTTTTGACAATTTTGATATTTTTGACATTTTTGACATTTTTGATATTTTTGACATTTTTGACATTTTTGACAATTTCTACATTATTGACATTTTTGACATTTTTGACATTTTTGACAATTTTGACATTTTTGACATTTTTGACATTTTTGACATTTTTGACATTTTTGACATTTTTGACATTTTTGACATTTTTGACATTTTTGACATTTTTGACATTTTTGACATTTTTGACATTTTTGACATTTTTGACATTTTTGACATTTTTGAGATTTTAAAAAATATTAAAAATTTGAAAAAATGGATAAATTGGACAAATTGGAAAATTTCGACAATTTGGACAATTTTGACAATTTTGACAATTTTGACAATTTTGACAATTTTGACAATTTTGACAATTTTGACAATTTTGACAATTTTGACAATTTTGACAATTTTGACAATTTTGACAATTTTGACAACTTTGACAATTTTAACAAATTTGACAATTTTGACAATTTTGACAATTTTGACAATTTTGACAATTTGGACAATTTGGACAATTTGGACAATTTTGACAATTTTGACAATTTTGACAATTTTGACAATTTTGACAATTTTGACAATTTTGACAATTTTGACAATTTTGACAATTTTGACAACTTTGACAATTTTGACAATTTTGACAATTTTGACAACTTTGACAATTTTGACAATTTTGACAATTTTGACAATTTTGACAATTTTGACAATTTTGACAATTTTGACAATTTTGACAATTTTGACAATTTTGACAATTTTGACAATTTTGACAATTTTGACAATTTTGACAATTTTGACAATTTTGACAATTTTGACAATTTTGACAATTTTGACAATTTTGACAATTTTGACAATTTTGACAATTTTGACAATTTTGACAATTTTGACAATTTTGACAATTTTGACAATTTTGACAATTTTGACAATTTTGACAATTTTGACAATTTTGACAATTTTGACAATTTTGACAATTTTGACAATTTTGACAATTTTGACAATTTTGACAATTTTGACAATTTTGACAATTTTGACAATTTTGACAATTTTGACAATTTTGACAATTTTGACAATTTTGACAATTTGGACAATTTTGACAATTTTGACAATTTTGACAATTTTGACAATTTTGACAATTTTGACAATTTTGACAATTTTGACAATTTTGACAATTTTGACAATTTTGACAATTTTGACAATTTTGACAATTTTGACAATTTTGACAATTTTGACAATTTTGACAATTTTGACAATTTTGACAATTTTGACAATTTTGACAATTTTGACAATTTTGACAATTTTGACAGTTTTGACAATTTTGACAATTTTGACAATTTTGACAATTTTGACAATTTTGACAGTTTTGACAATTTTGACAATTTTGACAATTTTGACAATTTTGACAATTTTGACAATTTTGACAATTTTGACAATTTTGACAATTTTGACAATTTTGACAATTTTGACAATTTTGACAATTTTGACAATTTTGACAATTTTGACAATTTTGACAATTTTGACAATTTTGACAATTTTGACAATTTTGACAATTTTGACAATTTTGACAATTTTGACAATTTTGACAATTTTGACAATTTTGACAATTTTGACAATTTTGACAATTTTGACAATTTTGACAATTTTGACAATTTTGACAATTTTGACAATTTTGACAATTTTGACAATTTTGACAATTTTGACAATTTTGACAATTTTGACAATTTTGACAATTTTGACAATTTTGACAATTTTGACAATTTTGACAATTTTGACAATTTTGACAATTTTGACAATTTTGACAATTTTGACAATTTTGACAATTTTGACAATTTTGACAATTTTGACAATTTTGCGAAATTTGACAATTTTGCGAAATTTGACAATTTTTACATTTTTGACAATTTTGTCATTTTTGACATTTTTTTGCATTTATGTCATTTGTGCCATTTTTGACATTTTTGACATTTTTGACATTTTTGACATTTTTGACATTTTTGACATTTTTGTTATTTTTGACATTTTTGACATTTTTGACATTTTTGACATTTTTGACATTTTTGACATTTTTGACATTTTTGACATTTTTGACATTTTTGACATTTTTGACATTTTTGACATTTTTGACATTTTTGACATTTTTGACATTTTTGACATTTTTGACATTTTTGACATTTTTGACATTTTTGACATTTTTGACATTTTTGACATTTTTGACATTTTTGACATTTTTGACATTTTTGACATTTTTGACATTTTTGACATTTTTGACATTTTTGACATTTTTGACATTTTTGACATTTTTGACATTTTTGATATCTTTGACATTTTTGACATTTTTAACATTTTTGACATTTTTGACATTTTTGGCATTTTCGACATTTTTGACATTTTTGACATTTTTGACATTTTTGACATTTTTGACATTTCAGAAATTTTGACCATTTTTGACATTTCTGACATTTTTGACATTTTTGATATTTTTGACATTTTTGACATTTTTGACATTTTTGACATTTTTGACATTTTTGACATTTTTGACATTTTTGACATTTTTGACATTTTTGACATTTTTGACATTTTTGACATTTTTGACATTTTTGACATTTTTGACATTTTTGACATTTTTGACATTTTTGACATTTTTGACATTTTTGACATTTTTGACATTTTTGACATTTTTGATATTTTTGACATTTTTTTGCATTTTTGTCATTTGTGCCATTTTTGACATTTTTGACATTTTTAACATTTTTGACATTTTTGACATTTTTGACATTTTTGACATTTTTGACATTTTTGACATTTTTGACATTTTTGACATTTTTGACATTTTTGACATTTTTGACATTTTTGACATTTTTGACATTTTTGACATTTTTGACATTTTTGACATTTTTGACATTTTTGACATTTTTGATATTTTTGACATTTTTGATATTTTTGACATTTTTGGCATTTTTGACATTTTTGACATTTTTGACATTTCTGATATTTTGAACATTTTTGACATTTCTGACATTTTTGACATTTTTGACATTTTTGACATTTTTGACATTTTTGATATTTTTGATATTTTTGACATTTTTGACATTATTGACATTTTTGACATTTTTGACATTTTCGACATTTCTGACATTTTTGACATTTTTGATATTTTTGTCATTTTTTACAATTTTGATATTTTTGACATTTTTGACATTTTTGACAATTTAGACATTTTTGACATTTTTGACATTTTTGACATTTTTGACATTTTTGACATTTTTGACATTTTTGACATTTTTGACATTTTTGAAATTTTTGACATTTTTGACATTTTTGACATTTTTGACATTTTTGACATTTTTGACATTTTTGACATTTTTGACATTTTTGACATTTTTGACATTTTTGACATTTTTGACATTTTTGACATTTTTGACATTTTTGACATTTTTGACATTTTTGACATTTTTGACATTTTTGACATTTTTGACATTTTTGACATTTTTGACATTTTTGACATTTTTGACATTTTTGACATTTTTGACATTTTTGACATTTTTGACATTTTTGACATTTTTGACATTTTTGACATTTTTGACATTTTTGACATTTTTGACATTTTTGACATTTTTGACATTTTTGACATTTTTGACATTTTTGACATTTTTGACATTTTTGACATTTTTGACATTTTTGACATTTTTGACATTTTTGACATTTTTGACATTTTTTGACATTTTTGACGTTTTTGACATTTTTGACATTTTTGACATTTTTGACATTTTTGACATTTTTGACATTTTTGACATTTTTGACATTTTTGACATTTTTGACATTTTTGACATTTTTGACATTTTTGACATTTTTGACATTTTTGACATTTTTGACATTTTTGACATTTTTGACATTTTTGACATTTTTGACATTTTTGACATTTTTGACATTTTTGACATTTTTGACATTTTTGACATTTTTGACATTTTTGACATTTTTGACATTTTTGACATTTTTGACATTTTTGACATTTTTGACATTTTTGACATTTTTGACATTTTTGACATTTTTGACATTTTTGACATTTTTGACATTTTTGACATTTTTGACATTTTTGACATTTTTGACATTTTTGACATTTTTGACATTTTTGACATCTTTGACATTTTTGACATTTTTGACATTTTTGACATTTTTGACATTTTTGACATTTTTGACATTTTTGACATTTTTGACATTTTTGACATTTTTGACATTTTTGACATTTTTGACATTTTTGACATTTTTGACATTTTTGACATTTTTGACATTTTTGACATTTTTGACATTTTTGACATTTTTGACATTTTTGACATTTTTAACATTTTCAAAATGTTTACATTTTTAACAATTTTCATACATTAAAATTTATTACATTTTTTACCGATTTTTATATATTTGAAATTTTTTATTTTTTTTAATGTTTTACCGTTTTTAAGTTTATCACGTTTGTGTCGTTTATGACATGTTTTACATTTTGAACATTAATTGTCAAAATTGATTAAAACTACTTATTATTTCATTCGTTTGAAAAGTGATAAATTGACAAAATTCTATAGACGAAAATTAAGCTAGATTAAGATTTGGTTGAGTATAGCTGAATAAGTTCCTAAATTTTATTCATGGCTTCATAAAATTTCAGTCTCCTTATCTTTAAACTATCAACGATGGCCTTTTTATGTGCTTTTAACTTTCCAATCAACAACCATAAAGTAGAGAGGATGTAAAAAGCAACACGATAACACCGTAGTACCTTCTTAGAAAAACTGTTTACCCCCAACTAACGATAACCTTCAAGTAAGTGTCATAAATCTTCCAGATTTCATCAGCTTTCGGAGGATCCTCCTCACTGTTCCTCACCCCAGGGATAAAGTTTCCTGGAACGCTTCGAAGAATCAGTTTGGGCCAAAAGGATTTCGCAAAAAAAAAGTTCTCTGCTAACAAGTCTCGTGACAAGTGCATGCATGCATACTGTATTAGTAGTGTCTGGATACATGGGAAAATGGCTCCGGAAAAGTAGCAAAAAAATCTTCAACAAACAATATATTAGCTACAGTTTCATCCTGGCACGAAACATGTTGCTGTTGCTGAGAGATGGGCGAAATAAAAGGTGCTTGATGGCTGGCAGCAACTAGGAAAAAAGCGAATTGAAAATACCGGGACGTCTCTGATGACAGGTTAGTCGAGGATTTCCATTGCATTTTCTAGCGAGCTAGACTATGACGCTGTAATACAACAACACGGGAAAACCTTTATTAGTTCGCTTTCGTACCGGGCAGAAAGTCTCTTCCATAGAAGAGGTAGGATACAGAAGTATTTCGCCATGCAACAGAAACTGCAGTTTGGGGCAACTCAAAACATTGTTGATGGGTTGTCGCTGGATGGGATGAGAGGGTTGGCTCAAGATGAAAATACTAGCAACATTTCTGATGCATGAATGAAAAGAAGGGAGAACAGTCAGGAAGAAAAAACTTCACTGAATAGGAAGATTTCATCCTCAAGAACAATAATGGGACCCAACTTGAATGGGAAATTGAGCTTAAGGAGCACGTTTGCCGTCGTCCGTCGTTTGAGTTTGAGTTTGAGTCCTCGTCATCGTTCCGTCTCCTGGTGGAAATGTTTGCATGAAACAACCTGCCGACGTCAGTCAGTCAAGACAAGATGTCCTTATGACGAGAAGGGGTGAAGTGGAGGTCAAAATATACGAACATAGGTACAGCAGATCCGTGCATCATGCAAACCATTCCGGAGCCACTCAACTAAGAAACTTTCCCAGGTTAAAAGGGCCAAATTATGTGGAGAAGGAGAAGGAGGAGTTTCAAGCGATAACAATCCAAAGGAGGAGCACCAGACAGAAGAAGGTCCAAGAAGGGCGAGGTTTCTTTTCACGCTCACGGTAATGGGATAATGAACTTGTTGAATGTCGCCACCAAGTTGAGCGTTCTTAAGTGACAGTTTTCCACGTTCTAAGTACGAAAGTGTTCATTTATGCGCTGCGAGATTAATTGGCTGCTACAGCATAGTTTGTACATGTAATTTTCCGTAATGAGACTCTTATTTGTCGAAAAGAAATTTTTTTCTGGTAAATTGAAACTGAATAGCACATGCTAAGTTAGAATTTGAATAAAGACTTCAAGAAGAAATTACTTATTCTGTTTAAAATAACGATGAATTTTATATAAGACTCGCTGACTTGGTGTGCATTGCTACACTTTGTAAAAATAAATGAAATTTTCTAAAAATTATTCAAATTTCAATCGTGTTGTGATAATTTTTTAAAATCAAATTACAACATAAATCAAAAGCAACCCTCCTTCCAATATCTAGAGTACCTGAAAAATGTCGTATGCCACATTTGGCTCTATTTTTTTTATAAGAGTTTTCAAGATACGTTAAGGGGGGAGTAGGGTCTAACGGGTTTTAAAAGTACACCATTTTCCCGAATTTTTATTAGAGCTATCGTTCAAACAAATGTATTCAAATTTTTTGCATTATACAAAGCATTGTTAAAAGAACATTTAGTAATTTTTTCGTAGAAAAATATTGCAAAATGAGCCGGTGACGGAGCACTTTCGAGGATGCCTTTTAGAAAACAGGATTTGCGGTGGACACTGTATCTCAGCACAGAATCATTTGAAGTCAAAAAATCAGAGCAAAATATTTTTAATAGATGTTTTTCTGGACCCCAACGATTTTATTTAACTTAAAAATTTTTTTTATGAAATTTTTGTTGCTGTTTGAAGGAAAAACTACGATTTTTCACGAAAAAATCCGCTTTTTTTATCTGTTAAATCTCCCCAAAGTAAAAAAAAAAGAAAACAAAATCGTTGGGGTTTGGTATTATATACGTTGAAAATATGTTCCAAATTTGAAAAGAATCGGATAAGTAGTTTTCAAATGACGATGTCCACTGACTTTAAAAATGTGCTTTCAAGAAAACGCGTTTGAAGTTTCTGCTGTCGAATTCTTGCAGTATTAGATAAGAGGAGTTAAAGGCCAATAATTTCTACAGTTTTGCTTCGATTGACTTGAAAATTTGACACAACATCCCTGAAATGTTTTACAATAAGAAAATATAAAAAATAGATTTTTTGAAAGTGTTAGACCCTATTCCCCCCTTAAATAAAATAAAGCCTGTCTCATTCTTTCAGACTCTGCCCTTTAGATAGAGGGTCTCAAATTATTCATAGGAAAACAACCTATTTATGAAATATGATCCCATTGCTTTATATGTTCTAGATTAATACAAAAAAAAATTTTTTCGTTCCCAAAAACACTCTCATATAAAATTTAATCATATTGGTTGATAAGTTTTAAGCTTTACAACAAAATTTACATGGGGTGAGTACTTAATATTCATGGAAATATTTCTTACACTCAAATACCTTTTGATGCCAAGTTTGGTTTCATTTGCTCAATAATTTATCACTTCTTTTTTGAAAACAGAAGGAGTCTTAGAATAGAGGGAATTTTCTACCCATATAATTAAAACAGAATTTCAAATTTTATGGAAAAACTTAGAAATTTGTTATGTTTTTAATATGTTTGTTATAAGAATTTAATATGAGAGTCTTTATTCAATAGAATCGGAAGAGTCTATTAGAACAATATATGTTACTTTATATAATTGTAAAACTTATTTTAAAATTTACAAATTCATATGATTAAGTCAAATCTTCAACATTTTTCAATTTTTAACAAAAATCATTTGAAAATTTGTGCGAATTTTGTCATATTTTATATGAAAGGCCACCTCCCTTGATTCTAAAGAGTTTTAAAGTATTCCCGGTCTCAAAAACGATTACAAACCAAACTTCCTTCTATCGGTTCATTTTTTTTAAATTTTTTTTTTAAATTTCCTTTTTTTTAATTTCGAGGAATTTGAAAGTATTCTAGAAAACATTTCCGGTCTAAAAACGAATACACAAAAATCTGTTAATGTTGATCGGTTCAGAAGTATCCGAGTCTATAGGTAACAGACAGATAGACAAACATTCATTTGTATAAACATAACTTTACAATGAAAGTTGATTTAAAAAAAATTAAAATGCTCTTTCAATAGAATAAGTCTTTTTTTCGCCAATACTTGTTGTTGTGTACATCAAATTTCAAATTGATCGGTTCAGTAGTTTACCAGTCTGTAGAGAAAAAACAAACATTTATTTTATATACATAAATTGTAAATAATTTTTTTTTTATTAGTTGATCACCCAGGTGGTAAATCCTTTTTACGGATTGCATTCCAAGGCACGACGAGCGACCGAGTTCACCAAGTATGCCACTCTGGGTCCATGGGTGCAATTGGACAACTCATGATACTAAGTATCCCTACGCTATAAAGTCCACCTGGGGTCTCTGGTCATAATTCCCATGAGGACCTGCATCGAAGGCTGCACCCGAGATGGGAGACCAAGTCAGCGCTTAAGTGCTCATCGGCTTACTCAATTTCAAGTCAAAACTCCAGCATATATACCCTGCCTCTTGTTACGGTTCAAGACTAAGGACCTCTCTTCTGACGACTCGAGGTCCGGCCTTTACTCGTAACTCGAGGTTCGCTCGGTTTGCACGACTATCGTGCGCTCCGCTTCTGTTCGAGACCACTGCAAGAGACCAAAGACCTCTCCTCTAACGACTCGAGATCTTTGCTCCACTTGGTTTGACTCGAGGCCCTCTCTTCTTTGCCGGTCCGTGTGCCGAATCGAGAGCAGCTTATCTAGAACACGCGCCTGTCACAGCTCACGTCCGGGGCTTTACGAAACTACTCGGATGATTCCCGGCGAAGACGGCATCCTACACCGACTCGAGTGACTCGCCCGCCGACGACGTAAAGTCTCCTTACCCGAGAGTATTTTGCAGCGTGAATACTCTTCCCCCTACGAGTTCGACTGCGAAGAAGGTCAAGTCTTATCCCCGCAGCTTCCCTCATAGGGAGCGCATTCTACTCAGATACTCCGCGGCAGTGGAGGTGTCCTACACAACGTTCGCGACATACCTAACAGCTTGGCATACGCAGAAGATAGAGTCTTATCTTTGTATGCTTTACTGCTAGGATCGGACGCACACTCCTCGAATGCCCCCACCGAAGGGGCATTCTACTCCGACCGTGGTCCGTGTCCGTGTCCAAACCGATGATGGTACTACATGAAACATCCGTGACCAGTCAAGAACTGTGTCATGCATAAATCCACCTCTCCATGTCTCCGGTCCATCCAGGATCCGACGTTAGGGATCAAGCGATGAGTCTACAGGCCACGTTCCGAGCTGTCATACTGGTGCTGCCAGTTGAACATTGAGGTCTCTTTGGCATGTTTCCGCTCATCGGGCATGTTCCTCTGCTCGTAGCAGAAGAAATCTTCCTCTAGCAAGACCGAGATGCACAACATCAGCAGCTCCCGAAGACACCGTTCGGTATGCGCTGATTACTCGCTGGTTCATCAGCTGCTGCACACTGCAGAGCTTTTGCAGGTTACTCGCACACTCGCCAGGACCCTCCTTCTGCTGCAACGGATCGCCGAGTTGTTAGACATGAGAGGGCTGCTGTCGTCATTGCCGCTCTTTTACAGGCGTAGTCGACGTGGGCCGTAAAGCTCAGCCGGTCGTCGATCATCACTCCCAGGTATTTGATCCCACGCTTGGATTCGATTGTGCACGGTCCAGCTGCAATCGTCCCTGATTGTGCTGAAATCAGGTTGGTGATCAGCATCATCTCGGTCTTGTGGTGACCCAAACGCAAGCTCTTGGAGCGCATCCAACTTTCCACCTTCTCAATAGCTACTGTGGCGAGTAGCTGGACCTCTTTGGTTGGTGGGCCCGATGCCAGGAGAACCACGTCATTGGCGAATCCCACAAGTCTCACTCCCGTGGGGAGACGCAATCTCAGCAGTTCGTCGTAGACAATGTTCCACAATACCGGGCCAAGTATCGATCCTTGCGGAACCTCTGCCGAGACTCTCACTGTTTCCAGTTCCTCGCTGGCCATATACTGTAGTTGGCGGTTACGGAAGTAACACTCCACCATCCTACAGAAATATGCTGGAATCCTCAGATGAATGAGCGACGACGCAATCGCTGCCCAACTGACGCTGTTGAAGGCGTTCTTCACGTCAAGAGTAACCACTGCACAAAACCGGTCTCCTCTGCTCTTCTTCAGTCTGGCTTCGACTGCCCTTCGATGACACGTCGAATGGCATCCACCGTACTGCGGCCTTTCCGAAACCCGAACTGTTTATCGGATAGGCCTTTCGCAGTTTCGGTGTAGAGTTGGTCCTGCTCTGCACCACCTTCTCAAACACCGTTCCAGCAGTATCCAGGAGGCATATCGGGCGATATGCTGATGGATCACCTAGTGACTTGCCCAGTTTTGGCAGGAGCACCAATCGCTGCCGCTTTCACACGTCTGGGAAAACCCTATCATCCACAAACCGTTGCAGTGACGAACGGAACATTTCAGGATGTTCCATGAGCGCGGCCTTCACTGCTACGTTAGGGCCAGCGAAACCTGCTCCTCCTCACTCGTATCCCAGTCGTATGGTACTCTCGGCCATGTAACTTCCCCGTGCTGTGGGAACAGCTCGTTGACGATCTCTCGTAGTTTGTTCGGACACGATTCCTGTGCCGCACCTCCACTCCGCGTCTTGGCCATGACAATTCTGTAAATAATTTTTTTTATTAGTTGTTAACCCAGGTGGTAAATCCATTTTAAGGATTGCATTCCAAGGCACGGCGAGCCACTGTTACTCCCCTGTTTGCTACTCTGGGTCCATGGGTGCAATTGAATGACTCATGATACAATGCTAAGGAAAACTGTACTCCCTACGCCATAAAGTCCACCTGGGGCCACTGACCTTTGTTCCCACCTCGAACTGTTTGACACACTTTGCTTCAATAGTGGGAGGTCAATTCGCGCTAGTGCGCTCCAAGGCAATACTCGTTTCCGAATCCTCTATCAGCAATACCTCATTCTAACACAACTCGATGCGCAACCCCTCCTCTGACGAGTTAGGACCCGACATCTTATCGTGTGAATGAGGTCCCCACGTAGCGTAACTACAAGATTTGTGGATCTAGTCCAGGAAGTCCAGAAACACAAAGCGAGTTGTCCACGACACTTTCTCTGTTCAAACACGCGAGTCAGAGGGGATAAGCCCCCTAAGCCCCGTGTAGGACTCAGACTCCTCCGAACTCACAAGTAGTGTTGACTTAAGTCACCACTCAGTGCAGCTATTCAATCTTCAAGTCGGGCGCTTAACTCACCCGAAGCGCAGATCGAGCTATAGACTGCCCTCATCAGGTCGCACTCGCGGTTCAGGCGCAACAATTCCCGAAACGTGTGTCGAACCCTGACACCTCTGGCAAACTGTGCCTCTCAGACACTGACGTGTAAAACACGTCCCTAAGTGATCGGCCCACCATTGGCCACCACTTTGCGCATCTACTCGTTTTGCGAGTCGGGTCTATACCCACCGAAGCGCAAAACGAGTTGACGATCGCTCTCCCTCCGGTCACATCCGCATTCCAGGGCCATGACCCCCCGAACGCGTGTTGGACCCTCACGCTCACACCCAAGTACTGGTACCTAAGAACCCGGGTGCACCAATTCTTCCGCGCGGGTTTGGCAGACCCGTCGACAGCCTCTAGTGGGTTTGGTGGTAGTTCTCTTGACCGTACATCTGCAATACGCCGGACTTGCAGACACGTTTTGACTCTGCACCACGGGGAGGTGGAACTTTGTCGCAGAGCCCTGTAAATAAAATAGATGATTTAATTCGTATACCTCTCAAAATTTTAGGCTAAAATTCTGAGAGGTATACAAGATAAACGTTCTATAAAAATATAGAACATTTATCTTGTATAGCTCTCAGAATTTTAGGCTACGTAATAAAATGTAGAGTAGACTGAGTCGATTTGAGGTCATTTTCCAATTTCTCAAACTCTGAAGATTAGCACAATAACCATTAGCGTGCTCGGTTCCACAGAGGAATCAAGAATAATGTTGATTTTTTAGTACAAAATATTAAATTTTCTCATAAAAAAACTAAATGTTCAAATTTACTCATGTAAACATTTCTGAAAAATCCTACAAAAATCATGGATGAGAACAAAGCTATAAGACCCCAGGGTTTGAAGAATTCATAAACGGCCCCAAATCGACTCATTCGAATGTAGAGAAACTTTTATTTTTGGAAAACAGTCTCTACTTGACCCTCATTTGTTCATCACGACAAAATCATTTTGAATTTTGTTGTTGCATTAATTCCTCAGACGCTAATTTTGGCATTTCCTCTTAAATTTGATAGGGATGGAAAATCAAAAAAAACTTAAAAAAGTACATAGGTGGTAATAAGACTACCGTAAAATAGGGTAAATGGAAAAAATCTGTTGTTCACCAAATATCAAGCCCTTTTTAAAATTTTGTTTCATTTTCATAGTATACCATCGCATGACATAACTTAAAGCAATCTAGACATCTACGCTTTTTTGAGGGCCAAAACGTTCCTTGATATATTGCGTAAAATAAGATATAAATTACGATACACTACACTACAGAAAGTGATTTGAAATGTCTAAAAGTTTGATATATGGTGAATAATTCTTGAAACATGATTTTGGCGGAAAAAAAGACAATCATAACAAACGGCCAACTCATTTTTGTCCATAAGTATATTTAAAATTCTCCAAAATGGTAGAAAATTATGTAAAACTGAAGAAAATTCTCTTGAAAATGGATTCTAGAAGAATAGGGCTTTCAGCTTTCGCAGGAAGTCTAGAAATAAAAATCTAAGTTTTATTCGAATTTTTCTGCCCCTAGAGTAAGGCACCATCATCAACAATTCTTCGAATAATAAGTGTTTGTGATAAAAAAAAAGGTGATAACAAGATACAGGAAAAATAAAAGAATAATCTGCTAAACGATACACTATGCACTGATTTCTGGAGACGTAAGGCTTTTGAGTATTAATAAGCGTTAGCTTTTACCCATGCAGAGCTACCAAATCGTCATCAAACAAGAAAATGTATATCATCAACAAAAAATTGAATGCTATAGTATTTCATAGCAGATAGAAGATCGTTTATGAAAAGAGAGAAGAGCATTGGACCAAGAATGGACCCTTGGGGTACTCCAGATTCTATGGGAGTGAATCTCGAAAAACTATCATTTAACAGTACTGATTGAACGCGTCCTTGAAGGTTTGATTTTATAATTATAGATCCAAAAAAAGCTTTTGGATACTAATTTTGCAATAAACTTCATTTGCAACATCTATGAGTATCAGGATGGTTGATTCTTTTTTATCGAGAGAAACTGCAATGTCATTCTGAACTTTCATCAGGGTAGTTTCTGTACTATTATTCGTTTTAAAACAGGATTGACTATTACTGAGTAATTTATACTGATTGATGTAACCTGAAATTTCTCAAAAAAATTGAAACTCTGCTCAGTAAGCTGATTGGCCTTAAATTCGTAATATCATGAATATTTGATTTCTTTGGAATTGAAACTATTTTAATTTTTTTTCAATGCAAAGAAAATTTCGATGTACTGATAAAAGCATATTTTTAAAATGCTTCAATACCGGGAGCAAACAAGGAAGAAATTTTTTTTACCAGTTTTATAGAAATATTATCCAGTCCTGTAGCATTCGATCCGATAGAAGCTACTGCATTAACAACTTCATCAACGTGAACGTTTAAGAAGTGAAAATCAGACGAAATATTGGGAATGAAAATATCCTCGTAATTGGTGGTTGTGGAATTCGAACAAAAATAGTTAATCATACACTTCGGTTGTGGAAAAATCGGTATTATGTGACATTTTATTCGAATGCTTTATTCCAAAAGTTTTCAAATAGTACCAGATTTTTTTCGGTGGTAAATCAGTATTCTGTTCAAGCTTATTATGTATATTTTTTACTTTAGATATCAACCCGTTAATCTTATTACGTTATAGTTTGAATTTCGCTCTGTCTTCCGCTAACTTCGATCGTTTTCAAGTACTGTATGCTAGAACATTGTTTAAGATTGCTATTTCAATAGCGCGATTTAATCATGCAATCCTTTTCGATTTTTTTTAAATTTTACTGAGAAATAAGTGTCTAAAATTGTCACTAAAAAAAGAGTTAAATATTTCCACCAGCATATCCAAATCATCTACACTGTAAATAGAATTCAAATTCATGTTATTTAGAGCTTGTAAAAGTGCTTGAAGATCGTAGTTAATAAACAGACACGAAAGCTGACTAAACCTGTTTACACTCTGTTAGGAGTCTGTCATTACCAAATGATAAATAGTGGGTTCATTACTGTTTATACAGGTAAAATAACAGCTGGCTAATATATCTTTAAGGAAATTATGTTTTGGCGATTGCTTCAGCAGAATTTAATTAAAGTCTTCCATCAAAAAATATATGTTGGTAATTTAAACAAAATTGTTGAAGATGATTTTGAAGCAGTTCAGGGCAATCCTGTCCAGGAGGGTTATAGTACCCTCGAAAATAAATTTTATCTGTATTATAGATCAACTATAGTAACATGAATTCCGTGTTTCCATCAGCTTGCTCGGACTTGGATAAAACTTTAAATCTCAAACCGTTACCATAAACACAAATCCCACTCCCATTTCTGTTCCGATCGATTCTAATTAGGTTAAAGTTCATAATATTTACTCATTACTTGATAGTAAAAATGAAGTTTAGGAATAGACGAAATCAATAAGTAAAGACAGACTTTATTCAAAGCTACTTTGAATTTTTTGGATGAAATTATTTGCAAAAATTTCTTCTTCTATACAAATTTCCAAACGAAATTGAAACGCGTTGCGCTTAATCAGGAATCAATCAAATCATCTCAAATTTTACACTGATGCATGGTGATCCAAAAAGCATCGAAAAAACATTTGAGAGCAAGAACTTTTTTTCTACTGCAATCTTATAAGCATTCTTAAATGAACTGTTTGAATGCCAAACTATCCCCTATAATCGTAAATTTGTCCAATGTTAAATGAAAATACGCAAAATACCCAACAAACTATCCCATCTCATCCAAGAGCTGAAAGAATCCGTACGTTTCCGTATGAGCAGAAGAAAGTTCATTCTCGAAGCCCAACTTATATCATTTCTTGCTGATGTAGCGACATGTAGCACTAGACTGTGTCGATTTGTGAACATTTTTAAATTTCTCAAACCCTGGGGTCTAAAAAGCTTCGTTTTGGTTAAAAACTCATCCATGATTTTTTACAGAATTTTTAAGTAACGTTTACATGAGTAAATTTGAACTTTCAGGTTTGTATGGGAAAATTAAATATTTTTTACTAAAAAAACAACATCATTTTTTTTGTCGTCTGTGGAACTGAGCCTGCTTATGGTTTTTCTGCCAATTTTTAAATTCTCTTGAGGAATCCGAAAAGTTCAAATTTACTCATTTAAAAGTTACTTACAAATTTTGCAAAAAACTCATAGATGAGTTTCTAACCAAAACAAAACTTTTTAGACCCCGAGGTTTGAGAAATTCAAAAATGACCCCAAATCGACTCAGTCTTATGTAGCACGCTCAGCGATTTGATTGTCACACTAAAACGCGGCGCGCGCGTTTATGCAAATTCAGGCGTTTTAAGTTAGGCAACACCACGCCGCGCCGATTCCGATACGATGTCATCAAGATTATGCAAATTTTTCTTCCAACGTGATGTGCTCCGGATCTATCAGGGTGTTTGGTCGACTTCGTCAACTCTCTAGAAATTAGCTGGAAGCTTAATGGGGTTTGTGGAGGATGAGGGAAAAATTAGCCATGTGCCAACTCTTTCGGCGAAATTGACTTTCTTCCGACTCGACTTTACGCATATGATTAGCAAGATAGCAACATAGTAGTTTTCCCCGGCAGCTTTTGTTCCGAATGAAAGCGGGTTCTAATTGAATTTTCTTTCTTTTGTACTTTGCAGGTAAAATTCATCCCGACGGAAAAAAGGGTTTCAAAAATTGGATGTGGAAGCTAACAAAAAACAGGTGGGTTACACAAAAGGATCAGAATTTTGGCATGCGAAAACTTGTATCCCAACCACCATTCAAGAGTGACAGAAGGAAAACGTTTTTTTTTTGCGAAACCACGACCCCTCCCCTTCACCTTAAAAACCATTCAAAGGATACGCACAAAGGTATGTATGGGACAAATTTGTGACAGGCAAAATTAATTATCATCGGAAGCTGCGAGCTGCGGCAAAACCTTGCTGGAATGGAACCGAATTAAATGATGTGATGAGCAAGCGAAACAAAGAAGCTTTACGAACAACATGAGTGATCCTTGAATGGATAAAATTTTGAGCCTTGGGAAGCTTTGGCGTTAGTATCATCAACTTTTTCGGATTCGGGTGGCTGACTGAAAAAAAAATATTTTTTTATTTTGTTTGTAGTTTTCGTCATTTTTGTAATTTAGCAATTTTCGTCATTTTTGTAATTAAGCAATTTTCGTCTTTTTTGTCATTTTTGTCATTTTTGACATTTTTGTCATTTTTGTCATTTTTGTCATTTTTGTCATTTTTGTCATTTTTGTCATTTTTGTCATTTTTGACATTTTTGACATTTTTGACATTTTTGACATTTTTGACATTTTTGTCATTTTTGACATTTTTGACATTTTTGACATTTTTGACATTTTTGACATTTTTGACATTTTTGACATTTTTGACATTTTTGACATTTTTGACATTTTTGACATTTTTGACATTTTTGACATTTTTGACACTTTTGACATTTTTGACATTTTTGACATTTTTGACATTTTTGACATTTTTGACATTTTTGACATTTTTGACATTTTTGACATTTTTGACATTTTTGACATTTTTGACATTTTTGACATTTTTGACATTTTTGACATTTTTGACATATTTGACATTTTTGACATTTTTGACATTTTTGACATTTTTGACATTTTTGACATTTTTGACATTTTTGACATTTTTGACATTTTTGACATTTTTGACATTTTTGACATTTTTGACATTTTTGACATTTTTGACATTTTTGACATTTTTGACATTTTTGACATTTTTGACATTTTTGACATTTTTGACATTTTTGACATTTTTGACATTTTTGACATTTTTGACATTTTTTACATTTTTGACATTTTTGACATTTATTTTTGACCTTTTTGTTGAATTTTGAGAATTTAAAATTCGAGTTGAAGCAAAATAGCAAAATTGAGATATTTCTTGCCGATCCAAAAGATAGTGAAACAAAAATGAAATTTTTTGCAAACATTCAATGCCACCCTCATGTAAATGTGGGGGTTGGTTTTGTTTGTTTATCTGTTTATTTGTGTTTAAGTATGTATGTATACTCGAATAATGCTGATGGCAGATGGTGGCTTAATTCCGTTCTAACCAAACGCAAAAGGGATGACTTTTTCCCAAGGAAGAACAATAACAGTTTTCTCTCCTGCCTGGCAGCCCCGATTACTTGTGTTTGCGAATATCGCCTGAACGTTGATAAATGATGATACTGATAAGTTGGTAATCCTTCAATTATCCTTTCAAAAAAGCAAACACAATCTGTCTCACTCTAGCCCAGTAGATGTTGTTCGAACTTACACATGCAAATAAGTGAACGGAGACGAAGCCAAGTTACGGGAAAATGGGAAAAGCAACATCTGCACAGCAACAAACAACCCCCCTTACCCATCCTTCTTTTTTATGAAAGAACCACCACCCCCTTAAGGGAATGAAGTTAAGAACTGTTTTCTTCATCTTGCTAGTACCTACCTTAATACCCAGGGTCTGTTCAAGATCTTTGAAAGATTACACGAAGCCAGATGAATCCCCCTCAGTGTGGCTCGGTTGTTCGCCCCCCTGCCTGTTGACGTTCATTGGCTTATAATCATCTACTGGAGCCCTTCTGGGATAACTTCTTGAGCCCTTCTAAGTTAACATTTATTTCCATCATGTACCTAATGCGAAACTCTTTTTCCGAAACTATCAAATTATACAAATTTTTCGACTTTGATCAGAACTATTTCAAATCGAAAAAAACTTAGATCTCATTTTTATAAATTTTTATATAGATGGATAGAAGATTAGATGAAATGGAGGATGGTATGTGATTATAATGCTTCTCAATAAATTCTACCCGCTTATTTTCACCTTTTTTCACTTCATCTAACCTCTTATCCATCTTTATAAACATTTCATAATCTTTAGATGTCCCTACTAAAAAGGACATCACCTTTCACCGCTAAGGCTGACAAATTAAAGGGTGATACGGTCAAAATTTAGTTAACGGAAAACGCGTGTAAATCGGTGAAATCGTTTACTTAAAAAACCAAATTATATTTCTTTTTCAAGTTTAATTAGTATACAATTCAGGAAAAACATTCAGTTAGGCTTCCGCTTTTCCAAATCCGAATTGCCGGACCTTACGCTTAACCCCTGCCATCAGATTTTGAACAGCCACCTTGTCTATCTTCTTCGCCGCAGAAAGCCAGTTTGCCTTGAACTGCTGCTCGTCCTTAACAGTTTTTTTTGGTCTTTTTCAGGTTCCGCTTGACAATAGCCCAATATTTCTCAATTGGGCGGAGCTCTGGCGTGTTAGGAGGGTTCTTGACCTTGGGAACCACCTGCACGTTGTTGGCGGCGTACCACTCCATGGCCTTTTTACCATGATGGCAAGATGCCAAATCCGACCAAAACAGTACGGAACAACCGTGTTTCTTCAGGAAAGGCAGCAGACGTTTATTCAAACACTCTTTCACGTAAATTTCTTGGTTGACAGTTGAAGCTATGAAAATGCTGCTTTTCAAGCCACAGGTACAGATGGCTTGCCAAACCAGATGTTTATTCGCGAACTTTGACAGTTTCATGTGCTTGAAAATATCTGCTACCTTTCCACTTCCTTTTGCCGTATAAAAATCCTGTCCCGGAAGCTGCTTGTAGTCGGCTTTGACGTAGGTTTCGTCGTCCATTACCACGCAGTCAAACTTCGTCATCATCGTCGTGTATAGCCTCCGGGATCGCGCTTTGGCCGTCGTATTTTGTTTATCATCGCGATTTGGAGTCACTACCTTCTTGTTAGTCGATAGTCCGGCTCGTTTTTTGGCTCGATGCACGGTTGTAGACGATACATCCAGTTTATTTGCGACATCTCGGAGAGAGAGGTTAGGGTTTCGCTTGAAACTACCGGAAACTCTCTTTGTCGTCTCAGCGGCTTCCTGTTTTCGATTTCCCCCCGATCCAGACTTCCTGGCTATCGACAAACGTTCACCAAACACTTTAATTACATTTGTAACGGTTGATTTCGCAACTTTAAGCGATTTTGCCAGCTTTGCGTGCGAGTAGCTCGGATGCTCGAGCATAATTTTGATACCGTGCTCTTCTTCCTTGGACGACATTTTGACAACTGAAGAGTGAATTCCAAAATCAAAATAGGAGCAACATTCTACACACACATACACCTTCAAAATGAGGGGTGTTCAGGTTTATTAAATGCAAAATTGAAAGAAATACGTCAAGTTGATATTCACCAAATTTTGACCGTATCACCCTTTAGTTCTTTAGTGAAGTTAAATACTGTGGATTTAAAACATCCATTATGTAACATAATTTATAACCTCCACAAGCAAATTTCAGATTCTCACAGAAAAGTAAAAATTATTTCTTTTCCAAATCATTTGAACATTAAAGGAAACGAAAAGGCAGATTCCCTTGCAAACAGGCATATGAAAATAACATCATTATACACGAAATCACTCCTTATGACTTCAGTTCATTTATTGAAAGAAAAATTAACTCTAGATGGCAATCTTACTGGAATAATATTACTGATAACAATTTGAAATCCATCAAATCATGTACTTCTCAATTTGATACTGTAGTATCGTATGTAAAGTTTGCCGCCGCCTGTGGCTTAGTGGACAGCCTTCAAGTCTTCTAAGCCAGGGGGTGTGAGATCGAACCCCGGTCACGGCATACATAGTACACTTTCGGTGGGTTGGTGGTCTTAGCATTTGTAAGATGCTAGCCATCATATCCTCGAAAGATGTACGCTTAGAGTTAAGAAAAAAGGAATCTCTCGAGGAAACATCATGTTTCATTGAGATCCTGTATGTGTTTGTGTTCGTTTAAGAAAAAAAAAAGTCCATAAGGCATTTTATACTATATTTCCAATTCTTACTATGCATGATTGAGTTTGTGTATACAATATTGCCTAACAAACTAATGTAGCATGCCATGGAGAAACATTCGTTTCTGGACTACCAGGAGTAGCAGACGACGTGTACTTTAGCTCTGTGGGCGATACTACAGATAGGGGAAAGGTTTCCTAAATGGGCCTATCGGGTTAAATGACCCTACGGCCGTTTGACGAAATGGCTGACAAGCCAACATATCTAATCAATGCATTTTGAGGGTGATACGCTTTGAACATAAGGCAAGAAAGAATTTTATGAATAAACCAACTCAAAAAAATTTAAAAATTCATACAAGATTTTGACACCTTTTGATGTAATATTTTGACTTTTAAAAATTATACGTGAAGAAGCTCAAAACAATAAGTTGGGTGGTTTTATTTTCTTGTTCAAATGAACCATAAAAGTAAAACAAGTTTAAGCTTTTATGATGGTTTCATAATGATGGGAAAGTGGAATAAGAGAGTGTTTTTGTATGCCCCCATCATGTTTGTAAAATGCCACTACCCTTAAATAACAGCTTAAATAGAATAAATATATAATTTTTATCATTAAAACCTCAAATCTAAGCTCTTATTAACATCTTAAGAGCAAATCGAAGATCTCAGAACAGATTTCATAAAATTTATCTTAACAATGAAATTCCTCCATATGATGGCAACCCTAAATTTAGTTTATTCCATAAAGTTATAAAAGACATAGATTTTTATAAAACTTCAGCTTTTTCGTATGAAAGTTATCAGTTTCTAGCATTTCCAATGAAATTATACGGAAGTATTGCAAAAGAAACAGATATTTTACCTTAAACATAAATAGGCGCGTTTAGCCCGCACGGTTTGAGGTTCGGCAATTTTGACAACAGTTATAATAAAATCAATTTCTCAAAAACGGAAGGAGATTTCAACAAAAAAAATCACTCCAATATATAGAAAACAGATGTCTGCTCATGTGTATGTAGTATTTGTACACATATTCGATGTATTATTTGATTAAATTAGTATTCTGCTTAATAGGCGCATATAGCCCGCTCCTCCCCTACTTCGAACGTAGGAAATAGAGGAATTCAGTTGTATTATCAAGATTACGTATTGGGCACACAAACTTAACGCACGGATATCTGATGACTAAATCTTTTCCTCTTATTTGTTTGGAAAACGACTCGAGAAAAACAATTAATCACATCTTTAATGACTGTAAGAACTATAAAAATTTTAGTATAAAGTTAGATATTAATGTAAAATTATTACACACAATAATTTTATCAAGTTATTTTTATTTTTAGAAGGTGTAGCAAAGTACACAAGGTCAGCTAGTATTTTTTTTTTAAATTTAGTTGAAACCTGCATAAAAAAATTGCGTACCCTTATTCTCTTCCCTTTTAAATGTGGTTAAATTTATTTGAAGAGCTCTTTAACAATACTTAAACGTATGGCCCCTCTCTTCTCTTTCCTATCTCATGAAAGAAAACCAAATCATCTAAAAATTATTTCTTGTATTTAAATACTTTTCCCAATTTGTTAGGATCTGCTAGATAAGTACTCGAAATATAAAAAAATGTATGGGAGCTCCCCTTCCCCCTTCCTATCGAATCAGTGAAAGGAGGAAGAAGCCTTAAACAATCATTGAAAAAAAAATTCTACTCAAATACCCACTGCTATAAAATTTAAATAATAGTTTCTCGAGTGATCCAAAAATACTGTATGAAAACCTATTTCCTCCTCGAAATATGACACTAAATCGTACTCGGATATACTTCGATAATAAATTTGGTTTGTTTCGTTTGATTAGTTCCCGAGTAATGCAGAAAAGGAGCTCTCCCCGTCTAATCCCCCCAAAGAAAGGACAGATGGGTCTCAAACATCGTAGAAACTTGATGGGTAGCCTCATACCTTCCTATGTGAAGTTTGGATTCATTTGCATAATTAGTTATCGAACAACGCATTAAATTTTACGGAAGACCCTCTTTCCCCCTTTGTATCTTTTCAATCGTAGAAGGTGGAATCCCAAAAAATCATAGAAACATTTCTGGTACCCAAATAACCACCCATGTCAAATTTGGCTCAATTTGCTAGATTAGTTCTCAAATTTTGGATAAAAATGTATTGGAGCCCCCCTTCCCTTTCAATCTCCACACTGGAAAGAGGGAGGAGTCTCAAACCATCTTCAAAATGTTCTTCCTACCCATTTACCCTTGCATGCCAAATTTGGTTCCGTTTGCTTCATTTGTTCTCGAATTATGCGAATTATTGTAAAATTGTATGTAATAAACCATTTTAGAAACATTTATCGTAACCAAATACACTCCCATACCAAATTTGGTTCCATTAGAATGATCGGTTTTCGAGTTTTTCAAACATGTTTCTTTTGTTGAAAACGCCCTTTCTCCACATCCAGAGAGTGGGAGGGGTCTCAAACCCCTTCAAAGACCCCTCCTGTCAAGTTTCACGAAAATTGGTTAAGTAATAGATACTAGCTGACCCAGTGTACTTTTCTACACATTCTTAAAATAATTAAAATTTGTAAAAATGTCACATTTGGCTTCATTTGTTTGATGAATTTTCAAGTTAGGCCAAACAAAATATGAAAAAACCTGTCTCCTTTCCTTCACTGCCCTGAAATAAGGAAGGGTCTCAAATTATTCGTACGCAAACAACCTCTTCTGATTGATAAGTGCTCGATTTCTGCCAAAAAAGCTGTATAGCTGTATAGAAATCTTAGAAACATATCTCGTACCCAAATATCCTCCAATGTCAAATTTGGTTCCATTTGATGATTAATTCTCAAGTTATGTCATCAAAAATGTATTAGGGCCCCTCCCCCTTCCTATATACGAACAGAAAGAAGAGTGGTGTCTCAAATAATAAGAGAAACATATTTCGCGTTCTAATCTTTATCCATGTGAAGTTTGGGATTGGAGCCTCTCTACTCTCTTCCTATTTCCTAAATGGAATAACGGAGGGATTCCAAACAATCATATAATCATTTCTTCAAATATCAAAAGAAACCCTTTTTGTTATCATATACCCTTCCATGCCAAATTTGGTTCCATTTGCTCGAATTGTTCTCGAGATATGCAATAATAATTGCATGGGAGCCAAACTCCTTCTTTCCTATCTTCCCAATGGAAGAACCCCGCTCCAATGGAGATTTTTTCAAAGTAAAATTTTTCAGTTCAAGGAATGAATTCACCATAGTAACAGGAAATTACTTCATCCCAAAAAGGTGTTTATAAATAAGTGTTAACAAACATGTCGTAAAATTTTCTCGCCTCCGGTTTTTAGCTCTATATCACTCAATTAAGGCATTTGATTCTGCAACAGTATATAACATTTACGAATTGAAACTCGTCCTTAACTTTCAATTTCGATTTACAATATTAATTAAAACCCTTTCTTGTATTTGAAATTGGTTTTTATTAAGAAATGTATGTAAACAAGTTCATCCATTACGATATTTCTAATCATTTTTATAATTATAAAACACTTTTATATTATAATAAATTTAATGCTGATATGAAACATTCTTCAAGAGAGCAACCAATTTCAATATTAACTTGAATTTATCTTTATTTTTTTTCTTTATGCTCAACTCGACATTAAAAAGATTTTGATAAATTACACAAGGCCACCAAATTCACATTTAAATCAGGTGCACAGAATTAAAGAGCTAATTTTGGTGTCTTGCAAGTTTTGAAAATATGTATAATTTATATAATACTTCGAAGTTATCGAAGTTTTTCGGTGAGTTTTAAAAATAATCAAAACAAATTACCAGTTGTCCATACGTTTCGAGCAACTATGGCATTCGCTCCTCTTCAGTGGACACTAAAATTATATTATACGTTTAAAAATAACACATTAAATCTTAATTTTAATTTAAACTTACAATTGACTGGCCATCGTCTAAACTATTTTGGTTTTGGACAGTTTGTTTTGTTTTGCATTTACATTTGTTTGTCAGTGTCTGAGTTACCTTGGATATTATTGGGTCATGAGATAATTTATATAAGAAAATTCTGCACTTTTCTGATAAAAATTTGAAACATTTCAAACAAATTTAAATCAAAGGTCCAGACCATCAGTCGTTTTGACTTCTCGAAAGAAAACTTATTAAAATTTTCCATTTGTTCGCTTTTCCCAATTTTGTAAAATAATAGATTTTAAACGAATTTTTAAAAATATATTAACTTAATTGCATTTGAGATATTTTTAAAGCAAAAATAAAGTCGTATTGCAGATTTCGAGAAGTTCGTTTATTTGAATCATCAATTGAATTCTATAAAAAATTAGGCAGATTGAAGAAATGAAATGAATAAGCGTCAAAAATGAGCAAGTAGAATTTGATAAGCATCATTTTCATCACCTAACATCAGTTTGTTCCTAATGGAACAAATTTTCATATTCATTATCTTGAAATGTTCTAACTAAAAAAACATGACTTTTACTAACAAGGCCGATCAATTGAGTAAACATTTTATAATAATTTCCAAAAAATTATCCAAGTTAAATACATTTACCGAATTTTTTAGTCCAACTTTAAAGAAAAATTTAACAATTTAAAAAAAGTTTATCTTTGATTTTAAAGTTTCAATTTTTATGTTTTGATAACATTATCTTCTTGGAAGTCTAAAAATCTAACCTTTCGATAAGAATAACTTTTGTTCTAGCTTTTGTCCATGAAATGTTCGAAAACTGGTTCGAAGTAGAAAATTCAAAGCTTAATTTCAATGCGCAATGTTGACTCAATTAGTATTTGATTTTCTCAGTTTTGCTAAAGCTTAAATTATGTCAAACTTCAAAAACTTCAGATCTCATAAGGGTTATCACAAAAAAGTTAAAGTAATTTTGTGTATTAAGTGATTTGTTAACTTTTAATCTTGTTTATTAAAAATTTCACCAATGTATTCACAGTCAGAAAATCAAACGAGAATGAATTCAAATGGAATCATTGATAGATTCAGCTAATTACAGATAATTTTTATGATTTTAGAAAATTCAACCCTTCAAGAATGCTGACAAGATTTGCCAGTTGATTTTAAAATTTTAAGATTAGGAGATATTTTTAAAAGCAGTATTCTTTGTTTTAATTCCGTATTTTCTGTATTATTGAAAAGTGAAATTATAGAAAAAAAGGCTTAAAAAATATTTTTTAAATTTTTTTAAAAAATATCAGAAAATTTTTTTTCTGGGGGGTCACCGACCAAATATTTAAACATTTGGTGAGAATGAACTGGAAAAAGCTCTACTTTCAGCCCTTGCAAAAATTGGGAGTATCTACTGTTTTTTTTTTTCTTTAAATCGTTCTACTAAACACACTGTGCCTTTTGTTGGTAATGTTGGTATTTCTAGCTAAATTTCAAATAAGAACCCCGCCCCCCCCCCCCTCATGGACGAGTCCTTCGTACGGGCCTGAACACTAATATAATCCAATGTAAAATTTGGTTACATTTGCTCGATTCCTTCGTCAGTTATATTGAAAAATTGTAAGAGAGGACACCTCCCCCTCTCTCATTTCCCCATTTGAAAGAAGGTGAGTTCTCGAATACTCATAACAACATTGCTAGTTCCCAAATATCCTCCCATGCCAAATTTGGATTCATTTGTTAGATTAGGTTATTTTTAAGATATAATCATAAAAAATTCAGAATCATAAGTTCGAAATTTCAAAAAACAATTAATTTCAGGTGATTTTTTATGGTTATAACTTTTAAATACAATTTTTGAATGAATTTATGAAAAAAACAACAAATCCTAAGCTTCCAAATGAACTCTTCCGATTTGGTTTAAGCCAGTCGTTTTCGACAAATCCAAAATAAAGAAAGAACTCTTCAGATCTGCAACACGATGTTAGGAGAGAAAGATATGAATGAGATAAATTTGCATGTTTTTAAAAGATTGATACCAAACTTTTGGCCGATACACCATACTAAGGGGTGACCCCAAAGTTTTGAAAGATAACTTAAGTGTCTATTATTTAATTTAAAGTACATTTTTAAATGTTTACACAATTTTTTATTGTGTTTTGAGAAGTAAAGAATAAAGATCCTAATGCAACAAAAATTTTGAAATTTGGACCGCCCTATCCCGAGATGATGGGCTTTGAATATTGAGTGCAAATTTTTGAAAATGTTCTATCTTTAGGTTAAGTTTAAGGTGCAAAATTAAAACATAATTTCTGGGCAAAAAACCTTTAAAACAGCTATTGCTCATTATCTTTCAGATGAGATCAGAAGATTTGCAATATATCCTAAGACGGCTGAGATATGAACGATCAAAATTTGCATGTTTTTAGTGGATGATCCCTAACTTTTGGCCGGCAGTGTACATATACGCTTACAAACGCGGAGCAAAGCAACGGGAGCAACTCCTTCGGGTTGTCTTAGATTTTTTCTTTTCGTTAGTTAGTTCTCTAATCCTCTTCATATCTTCTTACTGGAAAGAGAGGGTGCCAAATATTCCTTGAAACATATCTCGTACCCTCATACATCCCATGCC
The DNA here is from genome assembly GCF_029784155.1 of Uranotaenia lowii. Classification (NCBI taxonomy): domain Eukaryota; kingdom Metazoa; phylum Arthropoda; class Insecta; order Diptera; family Culicidae; genus Uranotaenia; species Uranotaenia lowii. Next base: position 37,967,894 of record NC_073693.1, read on the forward strand.
AAATTTTGCTTCATTTGCTTGATTCTTGATTCTCCCTACAGGAATGTTGGAGGGGTCTCAAAAAATTTAAGAAATCTTTCTCGTACTCAAATGCCTTCCTACGTCAAGTTTGGTACCATTTGCCTGATCGGTTCTCGAGTTATGCAAACATTTTTCATTTGTTTGGGAGAGCCTCTTCCCCTTCCTTTGAGAGGGAGGGGTCCCAAACCATAATAGGAACCTTGCCCGGCCTTTAAATAATACCACCACCTGCCAAGTTTCTCGCAAATTGGCTCAGTAGTTTTTGAGTCTATAGGGAATAGTAAGATTTTATTTTTTTTTAATCTTGCTCAAGACCCAGCGAAGTTATGATTATTATAATGTCGAGGGTTTTTGTCAAAGAAAAATCTCAAAAAATGCATATTTCTCAGTTGAAAATATCGCTGATAAATGTAATGAGATATGGACTTTCAGCATTTTCAGCCAATATTATTGCAAATGTGCAAAAAATGATAATGCTTATCATTAAATTCTATATTTTGAGGAAAAATATCGGATTTACCGGTTTTCTTTTTAGAAATTTAGAAAATTTAGAAATTCAGAAAAATTTATTTTAGAAAAACCGGTTAAACCGACCACGCTTATAATTACCATCAAAATTTCTAGTAATTGAAGCAATGAAGAAAAACTTTAACGTGGCATTCAATATGAGCCGCGTTTAAGTATTTCCTAATTGCTTTTTTCGATAACTTGAAATGAAAATTCTGACTTTTCAATTGAATAATTTTCTTCTAATCTGAAATATTCAAAATCAACCTGATTACCAACGCTCGAGATTTCCTTGCTCCAGCATTAAAAAATCCCGATATGGATATGGTTGCGGTTTGCAGTCGTTGATCGAAATTGCCCTAACCCCTATGTGTTCTGTTTCTTTAATCTCGACGATAATTCTCCTCCAGAGCAAAGCAAAGGAAGCAAACGGCAAACCACGACGACGAAAACGACAAGCAAAGTTCGAACGTTTCCCGGCTGCTGCAGGTTGTTTTTGCTCGTGCTCGTGACCTCATCCAGATCAAAGCAAATCGGGCACCTTCTTGGGCTCATGAAATCGTGTAGATGTAGACTGCATAAGTACGTCCGGGTACAAACATACGTTCCAAACCACAAAAGTGTTAATGAAAACTTTCAAAAGTTTATTCCTTGCCGACCTGGGTCGTTGTTTTGGTTGTGGTTTTCCTTTCCCATGCAACTCATGAGCTCCCACACATATGGCTGCGACATTGCACTTATGGCACTAATTCCTTGCTCTACGGCTGTTTCGATTATTGGAGAGAGGCAAAAACATTAGCCACCAACGAGAAAAAAAATGACCCAACTAGAGGGAACCAAAAGGCAACGACGACGACATCGGCCCAGTTTAGGTATTCTGTTTCATCGTCGATTCCATTCCATATGACCGAACTACGAGCAGAAGGTAGCGACCAATATGGTCCGCCTTTTTTGCGCCCTCCCACCTCACAGCAATTTGTGCTACAATTGAGGTTCTTACGGCCAAAGCTAAGAACGAACCCCATGGAACCCACAAAAACCTTCGACTTGTGGTGTGCTCAGGTATGTTTTGCTCCACCGTCGTCCGTCGCCATGATGAAAGGTTTTAACTGCGCTTAGAATGGCTGAAGCTGAACGAGATTTGCCCCTGCCTGCAACCCATATGCTACTGAAGGAAGTCTTGAAAGGAACCATAACATGGGCGCATAGTCGTGACAGCAGTGTTTTATCAAACTCTTAAATTCGAGGATATCTGCTGGTGCGATAAATTTGGGAAGGTTTCCAATCCTAAACTTACAACAAGAACATCCTTAGGAAAAAGTGCTAGAGTCTAGCTAGAAGTTTCAATCCATCTTACAAAAAAAAAAAAAAAAAAATAAAATAAAAAGAAGAAAAAAAAACGTTATGTTTCGTTTTTGTTGTGAAACCATAGCAAATATGTTGATCATAATTTTTAGAGCTATTTTTATTGGTTGAAAAAAACTATTCATGCTGCTCTAGTACATTATATTTCCATTTTAAATCGACCACTTCACAGTCCTACTGACAGTACTTTCTTATTCAAAGAAAAAAAAATTACAAAAATGAAAAAATCGACATAAATGACAAAAATTACAAAAATGACAAAAATGACAAAAATGACAAAAATGACAAAAATGACAAAAATGACAAAAATGACAAAAATGACAAAAATGACAAAAATGACAAAAATGACAAAAATGACAAAAATGACAAAAATGACAAAAATGACAAAAATGACAAAAATGACAAAAATGACAAAAATGACAAAAATGACAAAAATGACAAAAATGACAAAAATGACAAAAATGACAAAAATGACAAAAATGACAAAAATGACAAAAATGACAAAAATGACAAAAATGACAAAAATGACAAAAATGACAAAAATGACAAAAATGACAAAAATGACAAAAATGACAAAAATGACAAAAATGACAAAAATGACAAAAATGACAAAAATGACAAAAATGACAAAAATGACAAAAATGACAAAAATGACAAAAATGACAAAAATGACAAAAATGACAAAAATGACAAAAATGACAAAAATGACAAAAATGACAAAAATGACAAAAATGACAAAAATGACAAAAATGACAAAAATGACAAAAATGACAGAAATGACAAAAATGACAAAAATGACAAAAATGACAAAAATGACAAAAATGACAAAAATGACAAAAATGACAAAAATGACAAAAATGACAAAAATGACAAAAATGACAAAAATGACAAAAATGACAAAAATGACAAAAATGACAAAAATGACAAAAATGACAAAAATGACAAAAATGACAAAAATGACAAAAATTACAAAAATTACAAAAATGACAAAAATGACAAAAATGGCAAAATTCAATTTTCTCATTTTTGAACATAACGTCAAATTTTGCTTGTTTTGGCTATAATTTTATTTTAACAATGTGGTCAATTTAGTCACTTTTGTTAAATATTTTTGAATTTTTGTCAATTTGGTTATTTGAAACAGTTTTCAAATTTTCTTCAATTTTGTCATTTTTTAGACTTGTCAATTTTTTAAATTTTTTATTTTTTATATTTCGGTCTATCCTATCAATGTTATCATTTTTGTCAATTTTGTTTGTTTTGTCATTGATGCTGATTTTGTCAATTTGTTTTTTTTTTCAATCTTATATGTTAATTTTTTATCTTCAATCTTTTATGTAAATTTTGTAGGTATGTTTTTAAAATTTTGTCAGTTTTGCTTTTTTTGTGAATTTTTCTTGTTTTGTTTTAAATTTTAAATTTTTTTAAATTTTCAGTTTCATCAATGACAAATAAAATTTAAAAAAACTATAAAATTGAAAACTTTTCTTAATTGACAAAAAATCCAAAACGCCGAAATTAAAATTTTTGACAAAATTTCATTTTTTGTCATGATCAAAATTCAAACATTTGAAAATTATTCGATAATTCGACCCATTAATAGACCCTACGTGACTGAATCGGATTTTTCTCCGGCGATATTAATTTTATCAATTGATGTTTTTAATATATCCGGGCAAACGTTAAATTGTTTGAAACACATTTGGACATTTTATTTTAAATTATATTTTGAAATTCTTATTTTTAAGTTACAATATGATGTAACTTCAAAGAAAATCACTTGTTTCAAATCATTTTATTGAAACGGGATCATAAAGGATATTCCAGGTTCCAGATATTGAAAAATCATCAATTAGTTTCAAATAAAGTTGTTTATATGAAAATTATGCTTATTTTCAAATACTTTTATTTTAAAATTTATTTTGAATTTTCATATTTTTATTTAATTTTGTTTTTCTGCCTGTGAAATTCTTTGATCAGAATTTGATGATTAAGGATTAAGAAAATTTCCATTTGTTTATGATTTTGTACAATATGTTATATTGTTCAAATATAAAAAAAAAACAGACAGTAAGAAAGGCAATTGTCAAGTGTTTCAAATGTTTTTTTTTTGTTTAAAGCGTTTATTCGTTGTTTGAAGTTTCGTAAAAATAGCCAAAATCACTCAAAAAAATTAAAATAGAATATGTAACTGTGTTTTTTAAGAACTCAGGAACTACTAAACCGATTGATGTGAAATTTGGCATGAAATAGCTTTTAGAGTAAGCAATTGTCCAGTGAATTTTTGAGTCCCTTCCATCTAAGCGAAAAAGGGCTCCCATACATTATTATCGAAAAAAAAGGACAAAAATGTGATTTAAGGCTTCCAAAATACCGTTCATGATTGTAAAGATCATGGGTGGCCTAAATTTTCACCAAAGATTCCTTATTTAGTTGAAAATAGCACTGTGAAATCTAACAAACTAATTTTTTCTCTCTTTTAACAAAGATGGGGTTAGAGAAAATCCGTTTTGATGATAGGAACTGTCAATTTTCAAATGCAGAAAAAAAAGTTCAACCGTAACAATTGATACCGTTAGGCATCAACCTATGCTATGACGTCGATTAAACCAGTTTGCTCCATAAATAGAACTCCAATCAAAATATCCAGCAGCTTATTTTTTTCCAGAATATAGGTTTTTTTTCATGCACAATAGCATCAATGAAGCAGCACAACAGCCACGCTCCATTAAAGAGTCTTCTTAACCCTACATCATATATATGGAGGCAGCAGATGGGGAATTATTCTAGGCAAACCGCGCGAATCAGAAGTAAAGTGAGGCGATGGGGCTAATCACCCCACGGGGCGGAAGGTGAAAAAAGTAGAGGAGGCAGCAAAGATTCATAACAATCGACCGAGAGAACACTGACTTGACTGAGAACTTCCCAGCATAGCAGGGTAGCAGGGGTTCAATGAACGAGATCTTCTTGCTGCCGCCGTTAATCGTTGCTGTTGCGCTGAACAGGTCGCTCTCCGCGTAGAGTTATCTGCATCGGACAACTGTTACAACAACACTTCAGAGGCAGACCCTCTCCAGAGGTCCATCATCATCATCGACATCATCTTTGCATTGGCATTGCGACTGGCCACAATTCCCCGTTATCGATTGTGGAACTAATAATAATAATGGGAGAAGACCCCTCGAGGAGAGCCCTTAGGACTTTCACACCATGGGATATGGACATTAAACTAATACGTCATCTCAAGGGAGGTGACCTGCTGAGTCAACTCGGCATAGCAAATAATAGAGATGGCTCCAGGGTCGGCAACCGAGGGAACCAAAAAATTCAATTCAAGAATTTTGCGAAAAGGGTCAAATAATAAATAAACACAAATTTGGCTTTATTCTTACATCTAATACCCTATATGCAGAGGGTCATGTCATGAATGACATAACAATGAATCTTGATGATAAGAAAAATGTATATTGTTTGTCCCTACAGGGTCCGGCATTTGAATTGCTACACTGGAACTAACAAATAATTTGATCGAAACAAAAACTTTTTCTTTCAAATTTAATACTATTTACATCAAAACAGATAATTTTTTTCAAAATCCATTGGCGCCTTTCGATTTTTTGTCCTTGAGCTTAACCACTCGCTGCAGAAGCTCAAGGCACATGTTCTAGTTAAAAAGACTGCAGGTGGTTTTTGTGGTATTTTATCCCAGGACTCAACTAGATGGCGATTCAGAACTTCCAACCCGTCATGTTATGTCGAGTAGACTTCGGGCTTCTGTATACCTTAGACAGCCAAGTCTATAGGGTTCTGGTCCAGCGAACTCCCCGACCACTCCGTACTCGAAATTAACCCTAAAAAAAAATCCCACAGAAATATTGGGACCTTGGTAAGCCAATGTGAAGTTCTGCTGAAAAACCACTAACTAAAACCAAAATTGGGACGTGTCCACAGTTCGAGGACAAGCCGTAGAACTATTTCCGATACGTAAGTTGATTGATCTACACCTCTTCAGGGTGTTCGGTTGATCTTCACCAGGAAAGTACGGGCGATTCCGATCCAGACCTTTAATTAGACAGATTTCTGTCGTCTTGTGGCCTTTAATACGTTTGCATGGGTCCGTGATCTTTCTGGCAAACAAAATCTGTAGTTCTGTTTTTTCACGAACCGCTGAACGGCGATGAATTCATCGGCAAAAAACACGATATTCTCCAAATTTTTCATGCGTGGACCGCGTAAGCTGAGCCTTCGCCCTTTCTACCCGCTCTTGCTTCTGTTCAAACGAGAGGTCTTGAAATCTTAGGATCTTGTAAGGCTGGGCCTCAAGATCTTCTTCCAAGATCCGACGGCGATTTTGATCCGGTGTATTAAAATCTATCGCCAATTTAGTGTTACTACGCCAAGAAATTCTCTCACGGTGCATCTTGATGATCTTCACCATGGTAGGTGTCGCCAATGTAGCATGACGATCCCCACCATACTATAATTGGGTATTTTTGATCTCTAGGTATCTTCCAAGTGAGAGCCAAAATAATAAAAAATACATAATGAGTCATGAGTGTATGTATGTATGTATGGACAACTCACGAAATATGTCTTTCTACCGTTTCACAGCCTAGAGCTAGGCATTCAAAGCACTACATTAAGGTTTGAGGACTTTTTTTCAAAAAAAAAGACACTTGATTACAAAATTAACGAAAATATCCTCTGACATCTTAAATATAATGTTAACAAGGTGACAAGGTGTCATCTAACTCGGTTTTGTATACTTCGTAATAATCACTCCTAAAGTTTTGTAGCAGTTCAATTTGCCGGAATTGAACCCTGTAGATCTTAGTTAAGCATTTGATTGTTTACGTCATCAAATATTATTAAAAAAAATTCAATGAAATGGGCTTTGAAACGATCTCATTACCGTTAATGGAATCATATCTATTTATCTAACTGAACTCAATCAGTTCATCTAGGGTCCAACTCTAGTTCACCGAGAGTAATCAAGTACGGGGTTCCTTTAGGTTCCATTCTCGGACCAATTTTGTTCAATATTAATACAAACGATATCTTTCAATTATCTCTACATAAATGCTTCAAATGTACGCAGACGACGCAACGCAATGTCATTGAAAATTTGAATAATTTGAAAGCTCAAATAATACATGACATCGAAGTTCTCTTCAAATATTCTTCCCTAAATCATTTATCTATGGATTTATAAATTCGCACAATACCCATTTACAGGCTCAGTTCTACAGAAGAAACAAAAACGATGTAGATTTTTCAGGAAAAAATATTAAATTTTCCCTTACAAACTTAAAATTTCAAATTACTCAGAACTACTTTGAGAAATTCAAAAATGAGCCCAAATCAACTTAGTCTAATAAAACAGTACTTTTATAAATTTGCTTTGTGTTGCCATTCACTTTAAAAGTTATTTTTAGTTAATTCTTATTGTCAATTTTTATTTTTTCTTCTCAAATATTGGTATAACTTTGAGCCTAAAAAATTAAAATTGAAATTCAAAGATATAAATATAAGTAAAAATTCGAAAAACTTTCTCATGAATTTTGTTTGCAAGTCTTTAAAAAATTGTTTTTATATTTTCAATGATTATTGTTCGTGAATAATACGTTAGATAGGGAAAGGTCTGCTCTGAATATTAAATGGCTAATTTTCAGATGCAGTTTGATTATGAACAAAAAGGTTAGTTAAAAAAGGTAGTTTTTATGATTTCACTTGTTCACCTACTTATTTTTTACCAAGATGCACAAGTTTCTTTAAGACATAGAAAAAATATTTTTAGGAGCTTCATTTTTTTAAATTTCTTGATAAAAGAGTCATTTGTTGTAGAGCATTAAAACTCAAAAACTAATAGTAAAAGGGGTTTTTTGTAAGTTTAACATTTTACAATCAATTTCCATCAATTGGTAGATGAGTTTTGGTCTGTTTGATTTTACATTAATTTTGAAATTTTTGTAAGTTTAAGCGGTTTATCGGAGAAACGATCAATGTACATGTCGAGCTGATCAAATTTAACAACCTCTTTATCCAATATACACTAAGTGTTTTTACGTGGTTTGATTTTGCTCAGTTTTTCTAACACGGCTTCTTTCTTTTTAAACGGTTTTTCAACCATCAGCACGGCTTTTCTACACTACTCTCGTGAATCAACACGGGTTTTAGGTAAAAATATTCGAAGTCCTTTACGTTAATGCCAGATTTTATACCGCGTAAGATGACTTTAGAGAATGCGAAAATTTTATCGTTTTTTATTAGTTTTCATAAGTACTTCAATAAGCGATGAGAGATTTTTTTTCCTGTTTTAGTATTACTAATTAAGGTTTAACTACTAGAGGACAGAAAAACTATTTTTTCTGAGGAGCTTCGAATTCAACAGGTGGTCTTGACTTATTTGGAGGCGCGGAAACCAAAAATCAATTGGTTGTCTTCTCTAATAATGAGATTAGAACGTAAACTTTTTCAAATCGGTGTAAATGTGTATTTTTTTTATTAAACTCAGAAAAAAAAACTCGAAAATATAGAAGCAGGTTTTTAAGTCAATGATAAACTTTCTCGAAGACCACGAGTTGTTTTGATTCCTGTGAAAAAAGTAATAAAATCTTTCTTTCTTCATAATTTTTCCTACGATCTGTTGAGTATGGGATTCTTCGCATATTTTTTTTAAATAAATTTCTAAATAAATGAGAATCCTAGTTTTTTCTCAAAAACATAAGCTTAAACGTTAGTTTTTGATTTCTGGTGAATTCCAGGGCCTAGAAATAAAAGGTTTCATGTTTGAAGTGCCTAAGGTTGCCAACCCCCAAAATAGATAAAGAAGTGGGTAAACTGAATATTTGATTTTCGACTGGTGAATGTAGTCTATATTGAAGACGTTTTGGCTTCTCAGTCATATATTTTTGAACAAAATTAGAAACAGCACATCTCTTCAGTGTCCTACGTTTCGGCCATGATTTTGGCCATCATCAGGGATATAGAGAGGGTACTGTTTGTCAAATGGAGGTATATTGGCTTATGCTATTTTTTTTCCTCCGATCAGAGTAAATTGAATAATGAGAGTTAATTTAATTATAAGAAAAGGTACTGTTTCTAACTTTATTCAAAAATAAATCTAAAGGTACTATATAGAAGTGAATAAAAAAAAGATGTGCCGCGTCTTTCCGTTTTGAGATGGAATAAGAGGGTTCCATCGTCGTTCAGTAAAACGGGGCATCATACAACAGCAAGGTTAGATGCAACATTTGTATTCAACAACACTTTTTTCAATTTTTAATTATTTAATTATAAGGTTATAAAGTTACCATTCAATGATAACAAAATGATGATGACATAGTTTCTTTCATCAAGTTTTTGATTCTCATAAAAAATTTCAAAAATCGAGCCAGAGATGCACAAATTTGTACATTTTTCGATGCCGTAAAAAACTTAACCCAGTATGACACATTGGCTAAATGATATCATAACAATAACAATAACAAACTTACCAAGGTTTTTATTATCTTATACCAACACTATTGGTAGGGCTGACATGCCTCAAAATTCAAATCAAAGACTCACTTTTTGAATTTCGTTTCCATATGTTGGAATATGATTGTTTTGCATCACACGTTTGGTTATTTCAAAATTTCACCATGCAATCATTAATTTTTATGATTTCAGCTAGTAGAATTTTTAGATTTATTTTTTACCCCTAAATTTATGCAGCACCCATCTGTTTTTTTTATAAAACACATTTGTTCCAGGAAAAATATAAAATTGAATTCGAACAATTCCAAAAATTTCTGCAATTGGTACTTTTGGATAATGACGTCACTTCTAACGTTTTTGTTTCATTTTTCATTTAACACGTTCGTCGCCATGGGACCCATATTCGGGTGACGGGTGTATTTTCAAGGGGGCCTCGTCACATTAAAACGGGTAACGCTCAGTTTAGTCACACGTTGCAAAGCTTGGGATTCTCCTTCTTTACTTACTCGCTCCGAGAATTTCTTTGGGCCCGGCTAGTAAAACTACCAAAACGAGCGTGGCGACAAAACAAATTTTGTTGCAACTTTCGCCTTTTTTCTTAGTAAAGTGAAACCAGTAATTTTTCTGAATACTTCAATTTGATGTCCTATGAACCTTTCATTGTACAATTGGTAAAAGTATTTGTGAATTTTAAGTTTTTAGAAGCCATTGAAGTTGAACATTTTTATTTTAATATTTATACATATCCTTCATCTCATCTCTACATGTACACTCAAGAATGATTCAAAATAAGAATATTTAGATAGCATTTTGTACTTTACAATAAGCATTTTAAAGCAGCCATATAATAGGAATTCTTAACTCAATTTCAAGTTTTCGTGGAATCAAAAGAAACATTTTGCTCGAAAAATGTTTTCTTTAAAAATCCATTAAAGTTTTCTCATTCAACAAACGCTCTGCACGCTTTTCGCTCATCACTGTCCGATATTTGTGATTGACTATTCACTATGTGCTGTCACTTTTTTATTTGATACTCGCTGATTCTAAATCGCTTTTGCTACAGAAAATTCTCTTTTCTATTTTATCTATTCTCTATTCTCTATTCTCTATTCTCTATTCTCTATTCTCTATTCTCTATTCTCTATTCTCTATTCTCTATTCTCTATTCTCTCTATTTAACTTTATGTCTGTTCAGCTTTATGTCCGATGTTTCACAAGTTGCTGACCCTTTGGATAGACGAATAAATGGAAGAAAAAAACCGCATTCACAAATAAGATGCGCCGCGTCTCTCTGTTTTGAGACGAAATTTGAGGGCTCCATCGTCGTAATCCGACTGTTGTCGCTCGAGGAAATGACAAAGAAAAAAAAATAGATGGTGACAGGACAGGCAAAGGTGACGCAGAGAGACGAAGGTGATGGCACATTCCTGCTTTGAAAAAGGGCGCTATTTGAGTTTTCTATAAAAACCGAGACCCTTCGCTTCTGGTACAGAGTCAGGAGAAAAAATGGGCGGCCGGGCCATCAAGCAAAAGGGAAAAGCTCTTTGCTCAGATGTTTGAATGCCGCAAACAAGTTCGGCGGCGCGGAGAGGGTCATTAGCGTTTTGTTTGCACTTCGTGAGCTGTGCCCCTTGGCTATCCAAGCTTCAGCTCATCTCTTGAATGTGAAGAATTTCACAATTTCTTCAACGCTGTAGGTTGAACGATCGTTACACATTGTTGTAACGTTTCAAGCATGTTGTAGTTGAAGTTACAATTTTAATTTGATTATAGTTTTCTCTTGTTGCTTACATCTGCAAATAAAAATAACTTCTTTCTGTCATCGGCACATTTCGGTAAAAAAAAATAAAAATAAATCTCAAAGCTTGATTACATCAATTAGTGTCCAGAAATTTTCCAGTTCGTTAATCTTTCATAAAAGATTAAATTAAATCGCCTCAGTTTGTCATTGAAGTCATCGTTCTAGGTAGGACCAGACAGTTCAACCACAACACGAACAACGCACGCACACTCACACACACTTTTTCATTCAAACCGGGTGGCTGAGCCCAGGTCAAGTTCTAGGGTGCTCCCCTTGACTTGCAGAACGAGAGCAAGAGCAATTTTGCACTTTTTTTTCGTCTGTGCGAAACAAACCAGACTTGGGCAAACTCCACCCGGTCAGGTGAATGGAATAATCGCCTCTGGATCGACTCACCTTGGTGCTTCATGAATAAATTTCATATCTCTCTATTCGCACCGGATTTTTGCGATCAACGTACCTGTCCACTTCTACTGGAGGATGTGAGTACGAAAACATGTTTAGATGGCTGCAGTTTTCAGGCAATCGATTTGACTATGTCGGCTATCAGAGTGTTTGAAGGGTTAGGTATTTGAAATGAGTTTCGTTCTAAACTTTCAATTCTCTCCATGAGAATGTTTCATTCTCAATTAAAAAAAAATTAATTTTGAAATTTCCCATTTTCAAATATCCATTTTCAATCAATTTTGTTTTTTTTAATTATAGAGCTAAAAAATTGATTAGTGTAAAGCTGAGATTTAATGGATAATTTTTAGTTTTCAAAGAAATGTAAACTTTTTTTTAATACTCAGAGCCCAACGACTTTTTATTTTTTAAATGTCTCACATCCTACTCTAGCCATCTTTCAGGTTTGTTTCAAGTTGAAACCTAATTTAAATTTTTAAACCATACCTTAGCCTTAAAACGCCCATTTTTGAGTATTCCAGTCCCATAATTTTGTTCATCTATTTGACATTTTTAAATTTGTCATTTTATTACTAAACACGAAAATGAAAATTTTAGATGCTCAGATAATGAAGCAAATATCAAATTCTGAATAATTTGCTCGTTATGACATGGTAGTGACAAATAAAAAAAATGCCTTTGAGTTTTAATTTGAAACCTCATATTCTGTTATACAATAATGTGGCTATATGAAAGTTTTCAATAGCAATAATTTCACATTAATTGGCCAATTTTAATGCAACCCTCAAAGCCTTAAAGTCGAAAACAATTTTTTTAAAGTTAAAAATTTCCATTGTAATTCAAAATTGTTTCTGGCAAAACTTTAAAAATTTCAAAACCAAATTAAAGTACAAATTTTAAGCCCAGAAACATCTTTCTACGATTTAAAAAATAGTTTTCGTTTAAGCGGGAAAAAGATATAGAGCTTTCTTACAGAAAGGTCAAATTATCAGTCGATTTGGGAGATCATTTATTATGAGTCTACCTATCAAATCAGCTCGACGAATTGGCTTGCTAGAATCTTTCAGCCATCACTAATCAAAATTATCAAAATTATGACGTCAAGTTTAAAATGACGTCATAGCTTGCACTCTTCGGACAAAATTGAAAAAATGACGAACATGTCAACAATGGCAAAATCTACGATATTGATAAAAAAAAAATAACAGAATCAACAAATCTGTTAAGATTATAATTTTGACAACTTTCACCAAAGCCAAAGCTCCATGTTAAAATATTCATAAATGACGAAAATGACAAAAATGACAAAAATGACAAAAATGACAAAAATGACAAAAATGACAAAAAAGACAAAAATGACAAAAATGACAAAAATGACAAAAATGACAAAAATGACAAAAATGACAAAAATGACAAAAATGACAAAAATGACAAAAATGACAAAAATGACAAAAATGACAAAAATGACAAAAATGACAAAAATGACAAAAATGACAAAAATGACAAAAATGACAAAAATGACAAAAATGACAAAAATGACAAAAATGACAAAAATGACAAAAATGACAAAAATGACAAAAATGACAAAAATGACAAAAATGACAAAAATGACAAAAATGACAAAAATGACAAAAATGACAAAAATGACAAAAATGACAAAAATGACAAAAATGACAAAAATGACAAAAATGACAAAAATGACAAAAATGACAAAAATGACAAAAATGACAAAAATGACAAAAATGACAAAAATGACAAAAATGACAAAAATGACAAAAATGACAAAAATGACAAAAATGACAAAAATGACAAAAATGACAAAAATGACAAAAATGACAAAAATGACAAAAATGACAAAAATGACAAAAATGACAAAAATGACAAAAATGACAAAAATGACAAAAATGACAAAAATGACAAAAATGACAAAAATGACAAAAATGACAAAAATGACAAAAATGACAAAAATGACAAAAATGACAAAAATGACAAAAATGACAAAAATGACAAAAATGACAAAAATGACAAAAATGACAAAAATGACAAAAATGACAAAAATGACAAAAATGACAAAAATGACAAAAATGACAAAAATGACAAAAATGACAAAAATGACAAAAATGACAAAAATGACAAAAATGACAAAAATGACAAAAATGACAAAAATGACAAAAATGACAAAAATGACAAAAATGACAAAAATGACAAAAATGACAAAAATGACAAAAATGACAAAAATGACAAAAATGACAAAAATGACAAAAATGACAAAAATGACAAAAATGACAAAAATGACAAAAATGACAAAAATGACAAAAATGACAAAAATGACAAAAATGACAAAAATGACAAAAATGACAAAAATGACAAAAATGACAAAAATGACAAAAATGACAAAAATGACAAAAATGACAAAAATGACAAAAATGACAAAAATGACAAAAATGACAAAAATGACAAAAATGACAAAAATGACAAAAATGACAAAATTGACAAAATTGACAAAATTGACAAAATTGACAACATTGACATAATTGACATAAATGACAAAAATGACAAAAATGACAAAAATGACAAAAATGACAAAAATGACAAAAATGACAAAAATGACAAAAATGACAAAAATGACAAAAATGACAAAAATGACAAAAATGACAAAAATGACAAAAATGACAAAAATGACAAAAATGACAAAAATGACAAAAATGACAAAAATGACAAAAATGACAAAAATTACAAAAATTACAAAAATGACAAAAATTACAAAAATTACAAAAATTACAAAAATTACAAAAATTACAAAAATTACAAAAATGACAAAAATTACAAAAATTACAAAAATTACAAAAATTACAAAAACTACAAAAACTACAAAAAATTGCAAACATTACCAAGTATTAAAAAAATTGCATTTTGAAAAAAAAACTTCAAAAAACAGCTTCATTTGAAATTTTTTTTCGCTTCGTACTTCAAATATTGAAAATTTTGCTAAACTACGTCTATTTTCAATTATCTCTCAAAATGTATAAAGTGTTAGGTTATAATTTTTGACGGTTCATTGATTGAAAAGTACAATACTCAGTGAAATTTTTTTAAGCATTCTTTAACTTATCTACAGTCTTTTATACAATTCATGTTTGTCGAATTTTTTGATTGCACTTGGAATAAAGAAAAACGGTTGTAGCTTAGTATTGTCTGAAAAAAATTAATAAAGTTACATTACGAGGTTTCTTAAACTTAAAATTCTGTAAAATGCTGTTGAAAATCAAGAATGATATCTGTAGCGGGTTTAAAAAGGAGTGGACATTCAAGGTAGAATAAGGGAGTTTTTTCCTGGGCTTTCAGGGTACGTCCATTAAAAAAAGGAATGATGCAGAATTAAAAATTCGAATAATTGATTGAGGATCCCAGAAAAATTTATTTATTTTGATGCACCCGTATAAAGTTACAAGCCGTCAAACTTCCAATAGTGAAAGATTTACACTCAAGAGAAGATTAGGGTTAAACAGAAAACAGCTTTCAAATCTCATCTTTTTTCACAAGAACATTCATGTACTTATTTGAACAAGTCAAAGTTCCCTTAAAAAGTGACAGGTTTTAAGAAAAATAGTGTTAGCCCATTTTATAAGAATTTTGTAAAATGACTATCTCTAAGCAGGGCCGTACAAAGAACCACCTCATCGGAATGCGGGTTTTATTAATGATTTTTTTTTTCAAATAATGTTATTGCTCCAACAAAGCATAGAAAACCTTTAAAAAAGTATTTTTCAGCAAGTACTATTTGATGATTCATTTTGGCTTCAAATGGTAAGCACAATTTGCAAAATTAAGCATAAATAACAAAATAGAGAGCGCATTTTCATGGATGGTTAATATTTTTGATTTTTTTTTATCAAGAGTCTAGTTGATTTAGCTTATTTCATTTGGGCATGGATAAGGCTTTTTAGAGAAAGCTTACAATTTCTAAGTCTATCAAACTCTTGAGCACATTCGAAGATTTTGAAGAAGAACTTCGAGGAAAATTTCTTTTCAAAAGTGAAATTATAAAATCGAGGTTGAAATTACATGGTACGAGTCTAATGCTTGCATGCTTGATCGAAAGTTAAAACTTTAGTTTGTAAAGACGACTACTTGACTCTCGAAAAAACTGTAATGTACTGGTCAATAATTATACTAAGAAAATATGTAATTTATTTTAAAATTTTTTGTTTGAAGATAACATGGCTCGTTAAAACAATCTACTTTTTATTTTAATCCTGTTAAGGATTTTTAAGGGGTTTTCAAAAACAAAACTTGAAAAAACTCAAATTCTTATTTTTATTTTATGAGTTTAAAATTATGAAACTGAATTAACTAGCAAAGTTTTAAGTCGACAAATAAATGCAATTACAATTACAATTACAAAAATTACAATTTTGGAATGTTTATTTTTGATCACAACATTGTACATGAGTCAAGTAGTGAAATTTGTTTCAGAGCCCTGAATCATTAATCAATTTCGATTCTGATGATTTGGGTTTTAATGTAAATTCATCATTTGCATTATTTAGTTTCAATTCGACTGATGAATCTCAATCAGTTTAATCAAAATTTTATGAACTTCGAAGAATGAATCTGATTTTTAGTTTCGAATTCTGATTCGCCATTTTAAAGCTATGTAATGTTTGGAATCTGCGTGAGAACTAAGTTTAAGAACTTCAAATCCTGATATGAAACAAAAACTCAGGATGGTTTCTTTTTTAGTATATTCGGAAAATTATTATATTAACCAAATATTGAAAATGCGAATGAGTTTCGAAAAGAACTGATTGAATTTAGAATGAAATGCAAATCCAAATTTTAACCAGGCTTTCAAAATAGCTATATATTTCAAATTTCTATTATAATTCGAAATGAAAATCAAAAACCCTGAGCTGACTGGATATAAAATTCAAAATATGAAAACAGAAATACAATTTTGATTCTGATAATATGGGACCAGAACTTCCAAAATGAGATTAATCTTTTTTATAGTTTAATATTCAGAACAGAATTTCTATTAACAATTGAGAAAATTTTGAAAAAAAAACTTTAGCAAAAATACTAAAACTGGTATTAGCTTTCGAGGTTTTGGCATAAATTCTGAGTTAAGGTTTATTCTTGAATTGTCTTACTCAATCACCAAATTTCATTATTAATTTAAATTTTTTAGTGCAAAGTAGTACCTTGTTGATTTTCCTGGACCCTCATGTTTAACCCTAACTCTCCCCCCCCCCCTTTCTACGGCCATGTCTCTTAGGATTTTAAATATTTCCTATTGGTTCTTGTTAATTTTGTTTTTTAATCTCCAGCATCTTTTTGAGGAAAGTAGTATTTTTATGCATTTCTACCGAAAAACCATGTCGAAAAGTAGTACTTTTCGATCCACTTTTCAAATAAAAATAATTAATTTCTCACAAGGATATTTGCCGGCATTGCAAAAAATTTAGTATGCCACTCATTGTTAAACTGGATTTTTCATCATTCGTTGTAGTTATTCAACTTGGCAAACCTCGTTGGTAAAATGTACGACTCGTGCTGGACAAATCTATAATCTTGCAATTCTGCACTATCATTTTTATTTTTCGTTACGAAGTTTAGTTTTGAAAAATCTACTTTTTGCAACTTGATTCAGGAATCTTTTTGTTGTTATTTAATCTACAAGTTGTACAAAGTGGGGTTTTTCAGCCCAAATCGTTAATTTGCCAACACGGGTTGCCGAGGTTGAAAATAAAATATTAACTTTTACAAGAGGCATAAATTGTTTAAATTTGTTTATTTCCATTGATTAAATTAATATTGCGATAAGAAGAAAAGAATCTTGTTTTAAACACAAGATTCAGTTTTAACACATATTCATCAAAGATTCACATTTCCTTTTAAAGGGTGATACGGTCAAAACTTGGTCAATATCAACTTGACGTATTTCTTTGAATTTTACATTAAAAAAACCTAAACACCCCTCATTTTAAAGGTGTGTTCAGGTAGAATGTTGCTCCTATTTTGATTTTGGAATTCACTTTTCAGTTGTCAAAATGCCGTCCAAGGAAGAAGAGCAGCGTATCAAAATTTTTCTCGTGCATTGCAAAAATTCGAGCTACTCGCACGCAAAGCTGGCAAAATCGCTAAAAAAATGCCTAATCAACCGTTGAAAATGTAATTAAAGTGTTTGAGGAACCTTTGTCGACAGCCAGGAAGTCTGGATCGGGGGGAAATCGAAACCCGGAAGCCGGCGAGACGACAAAGAGAGTTGCCGGTAGTTTCAAGCGAAACCCTAACCTCTCTCTCCGAGATGCCGCAAATAAGCTGGGTGTATCGTCTAAAACCGTACATCGAGCCAAAAAACGAGCCGAACTATCGACTTACAAGAAGGTAGTGAAATCGCGATCCCGGAGGCTGTACACGACGATGCTGACGAAGTTTGACTGCGTGGTAATGGACGACGAAACCTACGTCAAAGCCGATCACAAGCAGCTAGTTTTATACGGCAAAAGGAAAGGGAAAGGTAGCAGATATTTTCAAGCACATGAAACTGTCAAAGTTCGCGAAGAAATATCTAGTTTGGCAAGTCACCTGTACCTGTGGCTTGAAAAGCAGCATTTTCATAGCTTCCGGGACTGTCAACCAAGAAATTTACGTGAAAGAGTGTTTGAATAAACGTCTTCTGGCTTTCCTGAAGAAACACGGTTGTTCCGTACTATTTTGACCGGATTTGGCATCTTGCCATTACGGTAAAAAGGCCATGGAGTGGTACGCCGCCAACAATGTGCAGGTGGTTACCAAGGACAAGAACACTCCTAACACGCCAGATCTCCGCCCAATTGAGAAATACTGGGCTATTGTCAAGCGGAACCTAAAGAAGACCAAAAAAACTGCTAAGGACGAGCAGCAGTTTAAGGCAAACTGGCTTTCTGCGGCGAAGAAGGTGGACAAGGTGGCTGTACAAAATTTTATGGCAGGGGATAAGCGTAATGCCCGGCAATTCGGATTTGGAAAAGCGGAAGCTTAATTGAATTTTTATCCTGAATTTCATACTTATTAAACTTCAAAAAGAAATTTAAACTGATTTTTTAAATAAACGATTTCACCGATTTCCACGCGTCTTCCTTTGACCAAATTTTGACCGTATCACCCTTTATATGATGTGATTCCTGATGGTGTTTTTCGATCGAAGCTGCCAAGAATTAAAAATAAATGTCTTGAATATTTCTTCAAAACCTTAAGAAACATTGATTTGATTCTTTTATGTAAGTTATATTTTTAAATTTTACTGTTTTATTGTGCTAAGATTCAGTCTTCACTCCAATCATGGGTTCTCTACATTTCAACACCATTGACATAAAATGTTAATGATTCGATTTGAGACAGCTGGCTGGATCACTGGTTAAGCTGATGGATGGCCAAGATAAAGATAAAAAATTGTTGTGAGTTCGATTCTCACCAACGGTTTTTTTTTAATTTTCTTGTCTCTGGGATAAATTATCAAATAACCCAGGATTTTTTTTGTTTCGCTTGAATGTTTTTATGTAGTGGTCCTGCACTTTTTTGTCTGAAAACTCGAGTCTTTATGCCAGTGACGGGAAAGCAATCATATCATCTTTGACGTAGTGCACATTTCAGCGCATTTTTGGCACAAAGTTCGATGCGATCGGCATTCAAATTTCGCATTCAAATTTCTTTGGAGGCAAACTCGAGTATTTATTGGAAATTTTGGCATTCGCACTAGAAAGGTGAGTTCATCTGATTAGAATATGGTGATTTCTAGAGATGTACCGAATATTCGGTCGGCCGAATATTCGGCGCCGAATACTGCCGAAAAACCGTTAGGCCGAATATTCGGCTCGCCGAATAGTTGAGCTAAGTATTCGGCCGAATAGGCCGAATAGGCCGAATATCTTCTACAAGCTTGTAATTTTTTCAAATAATTTAGGATAATTTATAAAATATTCAAAAGTAATGTTGTAAAGACTACACAATCGTTAAAAACTTATGGTTTCAGCAAAACATCTGCGTATTTTTCACTGTAATGTGATAAAAAGTTTTTCAAATTTAGATACAGGATAATGCAATAATACAGGATAATACAGGATAATGCTGAACGATATTGTTTTATACTTTCATTAAAGTTTATTCCAGATTTTCTGGATATATTCAGGCTTGCCCATAAATCCAGGAAAGAATCCAGATAAGTTCAATCTGGCCAGGATGTCCAGATATTGTTTTAAATTTCCCGAGTTTTTCTCTGGTTTATTCAGATTATTTGCTAAATCAAATTGAAATCTCAAATACCTCTTTAAAAAATTTAAAATTTGTGTTCAATAACAATTTTTCAAAAATTTTAAAATCTACATAAATTTTGACCTTTTTTAATTCCTTTTTCAAAAATCATCTTGAATGCTTGACTGTGTAAAGATCATCTATTTTTTCAACAACTGTTTTGAAGATATTTCGCTCAAATTCGATCTATATCTAATTCAATATCAGAAAAGCAATTTCAAATAGCTTGGCACCCATTTCGACATACTTTATCCCAGATTTCACAGGAACGCGATCTCTTTGGTGATAAACGCCCTAGAAGCGACTAGTCAGCTGATGTCTTTTCAAATATTGGTGACATTTCTTAAATCAGAAAGGCCCTTACTTAAAAAATATCTTGTTATAAGTCATCCGATAATATCATCTGGTTGAAAATAATCAACAAAAAATCATGAGGGGCATTAATATGGAAGAAATAGAAAGCATTGAAATATTCGCTTAAGTTTTTTTCATTGAAAACTTAACAGAATATTCGACCGAATATTCGTTTGGCCGAATAGTTGAAAAGGTCAATATTCGGTATTCGGTCGTTCGCCAAATACCACTATTCGGTACATCTCTCTCTAGTGATTTCCAACAAAATTTACCTGGTATGAAGATCGAAAAAATAACTATGTTCTCTGATAAAATTTAATCAATCAAAAAAAGTAGTATGCAGAGTCTTAAAATAAAAAATTCTTTTCTCAACGAAAATTTGTTAGGCAGGCTTACCCTACATAATGATTCAATATCAAGTAATTTTTCAAACCGATAACCCTAGATCAATATTTCCTGCAATACCTAAACGATTCTTAAAATAATCTGCGAAAAAGCACCTCAAAACCAATCTTCACCTGAAGGGTGGCACAGCTCAAGCAGCCTACCGGAATGCGATTGCATAAATTTCTCATTGTATGAACCTATGTTGTTGTTGTTGTCAGGTGCTTGCAATATAAAGCAAGCAAAAAGCGTTGGAAGAGAGCAAAAAAAATCCATCCAAAGAGATTGATTCATCTAGCTCTTGGTGGTATCCATCTTAATTCTTCTACCGTCATCTTTTGAATAGGATTTTCCATCCTGACTGGCAGCAGAGCAGAGCCGAAAGAAGGGTGAAGTGAGTGCTTTTTTCAATGGAAGGCTACCACCGAAGTGCCGAGTGCTGTTTTTTTCCTCTTTTTTTTGCGCTTTCCAAACTTCCGCCACGCACAATACGAAACCTGAGCTGTGTAAATCCGGTGACCCCGCAAAAAAAAAATTGGTAGTGACTCTGAATACACTTCGGTTTGGATGCTTCAATGGGATTTAGCAGAGAGAGAAGGTGAAAAAAAGACGATGGCAGCTAGTTTTTACTTCTTGGACCAAAGCCGATGGCCACCACGTCTTGGACCTACATCCGGTAGTTGCAAATTGTAAGAAGCTTTCGATGACTTCGGTTCGGTTTTTCTGCCGCCGAATTGATCGTTGGTGGTCACAATGGGTTTCATTGGAAAAATACTGTGGTTACTGAAGTAACCTTCCAGGTCCAGGACTTAATGGACAATTTCCTAAAAAAATAATTAAAAAATTTCCTATAGGAGATCTTGACTTGTTGGAAATTTGTTTTAAATGAATAACAGATTGTGCACAAAAATCACCTGCAACATTTTTTCATTAAACTTTTTTCCTCTAAAACACAGTTGGACCAAAATTTTTACCGAGTTGATGGTCCCATCTTCAGTTTCATTTATATTGCAAAACTCGGCCCAACGGAGTTCAACTTCTTGCTTCGTTAGGCAGCAGCAAAGCACTTTTCATCTTAGAAAAACGTAAATCGTATCCATCTTTTTGCTCTATACGCCTGGATGTATACGTATCCATTTTTTCCCCTTTCAGACTCAATCCTTTCAGAAGGCATTCAAACATATTTGATACATCTGGGCAATGTGTGATGGTTGGTTTCTTGCTTGGGTGATTTTTTTCTTCTCCCACACTGCATCTAAGATTCCATTTCGTTTTCGATCTGAGTGAGGCAGGTGCTCGGCATTGTATGCAAAGTAGATTTTATGTTGATTTTCCTTCGAAGCTCCCCGAATGCATAAATAGCAATTTTCCAATGAACAAAGCTTCTTACCGAGGCAGAGACACATCGAAGAGCAGAAGCTGTTTTGATTTGATTCAACAAAAAAGGAAGGCAACTCGAAGTTGGTTTCTTGCTTTTGTTATAAATCTAACATAATACTTGGGGTAGGTACTAGTTTTTGTTTCAAATTTCGAAGTGAAAAAAAAAATCAAATATTCTCAAAACAAGTCCCGAATGACAATTTCGAGAGAAAATCTTTCAGTTCACCTGAAAGAAAAAAAAATCACTTTCCGGATTCTGTTTCGATTCTGATGACAGAAAAATGGAAGCTTGCTTACAGATTTTCCTTCAACCTTTCGCCGTTTTAGGCAAACGTTTTCAATCTCGAAAAGCTTGACTTTTCCTCTCTCGAGCTTATCAACATCTGTGCTTTCGACTTTGCAAGGAGCTCGTATGCAAAACTTTGGATTTTGGGTTTGGGTTTTGGGTTGATTACATTTGATGACACTACTGGTTCGGTCACACTTCACTACCGTATGATTACCGTTTTCTCTCTACTTCAGCCGAGGTTGGTCTTTCAAGGGATTTTGTTTAGAAGAGTAAATAAATGGGCGATTCTTAGAAACATTAGGGCAGGTGGAGAGGTCCAAGGGAGGTATTCAATTTTCTTTTTCAGAAGATTGACCTCTTTACCGGAGAGCAGAATGGCAGAATGAATTTTGATTAAAAATTCAAGGAAACTTCTTGGAACATTTGCTGGTAATGAAGGTTGATGGTTCGTTTTCGCACAGAATGAGAAACTGATGACAGACAAGTGAAGATATCCAAGCTTTGATTTCGGATCTGAGAACGGGTCATCTGATATTTTTGATAAGGTTATTTTACATAACAAATTTCAACAAGCTGTTATATTGAAGAATGGAAGAAAGGGCATAAAGTTAGCTATAAATTGCAAAATCGAAACAAACTTCATAGAGTTATATCTAAACGGTGGCTTTTAAAAATAGAACCAAACTCGGAGGTTTTATTTTCGAGTTATCTATTAAGAATTAATTATATGTGATAGTTTAGAACTGATTCTAAAATTTTGACACATCTTTTTCTTTATAAGAAGAGACTAGAGTTTTGAGAAATTGTTTACCTTCATCTGTTTTTTAATTTATTTATCACACTTTTCTCTTTAACATAGCATGTTGGTAAAATATAAAGTTACTGCTAGTTTGGAAAAAAAAACCTTCCAATAAATTTATTCCAAACTTAAGTATGTGAACTTGATTCCAATTTAAATATATGAGGCCCCAAAAACCATAGGGGTATAAGTTTTTTTAACAAATTGTGTTGTATTTTGTTGTAATGTGCTATTATTTATGCTTCCAAAAATAAATTTTTGGAGCAAATTTTATAAAAATAATCAGAAAGGTTTTTTGAAAGTCTTAAATACCATTTGAATTCTGCTGATGGGTGTATGAGAAAAAAAATTTTCATGGTTTTTGTTGAGTGATTCTTGAACTTTGGCAATGTTTGACCGGATTTGGGCGACATTTTCGAACTCAAATACCTGGATTTTGTCAGGTTTTTAAATAAAATTGCCCGAATTTTTCCGACCCGGAAACGTGCTGGAAAAGTTATGACAATCTTAGTGTAAGTTAGGCTTGCAAGATTCTTTCGAAATAAAGCGGGACATAGCCGAATAACGGAATATTTGAAAAAAATTTAAAAAAAAACCTCAATTGAATAGCCTAATTTATACAAATATTGTCAATGCAGTTAAAATCCGAAGTTTTGTCAACCATAACTTTTGGTTAGTTCCGACACTTGAAAGATGTTTGATAGATGTCTGATCATCAGGAAATTTCGCCAGTGAATGTCGTCGAACTGTGCAACGCACAGTGGTTCAAATCCCCAAAACGCTGGAAAAAAGTAATTTTTTTTTAATTCAGCAACAACCAAAAATTTTATGTTGGAATAGAATCTCCAATATTCAGCGAACGTTACGATGTAATCAGATATTTTCTGGGACTTTTTATACACCTTCCATGAAACAAAAAAGAACGAAAACTGAAACACAAAAATAATTGCTAGGATTTTTTTATTGTTTACTCCAAGCAATTGAAAAAGGCATCTATATTTCAAAAACCCGATTTAATACACTTAACAGTGGATTGGAGCCTTTCTAACAGAGTGTAAGTTATATTTGGAAATATATAAAATAATATAGAATACACATGATAGATTCCTTTCCTCTGCATCATATAAGTATGATTTCAGATATTCAAACACGAAAAATTCCGATCTCAATATAAAAAAATGATGCATAGTACGTTTTTTGGGGAAAAGCGAACTGGTATGTAAGGAGTTCATTTTATGTATGGAAAGAATGGTATTTAAACAGTTGAATTTCCTAGACTTATAACACGCTGAAATGGTGCCGTGGTAGCAACCAGAACTTTCACGATGCTGGTCACGGTTCGAATCTTACTGTTTTTTTATGCTTTTTTTACTGAATAAGTAAAACCAACCACAATATTGATGGATAGCCGTGGCACGTGGCCTAGCATGATACCTTTTTTAGAGCTCAACCATGCATAAAAGAAAAAATTCTCACAAAAGGAGGGGAAAGTAATATGACTATTAAATGATTAATCTCATTCTGGAAACTAAATCTGAAATCTTATTCTGATTCTAAAGTTTGAATTTTGAGTTACAACACTTAGTCTAATATTTGAATATAACTTCCAATTTCAAATTCCAGGTTGATCTTTAATCCGAATTCTTAATCAGAATTCTAAATCTGAAATCTGAAACTCAGAATTTGAATTATGAATCTGAATTCTGAATTCAAATTCAGAATTAAGATTTTAGAATTAAGAATTTAGAATTCAAATTCAGAATTCAGAATTCAGAATTCTGAATTCTGAATTCAAAATTCAAAATTCTGAGTTTTTAATTTTGAATTTTGAATTCCTAATTTGAATTCTGAATCTAAATTCTAAATCTGTATTCTGTATCTGAATTCTGTATCTGAATCTGGAATCTGGATTCTAAATCTGAATCTGAATTCTAATTCTGGGTTCTGAATCTGATAAAGATGGATAGAAAAATGAAGAGAAAAGAGCAAAAGAACATTTTTGCAAGGAAAACTTATAAACGCACACCATACTTTACCCCGCAACATCAATCATTATAAATTTTCAATTCCGATATTCTTTCTCCAAGAATCTAAATTTTCACCGATGTGCTGAAAATAAATTTACAAAAATCTGAATTCTGAATCTGAATTCTAAATCTTAATTCTGATTGTGAATTCTGAATTTGAATTCTGAATCTGAATTCTGAATCTGAATCTAAATTCTGAATCTGAATTCCGAATCTGAATTCTGAATCTGAATTCTGAATCTGAATTCTGAATCTGAATTCTGAATCTGAATTCTGAATCTGAATTCTGAATATGAATTCTGAATCTGAATTCTGAATCTGAATTCTGAATCTGAATTCTGAATCTCAATTCTGAATCTGAATTCTGAATCTGAATTCTGAATCTGAATTCTGAATCTGAATTCTGAATCTGAATTCTGAATCTGAATTCTGAATCTGAATTCTGAATCTGAATTCTGAATCTGAATTCTGAATCTGAATTCTGAATCTGAATTCTGAATCTGAATTCTGAATCTGAATTCTGAATCTGAATTCTGAATCTGAATTCTGAATCTGAATTCTGAATCTGAATTCTGAATCTGAATTCTGAATCTGAATTCTGAATCTGAATTCTGAATCTGAATTCGGAATCTGAATTCTGAATCTGAATTCTGAATCTGAATTCTGAATCTGAATTCTGAATCTGAATTCTGAATCTGAATTCTGAATCTGAATTCTGAATCTGAATTCTGAATCTGAATTCTGAATCTGAATTCTGAATCTGAATTCTGAATTCTGAATTCTGAATCTGAATTCTGAATCTGAATTCTGAATCTGAATTCTGAATCTGAATTCTGAATCTGAATTCTGAATCTGAATTCTGAATCTGAATTCTGAATCTGAATTCTGAATCTGAATTCTGAATCTGAATTCTGAATCTGAATTCTGAATCTGAATTCTAAATCTGAATTCTGAATCTGAATTCTGAATCTGAATTCTGAATCTGAATTCTGAATCTGAATTCTGAATTCTGAATTCTGAATCTGAATTCTGAATCTGAATTCTGAATCTGAATTCTGAATCTGAATTCTGAATCTGAATTCTGAATCTGAATTCTGAATCTGAATTCTGAATCTGAATTCTGAATCTGAATTCTGAATCTGAATTCTGAATCACGCGTTTATTAAAATTGAAATTCCTTTCATCCAAAATTTTTTTTTATGATTTCGGATTTTACAACTTTTAGTAGTATGGTTTTACCCCTAAAAGTATGCATCACCCTTAATTTCAGAAAAATTATGAAAAAAAGTTTTCACAATACAAAATCGTGTTTTCATGCGTAATGATCTTTAAGTCATCGCAAATTTATCAGAAACTGTGAAAATTAGTATTCTGGGAGAAACAATTTCAGAATTGAAAATTGATAAAGATGGGTAGAAAAGTGAGGAAAAAATTTACGTATGATGAAAAAAGAGAAAGAACATTTTTGCAAGGAAAACTTATTAACGTACACCATACTTTACTTCGCAACATCTTCATCAATTTTAAATTCTGATATTCTTTCTCCATGAATCTAAATTTTTCACCAATATGCCGAAAATACATTTACAAAAATTGAATTCTGAATCAAAATCCTGAATCTGCAATCTAAATCTGAATTCTGAATCTACATTATTTTGAATCTGGATTCTGAATCTAAATTTTGAATCTGAATCTGAACTCTGAATTTGAATTCTTAATTTAAATTCTGAATTTGAATTCTGAATCTAAATTCTGAATCTGAATTCTGAATCTGAACTCTGAATCTGAATTCTGAATCTCAATCTGAACTCTGACTCTGAATTTTGAATCTGAATTCTGATTCTGAATTCTGAATCTGAATTCTGAATTCTGAATTCTGAATCTGAATTCTGAATCTGAATTCTGAATCTGAATTCTGAATCTGAATTCTGAATCCGAATTCTGAATCTGAATTCTGAATCTGAATTCTGAATCTGAATTCTGAATCTGAATTCTAAATCTGAATTCTGAATTCTGAATCTGAATCTGAATTCTGAATCTGAATTCTGAATCTGAATTCTGAATCTGAATTCTGAATCTGAAATCTGAATCTGAATTCTGAATTCTGAATCTGAATTCTGAATCTGAATTCTGAATCTGAATTCTGAATCTGAATTCTGAATCTGAATTCTGAATCTGAATTCTGAATCTGAATTCTGAATCTGAATTCTGAATCTGAATTCTGAATCTGAATTCTGAATCTGAATTCTGAATCTGAATTCTGAATCTGAATTCTGAATCTGAATTCTGAATCTGAATTCTGAATCTGAATTCTGAATCTGAATTCTGAATCTGAATTCTGAATCTGAATTCTGAATCTGAATTCTGAATCTGAATTCTGAATCTGAATTCTGAATCTGAATTCTGAATCTGAATTCTGAATCTGAATTCTGAATCTGAATTCTGAATCTGAATTCTGAATCTGAATTCTGAATCTGAATTCTGAATCTGAATTCTGAATCTGAATTCTGAATCTGAATTCTGAATTCTGAATTCTGAATCTGAATTCTGAATTCTGAATCTGAATTCTAAATCTGAATTCTGAATCTGAATTCTGAATCTGAATTCTGAATCTGAATTCTGAATCTGAATTCTGAATCTAAATTCTGAATCTGAATTCTGAATCTGAATTCTGAATCTGAATCTGAATTCTGAATCTGAATTCTGAATCTGAATTCTGAATCTGAATTCTGAATCTGAATTCTGAATCTGAATTCTGAATCTGAATTCTGAATCTGAATTCTGAATCTGAATTCTGAATCTGAATTCTGAATCTGAATATGAGTTCTGAATCTGAATTTTGAATTCTGAATTCTGAATCCTGAATTCTGATTCCTAAACCTGTATTCTGAATTTGAAAACTGAATCTGAATTCTGCATCTGAAATTGAATCTATATTATGTATGAGTATGTAGAAATGAAAAAAAAAAACATAAATTCATTCTTCAACACGGGTAAAAAAACGAGGGTCATAAAATCTTCATATAAATTCCCCCCCAACGCAGTTTTCTGTACGGCTCTGCATTTTGTTGACACCCGGCATGGCTATAGACACTATAATTTCATATATGAAATTATAGTGTCTATAGGCATGGCGGACTCTGAAGGAAACGCCCATCCGCCATTTGCTGCATTGAAAAGCAAGAAGTGTAAGATATAAACACTATTGCCGTATTTGCCCCAGCAGACTGAGAAACTGCCCAGACCACGGTGCGTCTTAGTAATGCCTTTTAGCTATTTGAGTTTGAGCCACTATTAGTCAAGCGTGCCGATGGTTTATTGGATAGCGTTGGCGACTTGGTATCTGAAGGTTTTTGGTTCGAATCCCCGAGTCGATAAATTTTAATTTTTTATTTTGATTATCTCCAATTTATAAATGATTGCTGGTGCTGCTGCTTCGAGGCGCCACTAGCAACTTTTTTTTTATGCCATAATAAGTATGATATGTATTTGGTAAAGAAAATGGTTTCAACTATTTTGTTTTTTTCCCGTTTTTGAAAGGGTTGTGTAGAAAAAAAAATGCATTCTTTTGAGACTGAAATCATTTTAATTGTGCAGCCCAGTTTCGCAAAAACGTTCTTGACATTTTTAAAATGGCACATACAAATACACGGACATCAACAGAACTCGTCGAGCTGAGTCGATAGGTACCTATAAAGGTATGTCTAAGACCCATAATTAATGATCTCTCAAATCGACCGATAACCAAACCTTTCTGTTAGAAAGGCAAAAATTTAAAAATGTCCATACCGAAGTGATAACTTATAATCTATTTTACAGTTTCAAGATGAAAAACATCCTTAATACCATGAACTTATTGAAGTTTCGCTTGATTGAGAACCCAAAAGTTGAGAATAAATTTTTTCCGATTTACTCTCTTGAGTTTTCGGAAGCAAAAATATAGTTTGCGCTGCCGATCGCAATGATAAATCATATACCGTTGGATAGGTGAAGGCTTCATCAAAAACGTATCTTAAAATCAGCTTCAAGTTTTTGCTATATTTTGAATACGATGTCTTTGAGTGGAGCGCTGTTTGGTACAAAATGAAAATTTTAATGTATTTATACAGAGTAAACCAAGCATTGTTTGCTTTGATATAAATTCAACTTCAGCATTAAACATCAGTTTT
This sequence comes from Uranotaenia lowii, assembly GCF_029784155.1. Classification (NCBI taxonomy): domain Eukaryota; kingdom Metazoa; phylum Arthropoda; class Insecta; order Diptera; family Culicidae; genus Uranotaenia; species Uranotaenia lowii. The sequence goes on from NC_073693.1 coordinate 37,997,169, forward strand.
AGTATTAATACAACTAACCTTGAAGAATTTCGGTGCTCATACTTAATTTAAACAAAAATATTCATAAAAAATTAAAAAATATTAAATTTTCCAGTATAAAGCTCAAACCCGTTTTGGCAATAATAAAAAAATTAACTTCGAAAAAAAAAAATTCAATTTAATTTTTTAAGCTTTCCGCCTATAATCTTTAACAAAATAGCTTTTTTAAAATTTTTTCCATTTTTTTTTATTTTGAATCATTGTGCAAGGATATGTTTTTGAATTTTTTCTCTCTGAAACTAACAAAAATATTTCAATAATCATTATTTCACTGAAAGTATTTATTAGTTTTTATTATCACTCAAAATTAAATTTTTAAATTTTACCGTAAGAACTTACCGTAAGAACTTTTAACTTTACCGTAAGAAAATTTTTAATAGCTTACAAGTGGTTCCCAGCTTTGAAATTTTCTAACAGCTTTCTACCAAATGCCTCATATCATAGAAAGGTTCATTGAAGCTAAAACCAATTTAAATCTAACACAAATAAAATGTTGTCAAATCAGATCGACATAAATTTCAGATTTAGTTCTGAGCACTCAAGCAATTTCTCATTAAGAATTTTTCATTATCAGTATTTTTTTACTAGTCAATATTGAAACTGAAATTTTAAAACAAATTCGCAAATATTTTAAAATGATGATATAAGTGAGTTTTTTATCTGAAAATTTTATTTTATCTTCAATTTGTTCTTTTTAACACCAATAATTTTATTCCAATACTAAAAGAAAAAAAGTCACTGTAATGAATATATTTTTCCACGCATCCTTAGAAAAAAATTCAATTAAGGTTTCTAAATACTTTCAAAATTTCCTGGGTTTCATGAATTTTGACCAGCAAAAAGGTTGTATTATTTGGTCGATTTTTAGAAGAATGCTCGAGAAACCGTGGTTTAATCGTGTTTTGGGAATTATTACTGACAACTCCTGATAACTTATAACTGAGTTTACACAGTAATTTATACTGACATTGAATCAAATGTTAAAAGGATGTTTAAGATCCAATTACAAATCAATTAAGTTCGTGATCCAAAAGTTGTATTGCCAAGGACCCAAATTTGCAGAAAAAAATGCTTCTACTGTTCGAAACCGTTCTTCAAAATTGGCAAAAAAGGCAGTTTGCAATATGTTTTAGTCCATAAATTTGGGAACCTATCCAACATAAAACGAGAGTGGAGTTAGGGGAAGTATGAACATTTTTATCATTTAGTATTGTCTTAATATAAAGTATTAAAAAAGCTGTTTTTAAGGAAAAAACGTATTGGAATGATTTTCTGTGTTCAACAAATCAATTCAAATTGAGACTAAAGTTCGATTTTAAAGTTTAATGTTTTTTTTTATCTAGAGTAAATCAGTAAACTTTGTTAAAGTTTTCAAAAAAAAAGCGGAACTTTCTGTGGTAAATGCGTGGCGGCGGGACCAAACAAGCGGGACATGTTTTGCTTTAGCGGGGTGGATGGCAATCCTTAAACACGATATTAAGTTGTTGTGTTAGGTCATTTTCCATACATTTTTCGAAAAATAGTTTTTTTTGTACGTAAAAGTATTGAAATAAAATTATAGAAATCTTTAAATTTAGTTTGGTATATCATTTGAAATTATTAATTCAAAATCGTCCATTTTTGCACTTAAACTCCTTTGGCTCTGAGGGTCTCACATAAGATTAAAAGTCGTGAAGTTATAGTTTTTTTTTTCTGTGGAGACTCTCAGGAATCTTAAATGGCTGGTAGATTTTTTTTTGTATGAATGAAAACCGATTAAAAATGTCTCAAAGCAATGCACAGAAGACTGAATCGATTTGTGGTCAGTTTTAAATTTCTCTAACCCTGGGGTCTAAGAAGCTTCGTATTGGTACAAAACTTATTCATGATCTTTTACAAAATTTTTAAGTAAAGTTTACATGAGTAAATTTAGACTTTTAGGTTTGTATGGGAAAATAGATTATTTTGTACTGAAAAATTAACATCATTTTTGTTTCTTCTGTGGAACCGAGCCCACTAATGCTTTTTGTGCCAATTTATAAATTTCTAAAAAAAAAGTTATAAGCAGTTTATTAGAGGTATGTTTTTAGGTATTGATAAACAATAAATTCAATTGACACAACTGCTGTTTTTAGCAAGGTATTGCATGACTACATTTCACGCCATTCTTCGCGGGGCTTAAGCAGTGGGGCCAATTGAGTTTGTTGTTCATGAATGCCAAAATAAATACCTTTGTTAGATAGCTAATAACTTTTTTGCCTTATAAAATACGAAGTTACGGTCTTGGACAACGGAAAATTTCCTTTACAGATTTTATAAATTGGTTCCAAAGAAGAAACAAAATTGATGTTGATTTTTCAGTACAAAATATTAAATTTTCCCATACAATACTAACAGTTCATATTTACTCATGTAAACGTTACTTAAAATTTCTGCAAAAAAAATCATGGATGAGTTTTGAACCAAAGTAAAGCTTTTTAGACCCCAGAGCTTGAGAAATTCAAAAATGATCTCAAATCAACAGTGGTCCAAGGTGGAACTTTTTCGTGATAAAATTCGTCTCGAAGTCATGAAGATAAGAGAAGGACAAAAGGTGTCTTTAGCAAAAATTCTCATCAAACCATGCGAAATTATAATCTTAAATCGAATATCAGGACGATACATTTTTGGATGATTTACTCTTTAAACCTTTTTAGTGAACAGATAGAGCCAAACTGTCTTCTACAAAGCTTTGGCAAACATTTTTTAGGTAACTTTATCGATTCGTAAGCGAGTTATGATTTTAAGAAACTTGAAATGTAAGCAAGTGTTGAAAATAACAGCATTCTGGCTCTAACTTTTGAGAATTAATTCATACGGAAAGGTGTCTTCTAAGCATTTGTGTGAAATTGAATTTCTCACATTTTTTTTTGTCTGAGAACTATCTTGTATCTGGAGACGTTTGAAAGTTAGCAAAAACTTCTACTTTTCACACTGTCTTATCTCGGATTGGTGCCAACCAAAAAATTATTTTATGACGGCATTACTTAGTTCAGAGATAAAACATTTGATTTTGAAATTATGGAGATCGATTAATTTTTCAACTTGATAAAAAAAACTCAAAAGTTTATTAATTTTCAATACAAATTCAATAATTTTAAGACCGTCAAAAGAAGAATATCCCCATTTTTTATGCAAATGTCGAAATTACTATCGTTTTGTTGGTCCATGTCACATGTATGTGGTGTCCTCGGTAAAGCGTTGGCAAAAACTTTATAGAAAACATTTTGGCTCTATCTTTTCACTGGAAAAAGTTTATATGGTTAGATCATGCAAAAATCACACACTCTAATAATTAATTTAAAATTATAACATCCCATGGTTTGATAAGAATTTTTGCTGAAGACACCATTTGTAAATATATTATAGTATTATTGCAACTGATTTCGTCCAGATTAAGCTCCATTCTAGACCATTGCACAGTTTGAAATCAATGGAAATCCCCCGAAAAAATTTCTTAGTTAAGTAACTTTATATTATTTGAGTTTTTACTGTAATCTTCAAGTGTTTAATTCTCAAATTTTGTTTTATTGTAAAATAATGAAGTTTTAATTTTTCAATCAATGTTCAAAGTTTAGTTAATCACGGTTGTTTTAAAATTTTTGACAGAAGTGCACTTTTTCGAAACCCTCTGTAGCTACAACTATATATTGAATCTTGTGGAAAAAGTTGATAGATACACAAAACTTAACATATCTCTTTCATAAGAATAGTTCAGTGTGAGCACAGAAAGCCAAATGTTAAAAAATTGGAAAAAGTGATTTTTTGTAAAAAAAAAAAACCTAGAATAAATTAAGCTGTCGCAGTTGGCCACTCAAAATTCAGGTAAATTCATAAGCTTTCCAATAAATTCAATCCGACACTGCGCAAAGCTGCACAAGTTGACTTTTAGCAAAAAAAATAGAGAAGAAAAATAATGGGACTGAAAGAGAGTGATCCATAAATTAATCGTAAAATTATCATAACAGGTTGTCCTATTAGAAGCATTTTTTGTTAAAAATTTTCATCCCATTTTCAATTGAAGAACAAAAAAAGTCCCTTTCATACAAGTTGATTTAATGGTAAATTTCAAATCAAGCGGGAACTAGAAATTTTCGAAAAAAAATCTTGAATGTATTAGCCAAAAGCTAAGCTTGTAAAAGTGTGCTTCGCAACGTTCGAAAATTAAGCTCCGCCTGAGTCGATTGAGCGCACAGGTCTGAACTATATTTATGGCTAAATAGCATGTTATTTGATCGATAACAACCATATTGTTTAATTACAGTGAATTGTAACAAGTAGATATTTTTTCTTAACTTATGCTCGTTATAGCCGTAGACCGCTGCAAGCTATGTGTGTAAATTTTAAATTTATAAATTTTTCACTTCTCATGACTTTTCTGGTTGTTTTGACTAGGATTGGTCGATCTTGAATCGATCCTTGCGAGATCGATATTTTCAACCTAAAATTCCGATTTTTAAGATCTATTTTTTAGCTTGATAAAAATCGAGTTAAGCGGTTGATTTTCTATCCGATCTTTCGATCTTTAGACGCTTTTTTTCTCTATTTATTCTGGAGATTTTCAGATTCAGCATCTTGTAGAGTTTTGATATGTACCTGTAACATCCGAAATACTATTTTTCGTTATTGGTGTGGTTTTACTATGCTACTAATATAATCTAGACTAATTTAATAGATAACCATTTTTAACTTTAAATTTAGTTTTCGAGATTGCCCGGATTCATCCGAGCCTCCCCGGTTTTTTTTAATTATATTCCTGGAAATTTAAAAAAATGCCTCGATTTTTCTCGGTTTTATTCACATTTTTTTTGGAAACTTAACAAAAATCTAAAATCTTGTTTTATCTTTCTTTTTAAAATATCCTATTTTGTAAAAGTATGATTCAACAAAATAAACACATTTTTTCGGATTCCTTAAACACGAACATTGCTGAAGCTTTCGAAGATAAAGAATATTTTCAAATACTCTGGATGATTTTTTAAACGATTGTTGTGTTCATGCAAAAAACGAAATCGTTTAAAAAAAGTTCGAAACAAGCGGGCAAAATTCATCACTCATTTTGAGTAAAGTGGCCAAATTGGCTGTAAATCAATCATTTTCAAACATTTTTTTTAATTTTTCCTTTTTTATTGGATTATTGTTTGGCATTTGCTCAGATTTGCCCGAATATTGCCTCAATTGTACTGTTTTTGTCAGATTTTTCAGATAAATTGAAAATAATTGTAGTATTCTTTCTTTATATTCGTTATAATCTTAAGGAAAACCTGAACTTTTATCGAATGCTTAGATTATTTAAAGATCCGTAGAAACGACACTTGAAAACTTTCTCATCCATAAATTGAGCATCTATGGAATTTTACGCAGATTAAGAATCAAGTTCTTATCGAAACTTTCAAGTTACATAGTTTGAATTCGATAGAAGGCTGATCAGCTTCTGAGTGAAACCATAATGTGAAATAATTTCTAGAAAAATAAAGTGTTTATTTTATATCTACATTTGAATTATGACATTCCTCAAATTAACATTTTAATAATGCCTCTTTTCCTAATGAAAATTGAACGATTTGAATGCTTGAAGAATTGAATATAAGACTTCAAGATGATAGCTGAATACTTTATCTTTGTACCATGACGTGTGGCTGAATTAAAGGTATTTCAAAGCACCAGCGTAAAAAATTTGGATCTTTTTTTTTTTAAATCATCAAGAGAACTAACATGAAATTTTTTTTTAAAATCCAAGTAACAATATAAGAATTTATAAGTTGGTCGTATGCAGAAATGTATATATTTATTCTTTTTCTATATGTGTGCTATATACACTCAACCAAAGTCATGGGAAATGAAACATTGCGATGTTTCATTTAAAAATATTTCCTTTTATTGCTTATATGTACACTCAACGAAATCGACACATTGGGGCTATGTGTGAGCCTATATGGATTTTTGCAATTTGCTCCCCATATGAAGAGTATGTGCCACACATATAGCAAAAAACATAGAACGGTAAAGTGTAGCGACACATTAAAAACATAATGCTGGTCAAATGAAATCAATAAAAATGTTCACATAGTCTTTATTTTACAATTATTTTTACATTAAAAAAAAGCCACAAAAACACTTTCAAGAACGTTAAAAACCAATTTTATTCAAGTTTGTATGTTTTTTTCACACATTTTTTGGTGTAATACCGATGAGTCAGAGCCTTCAGCTCCCGTCTCGGTTTCCTCCGGATGCTCGAATTTTCACAACACAACTCCTTGTTTTTGTAGCCGATGCCGTTGTTGATTATCACATCAGGTCGACGAGGCAGCTCGTTGAGAGTCTTAACGCCGATGCCAGATATGTGTTGCTGGTTCAGCTCCCGATAATCTGCATAGGGACAGTTAGATTCCGGCATCCTGTTAGGAAGGAAGAAATTTAGAATTAAGTTTTGTTTTCTTGTTCCGATTGGGAATATGGACTTACCTTCGGAGATATCTGGACCAGCAGATGTCTGTTCCACAGCTGCTCCAGTTGTTGAACATGGCCGCGACCCGACTTCGCAGGAAGAGGTATCGAGAATCGGCCTTTTTCTGTGGCGATGCCAATTTTTTCTTACCGACTCTATTCCGGGCGGCTCTGCTCGAAATTAACTCAGTTTGCGCCATTTTGAAAATTTTGAAATCATCGACAGGAAAATTCGATGATTTTTTACGGTTTTACACGCTTAATTTTAAAAAGTCACACCATGAATTTTTACACATAAAAATTATGTGTAAAATCCGACTCAAATGAAATCTATATGTAGAACAATTTCTGAAGCGTATGTGTGGAAAAACATACGATTTAAGTGTCGATTTTTTGCAGTGTACATTTGATATTCAAATTTATGAGCTTTTTTTTTCGTTTTCACTAGTTATTTCAGCAAAAAGCAGCTCTTTGGCAGCACCCCTCCCTGAACTAAAATTTAAAAGATCGATCTTGCAGTGATCGATCTTTCAACTTCGTTTTTAAGAGGATCGATCCAGAAACCATTCAGCTGAATCGATCTTGGGAATCGATGTTTTAGAGAAGATCAAACAATCTTAGTTTGGACTACTGAAAACAGCAATACAAATTTTGGACGTGATACATTGAGTTCTGATTTAGCGCAAGGAGTTTTAATGTTGTATTGGAAAACAGAATTTGCCATTCCAAAATTACCGGAGATGTACTGGAAGTTCAGAAAAATGTAACTTTGGATGATTAATATTCTTTGATTCTTGCAATATATATCATGTAATCAAACCACAAACCTTACATGTACCCTCAAAAAGTTCTTCGATGTTGTGCAAAAACAATTGGGTTTTCAAAAATACTGAACTGTACTGTAAGATGAAAATATAAAAAAAAATCACAATAAACTCGTTTACATAGTTTGATGATTTAAATAACCATGGTAAAATATTCATGAAATTTTGAAAGTCCTAGCAAAGCAAAAACTGCCATATTTGAACACTTTTCAACAGATTCAGATTTATTATTTTTTATCGGTTAAAACTTTTTCCAGAAATTACTTTACTTCTTCTAATGTAAGCAAAAAGTATAGCTTAGGAATAGGCAAAACCAATAATTAAAGACAAATTTTATTTTAAGCTTATTTGAACTTTCTGGATGAATCTAGATGCAAAAATTTCTTCTTGCATACATAATTGAAAAGCGTTGTGCGTGGGGTCTTAAAATGTAATTAAAATTTTTCCAATATTGAAGTTTGTTTGGTTTTAATTTTTGCTTTGTCAGAGCATCAGTATAAAAAGTATTCAGCGTGGTTTTGATGCACATCAACCGAATGAAATTCCTACCACAACAAAGAATCGAAAAGAAAACCCCTAGTTTTATTAGCATACCATCATAAGTCAGCATAACAACGTCGTCATCAGCATCATCATGACATGACTCGACCGGCCATCATCCATTCGTGATCTCCATCATCATTTTCATAAGCACATTCTGCACGAGCATTCAGAATTGAGCTGCAACCAACTTTATTTCCTAAGCTTAACCCTTGAAAAATGTGTGAGGTAGCATAGAGCACTTCCTCTTACACTAAATTGAAGACCAACAACTAACAACTGAACGACCCACCCAAGACTCTTGCAGCAGCAATTTTTGAATTTCTCCTTTCTATGTGGACTTTTTTTTTCTTCCTATTTGTTATGTTGCTTCCCCTGAGCCAAACTAAATATGCAACGGCGAGGAATGTAATCTTTGGATTCGTTTTATTTTCTTTTTATTTTCCTCTAGCTCTCCAAGGTATGATGCAACAGAAATGCAAAACTTTCTATTTGTAGATATTTTGTTGTGGTGTTGTTGTCAGGGGATTTGTAGAATTTATTCATTGTAGATGTTTGTAGGATGTACTTCCAGTATTTAAGGTAGCATTTAGAACGCGTTTTATTGCATTAATGAACATAGAACGGGAAAAAGCACAAAGATTCATGTAGAGAAACAAAATTGTCACAATGAAACATTCAATTGAAAAAAAAATGCTGAAAACACAAAAAGATAACACTTCAAAAAAAAAAAAATAAAAAAAAACGAAAAAAGGAAAAAGCTAAACGAAAGAACAAAAATGACAAAAATGACAAAAATGACAAAAATGACAAAAATGACAAAAATGACAAAAATGACAAAAATGACAAAAATGACAAAAATGACAAAAATGACAAAAATGACAAAAATGACAAAAATGACAAAAATGACAAAAATGACAAAAATGACACAAATGACAAAAATGACAAAAATGACAAAAATGACAAAAATGACAAAAATGACAAAAATGACAAAAATGACAAAAAAGACAAAAATGACAAAAATGACAAAAATGACAAAAATGACAAAAATGACAAAAATGACAAAAATGACACAAATGACAAAAATGACAAAAATTACAAAAAAGACAAAAATGACAAAAATGGCAAAAATTTTTTGAAATTGTTAAAAATGACAAAAATGGCAAAAATTGTCAAATTGTTATGAAAATTTCAAAAAAAGACAAAAATGATTGACACAAAAATGACAATCAATGACACAAAAATGTCTAAAAATAGTTAAAAATTTGGAAAACTGAGAAAAAAAAATCTCATTGGATTTCACGATTGATAACATTTTAACAAGAGAACAGCTTCCTAATGAATGCTTTTAATCATCTTTGTAGCCACCTTTAGATCTATTCCCGAAATAATAGGATTGAACTTTTCAAGCTCAACCATCTGATCGGATCAATTAACTTTCTGACGAGGAAGCGTGTTGGCCTGAAATCAATCAATCAGCTTAAGAATTCCGTTCGGCCAAAACGTCTTTCTTGTGGCAACCGTAGTGGACATTCTTCACCTGAGAGCTGTTTCTGCTTCTCTTGAGCTATTTCTACCGGTTTTCGTTAGCCGGATGCGCTGATTTAAACGACTATCGAATCTTAAAACCCGCGGCAAATGACGCTTCCATTGCTTTACGAACTAAAGGAAAAAAAAATGCCATTTTAATTTATTCCATTTTCGTACCGCACGAACCCGTTGGATTTCAACCGATTTTTTTTTGCGCTCAACTTTTCCAACGCTCTACCACATTCTGCCAGAGCTGTCCGTCAATTCGGTTGGGCCGGCATTTCGAAATGTCTTCCTTCCGGCTGCTGCTGGCCGATTCGATTCGTTTCGATTCGAAGCCATCTTTCCCGTCTGTCTATCTGTCCTGTTCGTGTGCTTTGGCTGATCCGGCAGCAGCGAGCGGGTGGAATGGTTTCATTCCGATCGTTTTGAGTGTGCTTTTTTCCCCTCCTTCGGTTTTGTTTGTCTTCCCCAGTGTTTATCGGCTGGCAGCTAGAGCTTCTTCCTTCACGAAATGACCATTGATGGACAATTTGGTTGCAAAATACGGTGATGGAAACGATAATCTCTGGCTGACTTTGACACGCGACGCCGTTGTTGACCTGTTCAGGTGGTTTTATTGCTGATTGTGTTTGTTGCATATGTTGCTGGTTCCTTGTTTTGGATTAGATAAAGTTAGTTTGAGCATCACCTCTATTTACAGATTTACAGATATTTTACAATTTGTTTTTGATAAAATATCCGGCTAATTTTCATTAAATATTTTACTACATTAATGCAACCTGATAAAGGGGTAGAATAGAAACCTTAAACTGTTTTTGATGTTATTCATACTTTGATGAATCTCATCAATATTGGTCACCTTGAACTGAGCACCATGTGAGCCCTTTCAATTGTTTACTTTGTACTTTATAGTATTGCCAGTTCGATAATATGATTTTGATTTTGTTAAATATAAGTGCTAGAAGTTGTTTTTTTGAATGCATGCATTCAAGTTATAGATGACCACAAGTCCAGATGTCTATGTAGTTACTAAGATCTAAGATATCCGACAACATCCCAGTGTCATAAGATACCAAACACAACATACAGTTCCTTCAAAGCTAATTTGATCGGTCTGTTATTTTCTCGATTTGTTTCAAATGGACCGAAATTTTGCCCTGGGTTTTTGCTAAAAAAATTTAAATGATGTATGTACATAAGACTGCCTCAAATGACCCAAATTTTGAGAAAGTTATGCGCTGCAGGCCAAAATTAGTTCTAAGCCTAGTACAAGATCTCATGCCAAATTATGGCCAGATTGAATCACGAGAAGAGTCGCTCAACGAGCCTGAAGTTTGTATGGGATTTTGAGACATTTTGTTCGGGTGAAAAACGACAACCGGGTTTTCATCAATAACTTAAGTTTCCTTCGGCCGATTTCTTTCAAATACAATTTTGCTTGAAGCCCAAATTATGACAAATATTTCATCCTAAGACCGCACTTCGGTAAAAGTTAAGATAAAGAAGTTATTAGGCTTTAGAAATGGGTTGACTTTTTTGAGAATAGTATTCATATCTGTTAATGAGGCGTCAATATGTCCGCTCCGAATCATTAACAGTGATGAATACCACCCTTTAAAAAGTTAGCCCATTTTTGAAGTCTAATAACATTTTTATTTTAACTTTTGTCGAAATGTTAGTCTTCAAATTAAATATTTGTCATAGTTAAGGCTTTAAGAAAAACCATTTTCAAAAGAAATCGGTTGAAGGAAACTAAAGTTATTGATGAAAAACTGGTTTTTAATTTTCCTCCCGAACAAAATGTCTCAAAATCCCATTAAAACTTAAGGTTCATTGAGCGACCCCTTCCTGTGATCTAATCTGGCCATAATTTTGTATGAGATCTTGTACTACGCCAATATTAGCCTGCAACGCATAACATTTAACAGGTTTTGAATTTTCCGTACAAATTTGTGGCAGTCTAATGTACATGGTTTTAAAAATTCCATGAATAAAATTTTCCCTACATCCATCGTAAATTGGGAAAATTACCAAACCAGAAAATTAGACTTCGAAGTTCAAAAGTCCTGGAATAAAATTTATCTAACGTAGATATTTTGGTGATGATTGGACCAGAGACCTCAACGTGAAATGTTGTTCGGTCCTATTACCCAGAAAAAGGCTTTTCTGTATGTGTCTTAGCAGGACAAAAAATTATCCACTGTAATTTTTATTAAACGAACTGAAAGGTTCTTTAAACATTTGTACCCTCTCATATTTATATAACATTTGCGGAAAAAAAATCTTCAGGAGTCAAATGTTTATCCCACCTTCCTTGAAAAAATGAATTTTTTCTAAATAACTGCTGATTATCTCTCTTGATAGTTAAAAACTGCACTAAACAATGCTCAAAATAAAAGATCGATTGATTAACTATTGCAAAAGATATGCTATGTTGTATAAGAATCAACTAAACAAATTTGATTTCATTAACATTGTTTTGGAAATTGAGATGTAGATAACTTCTTTTACATCCCATAAATCTTCATAAATCTTTCATAGCATATTAAATTGCAGAAAACATTTTTGCAGAAAAAATAAGCTAAAATATAGTTTCATGAAGTTTTTACTGTTTTTATGGGTGACTAGCTGACCCCATACGAACTTCGTTTCGCTTTTAACTATAAAGCTGAGGAGTTTTTGTTTGAATAGTAGATAGGGTGCATTTTCACCGCAAAAGTTTCCATCTTGTTTGGATGCATGATACCCAAATTATTTATTATACAAACGAAAATTAAAATGCTCGACTTCTTTTTCCGTCGCCTGATTTCAAATTTGGAAATCAGGAATTTGTCCTTCTTCCTGCAAAACTCCCGTGTATGAGTTTTCATCTCGATCCAATGCATAGTAACACAATTTTTGCTACAACATCAAAAAGTTAATATGAACGACCCCTCTTTTATCGTCTGATACAAAATATAAATTCAGGAATCATTGATCGATGTTGTAAAATACCAAAAATCAGATTTCGTCTGGATACCATGCATAGTAAAGCAGATAACGCAAAAGCATTGAACAGTTTTTTCTGTCGATGAAATCAGGAATCGATATTCCTTGTCCTGTTCAACTCTCGTTTTTGCATTTTGCATCAATGTGATGCCTTATAACGTAATTATTACAAAGCATTTCAAAATTGTCATGGACGATCCCTTTTGCCGACCCCTAGTTAAAATTTGACAATTGAAATCAACTACCTGAGCTGTGAAACTCCCATATGCATATTTTCATAACAATTGGATGTACAATCAAGACAATATTGTAAAAACAATGAACAGATTACATGAACGACCTCATTTGCCGATCTCTGACGCAAAATTTTAAACCTGAAAGCAATAGAACATCTCTAAAGTCTCCTTGTGTAGAATTTATCATCCCAATCAAATGTGAAATAACGTCAATATCGACTTCAATGGCTTCTAAAAAACTTATGTTCACAGTTAATCGTATCCTTTATGCATCAAAAGTTTTAAGGATGCTGGGGCATCAAATTGGCGTAGTTAAAAAAAATTATTGGTTTCCTCAGTTATTTTTAATTTTCTAAAAACATGCGATTTTCACACTCCTTAGAAAATGGGGTAACTTGCAACAAACTTTGTTTTTATTGAAAAATCTTATGAACACGTACGAAAATTCATAGTTTTTAATATATTTGCGATGCCTTAAAGACCATCACGCATGACAACACCATTTGCAGTAGTTTTTAGGTCTGTAAAAACAAATTTTCACATTTTTTCTGAAAATAAGGATGCTGCATACATTTAGGGGTTAAATAATACTACGAAAAATTCTACAAGCTGAAATCATGAAAATAAATGTTTGGATGAATGAAATTTAAATGTTTACAAACGCGTGATGCAAATTATTCATATTCCAGCACATGGAAACGAGATTTACAAGGTATTTCTTTGATTTGCATTTTGTTGCATTTAACCCCAGACACCTAACTGAATTTTAAAAATATTCATTTAAAAAAATTGGGTGATTGTTCGAAAAATATATTTACACCAACCATGTTGGTATAAAATGAGGAAACCTGTAAAAAGTTTGTAGGTAATTTTATCAAGCTGATCCGTCATACTGGGTAAAGTTTTTTTCGGCATCAAAAAATGTTAAAATTTGTACATTTATTGCTCGATTTTTCAAATTTTACATAAAAATAAAAAACTTAAGACAACTAGCTTAAGATTCGAGAAATTATGTCATCATCATTTTGTTATCATTAAAAGATAACTTTATTACAATACAATAAATTAAAAATTGATTCAATGTAGTGTTATATAAATGTTGCATCGAACCCTGCTGTTGCATGATGCCCCGTTTAACGGTAATAAATATTTGATATTGACAGCCCCTTTCGCCAAATACTAACACAAAATTTGACTCCTGAAATCAATTATCCGTTCCTTAAAACTCCTATCTGCAATTTACATCACAATCCAATGTATTTTTGTATAGTATCGTAAAAAAAAACAGTGAAAAGTCATTATGGACGATCCTTTTTTGATACCGTACCGTAATTTGCTCGTCTCTTTAAGCACTCATGTGCAAAATTTCATCACAATCCTAGTTTTTTCCTCGGGATTTTCATCCCGAAGGATAATTCATCCCTCATCACAATCCTATGTATGTCAACGCCAATACCGCTAAAACAATATTTGTGTTGTATGGACGACCTCCTTGAAAAGGGGTCATCCAAAAATCGGAAAACATTTTTCATTTCTTCTGGTCCTAATGAGCATCCATACCAAATTTCAGCTCTCTAACTCTCAAGACAAAAAAACCAACAAACAAATATAGATTTTACTCTGATGTTATCGGATCAATCCGGCATGTTACAATTATTGAGATAATTTCACTTAAGATAAATTTTATTTCTTGTCTTATTATCAGCGACTTAATTTTTTTTTTAAATTTTGGATTCTAGTTTTCCTACTGCACATTGCAGACGCTAATTGGAACTTTTCGCAGTTTTTTTATATCAATTAATTATTCCCAAGTAATTTATTCCAAGAATATACTGTCCCTCTCTCTTCAAAAGATGTGTATGGGATGGAAGGATACGAATATGCCTGTGGGACCATCACGAAAAACAAAATTTATGTTCTGGTGTTGCATAAAATGCCATTCTTAGCGAGAAAGATTTATCATTATGAGAGTTAATATAAATTCAACGAACTCAACAAATTTTACATTCCTTAAATTATTTATGAATTTTGTTGGAATCGTTCAAGTAGCAAGGCGAACTACCGTTGATCATACAATAGATTTCAAAAAAAAAAATTCTTTTGCTGAGTACTGAATATGAAAAAGCAGTGAAGTTGCTGAAATCATAATCTGGTCTTGAAATGGTAAAATCTTAAAGTATCAATTTGAATCTTTTAAGGGGCCGTTCAAATATTACGTAACCTAATTTTTTATCATTCTCGAATCTCCCTCTTCCCGACGTAACACATTCGTTTCTAATTTTCTATCCAAAATCCATAAACCGTAAAACATTGCTTTACTTCCCTTCCTTCCTAATCGCGTTACGTTATATTCGATTGGTCTCTAACGCAGTATTGAAACTGAAATTTTCTTGATAAATCGCTCTTAAATTTTACATTTGAAAACCCTTTCAAAATAATAAAATCAATTCTGAAAGACCAAAAAACCTGATTATGTTTTAACAAAAGCATTCCGAGAAATCGGTGTAAAATTGAAAAAGAATCCACCATGTTTGCAAAATCCATTCACTTTTATTCTTATTATGCTTATCATAATTTTTAAAATGATAAACTTTTAGGTCCTCTGGGAAAAACCCACCAAAAACGGTTGAAGCGTTAAACTGTTCAAAAACTAAGTTGTTTCATATTCACAAAACCACTGTCATCAGTTTTCCAGGATCTATTCAGCCCGCATCCGAGTCGGAAAATTCCGAGCTATTTTATCTTGAAACCTGGAAAAATCCGGGCATTCAATTCAAAATTTTGACCAAAAATTCGGACAATATTCTGAAAAATTTGGTAGAAACCCAAAAATTACTCAACAAATTTGTCTTTTATTTTTCGTCAAAGTTTATCAGCATATTTTTGGCTTACCAAAAAACCTTTAAGGTTTTTTTTTCTAAAACTTGCAAAAAAAATCGTTTTGTACGCATAAACAATAAAAAGAAAATTACAACACATTAGTTTTTTATTTGGAAAATAATGTTTATAAATCTGGGAAAAATCCGGAAAACCGGACCGGACTTGACTTTCCCCAATTTGTTTATAAATATTCGGGCTAAGCCGGATTCAACCGGATAATCTGGTAAGCTTCATCTATAACGCTCGATAAAGTAGAGGAGAGTTTTAAAATTTAATAAATCATCTTCTACTGAAAAACGCAAACATCCTGAATTCACCATTAAACTACCCTTGAGTATTTCTCAAAACATGAATATTTTTGAATATTTAATTACTCACAGGAGCTTTCATTACGTGCGTGGTATGCAACAAAATATGAACAAACAGTTTTATTACGAAAAAATACAAAAACTGAAATGAACTAGTCGCAACTTTTTTTCCATTTAGAATATTTGAAGCCTGGACAACATATTCTTTATGTCCAATACAAATTTTCAAGTTATTTTTATAAATTTTGCAGCTGTTTTCTGTGAATCCTTAAGATGTTCCATATGACGATATAAAAGCTCACCCGAGATGTTATCTTTTTTCCAAATTGTACAAAAGAGATTAAATTCATTGCAATTTTCAAACCTTGTGTTGTGTCTTCAGTTTCATGGTTTCAATGAGTTTTAAGTACCGTAAAAGGGAAAACTTAGATCAATGTGAAATTTTTCCACATAACCATCAATAATTTAGTCTAAAGTTTAAATATCTCAACACTTTTTTTTTCGTTTTAAAACATATAAATTGAGTTTCAAATTGGGTATGTTTTTTGAAAATTTTAAATGTAAAAAATGTAATTTAAAAATCTTGAAATATCTATTTTTTCGAAGGATCGCAAACAAACACCCTTCCTGATGGAATGAAAGCGTTTAGAAGCAGCAGGTTGATTTATGTAAGAGTAATTTTTTTTTAGTCTATGTATAGCTTTGGAGTAGTTTTTGTTGTGTTTTAAGGTAAATTTTAAAAAATTAAAAAATATGGACATTTTTAAGAGTAAGCCAGTCTGGGACAAAAGGCTAGAAACTAGAGATGTACCGAATATTCGGTCGGCCGAATACCTCCAAAAAACCGTTAGGCCGAATATTCGGCTCACCGAATAGTTGAGTTAAGTATTCGGCCGAATAAGCCGAATAGACCGAATATAAATTTTTGAAATTTATACAACTACATTATTGTCAAATTTTTTAAATGATTTCGATAATTTATAAAATATTCAAAAATTATACTAAAAAGCTACTCAATTGTCATAAACTTGAGGTTTCAGTAGAACATTTCAAATTTATCCGTGTATCTTTCAATGCATATAGCTTTATACTTCGATGATAATTTATTCCAGATTTTTACATATACAGGGTCCGGGATGCCCAGATGTTGTTCAAAACTTTTCGGATTTTGCCCATGATTTTTCATTATTATTGGCTTAATCAAAGAAAAATAACAAAATTTCTATTTGAAAAATTTATGAATTTTTTGCTCAAAAACAATAAAAAAAAAACAAAACGAATTGAATTTTTTATTTTATCCTTGAATACGATTTAAATATTGCTGCTGTGATTCAACGAAAATTTAAAATTTCAAATTATTTTCTTCCAGTTTCATCTTGTATGTATGTTTTTGATCTAGATCTTGTTCAGATTTTCCCTTTTTTACAATTTTTTTTCAAAAAATCGTCCTGGATAGGTATCGTGTGGTAGAAAGTATGGTATGCTTAAGGTTAAAGATCATCGTTCTTTTCAACAACTGTTCGTAATATATCTTGCTCTAATTTGACATTTATCTTATTCAATATCCAATAAGAAATTTTAAGTTGTTTGGCGCCTGATTCGACGTTTTTGTTCCAGATTTTATAGGAACATTTTCTATTTGGTGATAAACGTCCAAGAAGCGACAAATCATCTGGTGTCCTTAGAATGATTGATGACATTTTGAAAATCAAAGAAACCCCTAATTTGAAAAAAACTTGTAAAACATCATTTGGTTGAAAAAAAAAAGAAAAAAACATGAGGGGCATTAAGATGGAAGAAATAAAAGGAAATTGAAGTAATCGTTTTTAAATTTATATTAAAAACTTCACAGAATATTCGACCGAATATTCGGCCGAATATTCGTTTGGCCGAATAGTTGAAAAGGTCAATATTCGGTATTCGGCCGTTCGCCGAATACCACTATTCGGTACCTCTCTACTAGAAACCCTATCAAATGGTAAAGTTTGAAGGAAATAATTAAAGGGGAATTGTTCGAGAATCTCGGAAATTAAATGAATGTAATTTTTTTTTTTTTTTAGTTAAAATTTTATAAGTGATGTTAAAAAAATTAAGCTCATTTATTTATGCAGCATCATTGTCTATCTTTTCATTTGATTTGTAGTTCATCCTTAACACATAAAGGACCGTGATGTTTTTTTTTTTGACTACGAAGAAATCTTAACCAAGCAACACCAAAATTCAGCATTGTATATTTTAGAATTTACTGGACCTAAGTTACAAATTCAGCATCTTCAAGCCACCGAGATTTTCATGATTAATTTTACATCATTTGTATTTGATCCGAACTGCCTTATCAACCGAGAAACTAGCATTTTAAAATATTATGAAGGTGTTTTGTATCCTTCATGATCAAGAAAACTCGTTAAACCGTCAAAATAGAGACTGATCAATGTAAACCCAAAGCATCAAATTCTAAACAAAGATGAAATCGATTTTTAAATCAAATTTATTGTAGGCTAATAAATTTCTTCAACTAAGTTTTACACTCATTGGAGTTCAGTATTGGGATTAAAAATATGAAACATACTACATTCCCCTTAACAGAAAAATATTCGAAAAATATTGAAAAAAGTGAACAATCTTACCCCGTTTTACGGTTCTTCAAAAATTCATAGACAAATTATAAGATCTTCAAGCAGTTCATTAAAACAAAAGGGAGGTTTTTAAGCAAAAAAGTTTTTTAAGCGTTTCGAATTTTTGCTCAAAAATAATGAGAGATGAATTATCAATTTTTATTCGACACCATACGTGTCTTTGAAAATTTTTTGCAAACTTACAAAGTTTTTTTTCCATGATTCAAAAGTTAGACTACACCATAAATTTCTTTAGTAAAATTCTATAAAGATTTATGAAAGTTGGTTCTGCTGGACATTTAGTGTGAATCAGCATCATTTTTGCTTTAAATTTATTGTATGATTTGTTTTCCTACAAATCATCTTCAGGCATAAATATCCCAGGTCAAAGATGCCTAATTTTGATATATTTCAACTATATTACATAACCACAAAGAGTCAAAGACAGTAAATCTCGTATGGTAAATCCATATTATCTCACTGATATCGAATTTATGAAGGTAAAGTTCAAACCTATCCCAACAAGCCCCTGTTTGGCTTCCAAAACCCAAAACGACAAAAAAAAAACGAAAATAAATTATCAAGATAAGATACGGCTCGTTCGCTCGCTGAGGAAAAAAGGAAACAAGAAAAGCTATCCGTTAACTACCGACCATCTTGGGGAGGCTGCTGTCAAAAAATAAATCTCTTTCGAGAGTCATATCTTAACGAAAATCTTGACGTAAATGTGTTCACATGGCTTATTCGTTTTACTCCAATAAAAGTAAACTGAAATTTAGTAGTAGGAAAAATCATCTCAGTCGGACTTCGCATCGTTCAAAACTCGGGCCAGATAACAGCGAGAGATGTTTTAAAAAGCCCATTGATGATCCATCCATCCATCTTGCACTTGCCCATTCAGTGTGGTCGTTTTTTTCCCTTCTTGGTGGTTCCACCGGTATGCAGATGAATGATGTTGATGGTGCTAATAACATTCAAATTCACTTTCGCTTGGTTGAAAAAATATAATAAAAAAAAGCAAAACCCACCCCAAGAAAAAGATTCCAATCTTCATTCCAATTTCGATTGGGAGCCAAACAAACAAGCAAAAACGGGTAAGGTGTTTCGTCAGTTTGATTCGAAACGATAACCACCAAACCAAAATAAAAGAATTATGTTGGTTTATGCAATAGTTTTTTTCCGCTCTCTTGAATCGTAATTTTTTACTTGCTTTTTTTAAGCAAAGTAAACACCTTCTCAAGATCGTTTTCATTTCGGAGATGATTGCCGGTTCCAATCCGTAACAAAGTGTGGGCGAAGCAATAAGAAAAGGGCTTATTGTGGTTCTCGAAATTGCTTTTGGTCAATCTTTGATCTGGAAGTGCTCTCTCCGAAAATGCGAAAAAAAGATCAACGTTTTGCTTTCATCCTTGGAACGGTTTATAATGGTTAACTTCAAATAAACTTTTGATTTCCCTTTAAGTTTATTTTTTATGTATGCACGATTGCAGAAATGAATTTTTTTTGTTTATTTTTGAAAAGTCTTTCGTCTTTTAAAAAAAAAATGAAAAATAGGTGAAAGTGGGAGGAGTTTTTTCAATTGAATCATCTGATTATCATATTTAAATTGTGTATACCATTCTTAGTAAGGTTATTTTTAAATGGTCCGAATCTTAGATTAGATTTTAGAATATAGAAAAAATATTGAATCAAAATCTATAAATCACTACCAAGACCAATTGGTGCAAACCACTTGAAATTTTTCCGATTTATGAAAAATCTTATGGGAGCATCCACAAAAGTATGAAGAGAATTTCAAATCTGTAAATCATCTCATTACATCAGGACTTGTACGTGTACCGAATTTGATCGGAATCATATGAAATTTGATCTAACTTTATCATATACTACCTCATATTTCTTAAGGAGGCCTCCTTTTTTTCTTAATATGAAGTGCTCTTAAAGTACAAAAATTATCAAATTATATTATGACTTGTCAATCAATGGGATAAATCATGTCATTATGTCAAATTAAGTTTAGTAGCAAGTTTGACGTAAATCTTTTATTATAACTTTTTGGAAATTGTTCTTATTCACGGTATTTATATATAGGAGCCAAAACCAAAACATTTTCTGGAAATTCAATCAATTATCTCATCATGTATAAACTTAGATATGCAACGGTGAATTTCAGGAATTATGTTCGTCAAGTTATGTCGTGAGACGGAACCCTATGTAAATAAAAATAAATTTGTTCAACCGTTGAACTACAACGGTGCCTTGAAATTAATTAGAGTTTCGTCATATTTTTGTTCACTGTATAGTGGAGTCTTCCTTGAAAAAAAGGAAACCGCCTCATGATATTTTTGAATATATCATTAACAAAATTGACAAAAATGACAAAAATGACAAAAATGACAAAAATGACAAAAATGACAAAAATGACAAAAATGACAAAAATGACGAAAATGACATAAATGACAAAAATGAGAAATCATGTAAAGAATTTAAAAAATTTCGAAAATTACATATTCGACAAAAATTGCTAAGCTTACAAATTGAATTTGATTGAAATTTAATATTTTCAAAAAATCAATTCGATGACATAAAACGACACAAAAAGAACAAAAAAGACAGAAAATTACACAAAAATGACACAAGAATTTTCTCATTTTTGTCATTTTTGTCATTTTTGTCATTTTTGTCATTTTTGTCATTTTTGTCATTTTTATCATTTTTGTCATTTTTGTCATTTTTGTCATTTTTGTCATTTTTGTCATTTTTGTCATTTTTGTCATTTTTGTCATTTTTGTCATTTTTGTCATTTTTGTCATTTTTGTCATTTTTGTCATTTTTGTGTAATTTTCTGTCTTTTTTGTCATTTTTGTGTCATTTTATGTCATCGAATTGACTTTTTGAAAATATTAAATTTCAATCAAATTCAATGTGTCAGCTTAGCAATTTTTGTCGAATATGTAATTTTCGAAATTTTTTAAATTCTTTACATGATTTCTCATTTTTGTCATTTATGTCATTTTTGTCATTTTTGTCATTTTCGTCATTTTTGTCATTTTTGTCATTTTTGTCATTTTTGTCATTTTTGTCATTTTTGTCATTTTTATCATTTTTGTCATTTTTGTCATTTTTGTCATTTTTGTCATTTTTGTCATTTTTGTCATTTTTGTCATTTTTGTCATTTTTGTCATTTTTGTCATTTTTGTCATTTTTGTCATTTTTGTCATTTTTGTCATTTTTGTCATTTTTGTCATTTTTGTCATTTTTGACATTTTTGACATTTTTGTCATTTTTGTCATTTTTGTCATTTTTGTCATTTTTGTCATTTTTGTCATTTTTGTCATTTTTGTCATTTTTGTCATTTTTGTCATTTTTGTCATTTTTGTCATTTTTGTCATTTTTGTCATTTTTGTCGTTTTTATCATTTTTGTCATTTTTGTCATTTTTGTCATTTTTGTCATTTTTGTCATTTTTGTCATTTTTGTCATTTTTGTCATTTTTGTCATTTTTGTCATTTTTGTCATTTTTGTCATTTTTGTCATTTTTGTCATTTTTGTCATTTTTGACATTTTTGTCATTTTTGTCATTTTTGTCATTTTTGTCATTTTTGTCATTTTTGTCATTTTTGTCATTTTTGTCATTTTTGTCATTTTTGTCATTTTTGTCATTTTTGTCATTTTTGTCATTTTTGTCATTTTTGTCATTTGTCATTTTTGTCATTTTTGTCATTTTTGTCATTTTTGTCATTTTTGTCATTTTTGTCATTTTTGTCATTTTTGTCATTTTTGTCATTTTTGTCATTTTTGTCATTTTTGTCATTTTTGTCATTTTTGTCATTTTTGTCATTTTTGTCATTTTTGTCATTTTTGTCATTTTTGTCATTTTTGTCATTTTTGTCATTTTTGTCATTTTTGTCATTTTTGTCATTTTTGTCATTTTTGTCATTTTTGTCATTTTTGTCATTTTTGTCATTTTTGTCATTATTTTTGTCATTTTTGTCATTTTTGTCATTTTTGTCATTTTTGTCATTTTTGTCATTTTTGTCATTTTTGTCATTTTTGTCATTTTTGTCATTTTTGTCATTTTTGTCATTTTTGTCATTTTTGTCATTTTTGTCATTTTTGTCATTTTTGTCATTTTTGTCATTTTTGTCATTTTTGTCATTTTTGTCATTTTTGTCATTTTTGTCATTTTTGTCATTTTTGTCATTTTTGTCATTTTTGTCATTTTTGTCATTTTTGTCATTTTTGTCATTTTGTCATTTTTGTCATTTTTGTCATTTTTGTCATTTTGGTCATTCTTTTTGTCATTTTGTCATTTTTGTCATTTTTGTCATTTTTGTCATTTTTGTCATTTTTGTCATTTTTGTCATTTTTGTCATTTTTGTCATTTTTGTCATTTTTGTCATTTTTGTCATTTTTGTCATTTTTGTCATTTTTGTCATTTTTGTCATTTTTGTCATTTTTGTCATTTTTGTCATTTTTGTCATTTTTGTCATTTTTGTCATTTTTGTCATTTTTGTCATTTTTGTCATTTTTGTCATTTTTGTCATTTTTGTCATTTTTGTCATTTTTGTCATTTTTGTCATTTTGTCATTTTTGTCATTTTTGTCATTTTTGTCATTTTTGTCATTTTTGTCATTTTTGTCATTTTTGTCATTTTTGTCATTTTTGTCATTTTTGTCATTTTTGTCATTTTTGTCATTTTGTCATTTTTGTCATTTTTGTCATTTTTGTCATTTTTGTCATTTTTGTCATTTTTGTCATTTTTATCATTTTTGTCATTTTTGTCATTTTTGTCATTTTTGTCATTTTTGTCATTTTTGTCATTTTTGTCATTTTTGTCATTTTTGTCATTTTTGTCATTTTTGTCATTTTTGTCATTTTTGTCATTTTTGTCATTTTTGTCATTTTTGTCATTTTTGTCATTTTTGTCATTTTTGTCATTTTTGTCATTTTTGTCATTTTTGTCATTTTTGTCATTTTTGTCATTTTTGTCATTTTTGCCATTTTTGTAATTTTTGTCGTTTTTGTCATTTTTGTCATTTTTGTCATTTTAATGAGAGCCCCCCTCCCTTAAGTCGGAATGCTCTGAAACTATTAAAGATATTATCCCGGTACTATGTCTTATGATCGGTTCAGTAGTTTCTATTTATTTATTTATTTGGAGTCTTTGACTACTGTCATACAGACTTAATATTAAAACTAACTTATGAATAAGATTACAAAACTATTAAAAATTAGTTAAAAACTAGTTTACATCACGGATTGCACTTTTAAACGTAGATTTAGATATATGAAAGTCAAATAAGTGCGAGACAACATTAAAAGCTTGACAACATCGGTATAAGGGGTGATTTTGTCCAAATACTGTTCTGCTTCTTGGCAACCAAAAAATCAACTGACTGCGTAGTTGTCGAGCTGGGGCGTAGAGGTTTAAACTCTGGAGCAGTTGAGGACAGTCAACAGCGTTGGTCAAAATATCGTAGATGAACATTCGTTGAAGATAGTTTCTTCTTTGACTCAAAGGCGTCATTGATAGTAGGCCACACCTCTCAGAGTAAGGAGGTAGCCGTACGGGATCTTGCCAGGGCAGACGGCGTAATGCGTACCGCAGAAATTTTTTCTGGATTCTTTCAATCCTGTCGCTGTGAACGGAGTGGTAGGGTGCCCAAACAGGAACAGCATATTCTAAGACGCTGCGTACTAACGAGCAGAATAAAGTTTTCAATGCATACGGGTCTTCAAAACTTGACGTATTCCGACGAAGAAAACCGAGCAAAGCGAAACCTTTGGCTGTAGTCGTCGCGACATGCTGGGCAAAAGTGAGCTTTTGATCAAAAGTAACCCCAAGATCTTTTATGGAGGTTACCCTTTCGAGTGAGCTTCCGCTCAAAGTGTAGTCGTAAACGATTGAGGCTCTACTCCTGAAGAAGCTTATGCACTTACACTTACCGCCATTAACTTCCATTCCATGTATATTGCACCACGCTAGTAATCTGTCGATGTCATCTTGAAGCGCAGCGCAATCCACTATTGAATCTATGATTCGATAGATTTTCAAATCATCAGCAAACAGTAGTTTCGGTGATTGAAGGCATGTTGCTAAATGGTTTATAAACAGCACGAAGATAAGCGGTCCTAAGTGGCTGCCCTGCGGTACACCTGATGGCATGTTGAACACAATAGAGTGAGTACCACGAATGTTGATAAAACCTCGACGATTATGCAGGTACGACGACAACCATTTGGTAACCCATACAGGAAAGCCGTAGCGAGTAAGTTTTTCTATGACGATTCTGTGTGGAACTTTATCGAAGGCCTTCGCGAAGTCAATGTATATAGAGTCCACTTGCAGTTTATTATATGTGGCTGTATGCAATTCGCTGGCATAGCACATTAAATTTGTCAACGTTGACCTTTTCTTGACAAAGCCGTGCTGGACCTCCGTGAGTAACGGGACAGCTGCAGTATACAATCTTTCGTACATCAGGACTTCAAATACTTTGGAGAAACAGCAAAGAATGGATATTGGTCGATAATTTTCCACACGATGAGCGTTTTCAGACTTATGAATTGGAGCAATAGCGGACATTTTCCAAAGAGCAGGAAAGACACCTTCCGATATCGATAGATTGAAAATCATGCTAAGTGGCGTGGCAAGTGATACAGCAATTCTCGAGACCAACGACGTTGGGATCCCATCAGGCCCCGAACCTTTCGAAGAATCCATGGATACCAATACTTTTAGAACCTCCTGGTCTGAAAATACGGGCTGCGGGAGACTAATGTCACGATTTTGCAGTGTTCCAAAGTAATCATTAGTGCAGTCCGGAGAGAGTGAGCTGTACACGCTACTGAAAAATTCGGCAAACAAACCAGCAGAATCCTTAATGCTTTCCGATGTCCGTTCTTGAAACGTTACAGATGAAGGAATAGAATTTCCAAGTCGACGACTATTGATATATTTCCAGAAATAAGAAGGATCTTGTTTAACGTTACGTTCGATGTTCAAAATATACTGATCAAATGCAGCGTTACGAATTGCCGAATATTCAGTCTCTAGTCTAGAGAGGGATAATTTGTTCTCATCAGTCTTGTCTCGAAAGTATCGTTTGCGGTCTTTACGAACAACGTTACGTTTTCTCCGAAGTTCGGAGTTCCACCAAGGTTGATTATAGGTCTTTTGTCGGCGCAATCGTCTAGGAGGTGTGTACGCTCGTAAAATCTCCCACATATGATAGTAGAAGGTGGATACCGCGTCATCTACACTCAGATCTCCAAGCTCTGCTTGCCAGTTTATGTTCATCAACAGTTCAATAACATGATCTGTATTGCAATGCGTAAAATCCAAATTTTGCTGGTGGGAACATGCGGTGTCCATAAACTCATCAGATAAATAATGCACTATCATTACACACGGATGGTGATGTCGGTCAGTGCTCAAAATTGCACATGGTGGGTGTACAACTTCGGCAAGATCAGGTCTGTTAATAAACATAAGGTCGAGAATTCTTCCATTTGCGTTGACGAACGAGCACATCTGAGACAACCCAGAAGCTATTGTTGATTCTATAACAGCTAGCTCCTGCTCAGTGGAGGCGTTCACCGGCAAGAATCCATTCGAATCTTCATTAAAGCTCCAATTTAGATTGGGTAGATTATAATCCCCAGCTACGACGATAATGTCCTGGCTAGTAGCAATGTTCATTATGTGATCAAGAGCAGACATGTGAGACGCATATAAAGAAGTATCGCTATTTGGCCTGAAGTATACACAACACAGGTAGATGTAACGGCACTGATTCCTGATTCGTACCACAACTTGTTCAAGATGATCACATCCGGGAATTGCGACCGAAACTGCGTCAATGTTATTATTGACTGCAATCAGAACACCTCCTCCACGTCTCAGATTACTAGTGCTGCAATTTCTGTCGGTACGGTAAATATTGAAATTCGAAGCTAGTTCACTATTGCCTATGTCGCTCTTAAGCCAAGTTTCTGAGATCATGATGATGTCATAGTCGCAGGAAGACAGGGCTAGAGAGAACTCATTCGTCTTGGTGCGCAAACCGCCTGCATTCTGGTAGTACAACGTGAGTTTAGCGTTCGGTTTCTTTGTGGGGGGTTGCGAAATTGCAGATGCATCAAAGGAAGCTGGTACTAGCGGGGGTTGAATATCAACGTAGGTAGGTCCAATTAGATTGGAGTCGCGAACGGTGTTAATTGGTTCGGTTTGAAATCCATTCGGGGCTGCTTCGGGTTCGGGAAAAAACGATCGGAGGTACTATCAACGAACTCGCGAAAACGGATACCTGCAGGCCATGTTTCTGACGACAGAGCTTTTTCTTTCAAATCCAGCGAAATGCCAACTTTAAAAGAAACGAAGGACAAAGTGGCGACCTCTCTGCCCTTGGGAACCAACTTTTTCAGCTGAACATCCTCAGTACCAAGTTGCGAACGCACAAATTGCAAAACGATTTCCTCAGATGCATTCGGAACAATGCCAGACAAATAGAGCCAAAATGACGGAGGTGTTGAAAATAAATTATTTTGAGTAGCAATTTCGTTATTGGAAGCACCAGTACCTACAGCGCACAGCAGATTTGGCTGACGAGCGCTGATACGGTCAAATACTGGAGGTCTTTCCCGACGACGCTTAAGGTGCGCGGATGAAATTACAGCAGACCGCACTGATGACTCAATCCTAGGATTGAGATTTGGTGTGGTACAGGTGTTCACCGGAAGAGGATTGGCTCGTAACTCATTTCGAACTTCGTGAAGAATACTCTCACGAATTTCAGTTTTTAGAGATTCTTTCAAGGAGTCTATGAGCGTGTTGTTGGCAACGTTAGTAGACACCAGAGCATTAGAAAAGCGTGCTTTGGCAACCATAACTTTGCAGCTGTTGCACATCCATACCAGATGCTCATTTTTACGCAGATCTGACCGAGAGTTATCATGTAGCCCAGAGCATTTTAAACAAACAACAAGATAACAAAAAACTCCACACTTCACATATTCGCCGTCGAAGGTGAGAGCACATTTTGCACAAAGATTCGCCATTGTGAAAAAGTAGACTTGTTAAGTGGTAGTTAACGAACCTGACGTTTAGATGGCGCTGCTCTGTGACGTTTTATGTAGTCTCTGCTAACGGTCCAAAGATGACGTTCACTTGCCTTGTTGTTGTTGTTGTTGTTGGTGGTGGGAGTAGGACGTTGTTTGTTGTTTGGTTGGCTATTTCGCTGCACTATTTACCTTCTGCGGGAACTGGGGCAAAGTGTTGATTCCACACCAAGGCGGGAATGCGACGGATGCTTGTTTACAATCGTGAGAGATGTCCTTGTCTCTCCGGGCGGGGATATCGGATGGTCAGTAAAAAGAGCAGCAGAAATTGATCATTTATTGCAAAATGCGGTGGTTGGTTACACGGGATTACAACTACGGATGATCGGTAGGTTTCTGTTATTGTTTTAACGGTTGTGGCGAGCAGGACTACTGGTGGGTATCGTACATTAGGGTGTTTAGCTCAGATCGATCCACGGCCTCGGGTAGGCGAAAGGTGGGGTGGGTGGGGCACGGTGGGAGAGCTAGTGGAGGCGACACTATGGCTCGATCATCCACAATAGAGCCAGCACAATATTAAATAATTCAAGCCTTTACCTGCGAGAACCGTGGAGATCTTTATGCTGGTGGGTTGCCGGTAGTATCGGTGAATCGGTCAGACGGTCTTTGGAGCAGCTTAGAAAGATTTTCTTAACAAAATATTGGATTAAAAGCGGAGCAGAACGGTGATGTATACAGACGTAACAGTGTTGCTAGATGTTCTATGTAAGTCTATTGGGAACAAGCTTTTCTCATTGGAAAATTAAAAAAAAAAAGTTAAGCAATTGGTAAACAAATTTTAACAATTTCTGATGACGTGAAAAACTCTACCCAGTTTAACGGCTTGGTGATATCATGAAAAGTTAAATATTGGTATAATTATCATATACCAACACTTTTTGTGTAAACAAAATTTTCGCACAATCCCCAAATTTTTAAAGTTATTATTTTCATATTTAAATCAGTTAGATTTCTGTGGTAAAATGCATAAAAATGCAAATCAAAGTGACAGTTCAGAAATTGCGTTTCCATATTTATGCTGGAATATGATTGTTTAGTATTTCGCGTTTGTGACATTAACATTTCATCCATCCAAACATTTTATAACATGATTTCAGCTGGTAGATTTTATACTAGTAGGTATTTATTACCCCTAAATGTATGCAGCGCTAAGTTGCATTTTTTCTATTGACAGAATAAAATGTAAAATGTAGTTTGAACCAAACCAAAAACTACTGCAATTGATGTTTTTATACGTTTCGGCCTTTACGGATTTTCGAATTTATTAAAAAATACTAATTTTCCTACTTTTTTTATAAGATTTTCAATCACAACAAAGTTTGTTGCCTATTTTTCTTTTTCCTGAGTAGGGTGAAAATTGCATGTTTTTCTTTAAATTAAAAATTTCTTAAGAAACCAACAATTTTTCTGATTTGGTCAATTAGAAATCCCATCAACCTTTAAACTTTTGATTTATAAGCTGGATGATTATCTGTGGATATATAGATTTTTATGAAGCCATTGAAGCTGAAAAGTGTTGCATGTTACTCCAGTTGACGGTATGGAAAATTTATTTGAAAAGGCCGGGTTAACCATAGCTTCTTTTCCTGGGGGGTTCCAATGAATCTTTTTTTTCGTATGAAAATATTGGAACAACGTTTTACTGATGAAATTTTTACAAGCTTCCTAACAATTTTACCAGTTAATTTTCCTTGAGGTCAATTTTTTTTACAATCAGTCATTTGTCATATCTATGTTGAGTTTTTTTTTTAATTTTGATCTTGAAGGTTTATCTAACATGAGAAATTTAAATTCCTTTTTAACATGAAAAATTATAACTCAATATGTTTTTTTTCTTTTCATTTCAGGTAAGCTGCAAGCGAAAATAACGAAGAGACAGTGAGTTAAACAAGTTTGAACAATTTATAAAACATAAAATATGTGGCTGAAGATTGCATTACCTGCATTTATATCGGAGAGTCTAAGAGCTTAACTTCAAAATATTAGCTTAGCTTGTAAGAGAATTTGAATACGTTAGCAAAATTTGTTAAGAGTCTACAATTATTTAATAAGACAATGATGACAAAAAGGATAAATTTTACATGGTTAACAAATTTAGCTCAATTGTCAAAATTGACTTAAATGACAAATTTAATTTTTTTGACAGAATCAATTGACAAATTTGACTTCAATTTTGTCGATTACGTCTAATTAGACTGTTTTGTCAATTTCATTAATTTTATCAAATTAGTCTACTTGGTAACTTTTATCACAGTCGTAAATTTGGTTAAATCCGTCAAATTAACGAATTAGACCATGTTTTTTGGCTTTCTTACAGAAAGGCTTAGGGAACGGTCAGTTGGGGATATCATTAATTAAGGGTTCAAGACCCCACTTTATAGGTACCAATCGACTCAGCTCGACGAGTTACGATGATGTCCGGGAATTTGTATGTTCCATAAAAACGTTCTTAACACATTAACTCCTATTCTAGGTTTCACGATTTTGATGAATTTAGTATCAAAAAATTGCATTTTTTTTCCTGTAGGACCTATCTCAAAACCAAAAAAAAACAAAATTGTTTAAAATTTTTCTATTCCATAGAACATATCATGCTTACGTTGGCTCCAAAAAAGGTAGCCATTTGCTCAGCAGCAGTAGCCAGCAATCGCTAAATTAATTACAAAGGCGATCAAAAATTTGACAAAAATTTCATAAAACAGCAGAGAATCGTTCCCACGCCATCTAGCATGAGAGTTTAGGAGGTTAACCCCTTGACCACTAGTGAGCGTCGAGATATGTGGCTCTCAAACTTTAACAGTTTGAATTATTTGGATTATAAATGAACTCGTTGAATATAAGTTCGTTTATCCTCCAAAAAACGTACTGGGCACCTTTTTGGCTTTCTTACAGAAAGGCATAGGGAACGGTCAGTTGGGGATATCATTAATTAAGGGTCCAAGACCCCACTTTATAGGTACCAATCGACTCAGCTCGACGAGTTACGATGATGTCCGGGAATTTGTATGTTCCATAAAAACGTTCTTAACACATTAACTCCTATTCTAGGTTTCACGATTTTGATGAATTTAGTATCAAAAAATTGCATTTTTTTTCCTGTAGGACCTATCTCAAAACCAAAAAAAAACAAAATTGTTTAAAAATTTTCTATTCCATAGTAAATATCATGCTTGTGTCGGCTCCAAAAAAGGTAGCCATTTGCTCAGCAGCAGTAGCCAGCAATCGCTAAATTAATCACGAGGCGATCAAAAATTTGACAAAAAAATATCAAACTAGTGTAGAGATATGATCTCACGCTCTGAAACGTGTTAGACCAGAGAGCTAACCACTAGACCACCAGTGAACGCTTAAAGTAACGATGTTCAAACTGAAAGAGCTTGAAGCATTTTGATAGATAAATTCATCCCGGTGTCTTGGCGGATTTTCTGTTTGTCGGTCCCATCACAGCAAATGGCTTTTCAATGCAGCAAATGGCGGTTTCGGACAAGTAACGATACAACAGGTTTTCCTATAGAGAGCACCTGGCCGGGGGTCGCACAGTGGTCTACAACGGGTATAGTGGGGAGGGGGAGGAGAGGAGGTGGGTGAAGTTTTTGACGACCTCTTATATCCGGCACGGTGCCAAATTTTGACTAATGAAATCGGTTGGTGGAGTCTCATCACAACTAAAAACAAAAGGGACATGTCCCTCAAAGTTTCATCAACTCAAATGTCAGATCTTAGTGTTGACATTACCCAAATGGCGGCTTCAGGGAAAATCAACAACTAAAACAGCTTTCCCTTTAAAGGGCAGCCAGTCGAGCAGTATATTGGAGAGGGAGGAGGGATGATATAAAGTCTTTTTGAACCTCAACTTATTTCCATTCTTTTTGAAAAATCGATATTCAATAAGATTTCAAACTCAGAATTAAGATTACAAATTTAAATTCATATTAAGAACTTGGACTCAGAAATTGCTTCATAGCAACACTGTTTTGGTAACATACGATTCTCTGTCATGAATTTCTTCTCTCTTTGTTAATTTTTCAATGCAGCAAATGGTGACTACGGGGCTTGTCCTCCGCCACCAACCCAGGATAAAAATAGCAAAAGCCTTCCAATAAGAATTTTTCCAATCAGCCGTCGATAAAAAGGGGTTGAGTTGCACAGGAAACTGCTTCGACTGGGAAGATATTTGGAGTTTATTTTTTAAACCGTCTATTTTTTCCTTTTTTTAGTCGAGTATAATTTATGATATACGAGCTTTAACCATAATGATGTAAACGCGAGTTTGCGTTTGCATATTGAATCTGATGCATTTTCTTGATTATACTACAGGAAAACAAAATTATGTTTAAAGACTACCCTTTTTCTTGTCCTTGGACCTAAAATTAAATATAGGCGATAGTTTGGCCGTCTAAGAAAACACATGTGGAATCTTAACACCAAAATCGGCTAAGAAATTTTCTTATAAAGTCCCACGAAATTATATCACAAAATACTAAGACATGTGACTAAAAATTTGATACCTGAAATCGATTGGCCATTCCTCGAAACCCCATGGGCAATTCTTTTTTATCCGATGCATAATGTAGTCAATATCACAAAAAAGAACAATTAAAACTTACGGCCCCTTTATTTTGACTTCTAAACCAAAACTGTCAAAAATTTAAAATTCGCTCATATATCTAAGAATTTTAACTCAAAATTATAAATTCTAAATAAAATTTGGAAATGAGATGATGTTAGAAAAGTTGGAATTAATATTTGAACTTATATTTCTAGACTAGATAAAATGTTTAGGAATAAAATCAAAAATTTTCTAGTTGTACTACAACTAGAATTTTCGTCAGTTGAAAATTTCTTTAAACTCAATTCAACTTTCAAGTGGTTACAATAGAGTTTAAAAGTCACATTCATAATATAGAACTTAGAATCAAATATCCAGATTAAGATTCTGGATAAAGGATTTAAATTTTGGTATGACACGAGGATTTTAGATTACACAAAAAAAATAAAATCTATGAATGTGATATTCATATCAATATTCCCCTTCTCTCTAAGCCAATTTATTCTACTATATGGTTGGTCTTTAAAAATGACATGATTCATATGAAATGTTTCTTTTTAATCAAATGTTATGTAATTTTACAGACTTTTTCCGTTGGGTGTATGAATGGAAAGATCTTTTCATTAAAATGAAAACATTTTTTTCTTCATTATGGCTTTGTTTCAAATTGATAACATTTTATAGCTATTTCACTTTCTGACAATGTTTTTGAGTTGCGAAAGTTGCCTGCCAGAAAGTCTAATTTTAATTGTATTTTTCTAATTTTTGAAACGCATTTGATAAGTTTACCTACTTAAACTTTGGCAATGATCGCAAAGTAGATTTTATCTTAATTTAGCCAATTTAAAAACTATTCACGAAAGTTAACTTTTAAACTGGTATCCAAGGTGGAGAAAGCGATAGATTTTTCGCTGCACTTGGTCTTCCTCTTGAAGCGCACATGCTGCACGGGCATCGATGATTTTTTTATGATCCTGGATCGCATTGTCTGGGACATTACTAAAAGAAATGTAAAACGTTTATTATAGAGCAATGTAAATTGCCAAAAAAAAAACTCACCTAAGACCAAGCCCACCGCAAGTTACTATTTCGGTCGGTATTTAAGATGTTTTGATTGGTCGCGTTTTTATTTACTTACTGATTTTCGCACCCATTGTTGCCATCCAGGTTGGTATTTATGTTTGTTTATTTTCTGATAGCGACTACCGGCTGCGTTGCTACCGGGTTGCTACATAAACGCATCCTTTAACAACCTACTGCTCGAATGCTATTTCTCGAATCAAGTTAGCGACTGTTGGTGCGATGATGGGTTGATAGATATGTTGCTGAATGTACTCGAATCGAGGTTTAGCAACCATTGGTGGGCTTGGTCTAAAAACCAGCAGATAATCATACTGTAGTACCTAGCTGAAAGCACCGGAAGCCTATATTCAAGAAAACTTTCCAAAAGAGTCTTCAGGTCGAATATTTTTAAACGAGCAGTTTTTCGGATCTGCTCAAACCAAAACGTATCGTGTGGCGCCGATGTTCACTATACATACATATTCCTTGGGGCTGGTGATACACGAACGCCTTGGTTCCTGTAATATGGAGGAAGTTGGTGATATTAGAAATTCATATAAGTGTACGTTTTGCAAAACTTACTAGCATCAACAGCAAAATTTGAAGAAAAAAAAACGACTTCCGTGAAACTCCTCGGGGCTGCGGTTAATAATCGCAACGGTTCGCTGGACGACGGTGGTTGGATTTGTTTTCATTTTTTGTTGTTGTTGGTTCCTGGTTCGAGGTTTTGCCGTTCTGTTTTGTATCGGCTTTCTTCTCTCGCGGTGTACCAGTGCGCGGTGTAAATCGTGGATGCTTAAATCACGAATCAAATGCTTCAATCACGAACTGATACCCAAGGTTTTATGAAACACGAGGTTCTCCGACTTTGACAGTAAGTGGGCGAGAATTCAACGTTCAGTTTTGGAATTCAGATTTAGATTCAGAAATCAGATTCAAATTTGGGATTCAAAAGTTTGGTTTCAAAGTTTCTTTGTGTGACGGAACTCCAACGAGTATAAGTTTTGACAATTTAGTGAAAAATTGTACTAATTTAAAAAAAAAATTTAAAATGCCTTAATAAATAATTTTTTGTTTAAAAATAACTGATGTACTCAAGATTTCTAATTGTTTAAAATGATTTTTAAGAAAAAAATAAAAATCATGAAATGGAAGGTTACGAAAAAATAAACTATCAGTGTTGATGGACGATGAGGCAGACACTCATTTGTTCTCTCGCACGCAACTCAATTCGATATCAAAAAAGTAAACAACAGTGAACGTCAAAAATGTGTACCAGATTTTTTTTAACTGGTTGTACTGCTGCAGTTTCAATTTCAATTGCAGGCAAAGTGTTGTGTTTTAGTTTTGTCTGCAATTAGAGGTTTAAAACGTCGAAGCTTGGAGCTGTGTTTGGAGTAATTTTGCGGAAAGTATAATTATTTTATGTATGCGTTTCTTGTTTTGCTGAAATAGGCATTTCCTTTTCTGGGAGGTTGGGTTTTTCTTTTTCATTCTAGCGATTCACAACTACGGCACAGGACACAAATATGAGGATGAAAAGGAGGGTAAACATATACCTATGGAAAGGTAATACCTAAATGTACAACAACAGCAATAAGGATAAGAAATTTTTATGCTTTTCTGATCTGATGATTGGGGTAAGATATTGATACTTTTATGTTCCTAATAATTCTTATCTTTTCAGGTAACTTAATGTATAAATTAATAAATCAGATCATTTTTGGGTTTCCGTATTTCACCCTACTAACCGACGAAAAACAGATCAGAATTTTAAAAGAAACATAGATTTGAAATTGAATTCTCCAATATTTTCACCGTTTTTCTGAAGGAGTGTAAAACTGACTTTGTATATTGTTGGAAGAGAACATCTTTTGACAAATTGGATTGGTTAAAGTTCTTGGCTGATGGAGCCTCTTAGTTGCATGAATAATGTTTAAATATGCATGATTAGAATGAATTTTCCTTCTAAATTTGAAAATTCTTAACACGAACAATATTTAAGCTCTACAAAGTTTGAATTTTAATCTGATTATGTTTTGATTGAATCAGAATTATAAATCTTGATTCCAATTCCCCGCTATGTGTTGTAAAACAGATATTCATTTCCGAATGTAGAAATGAATCCAGAGATAGATTGCAAAATGTAAGGAATTTTGTCAAATGTGTATCATTGAAGATAATTATTTTGGATTCTAAATCGAAAGATGGGATCAAATCATATATTTTTTCGAAACAAAAATCTGTTTATCGATTATTGAATATAATTTTATCTGCCAGTAGTTTTATTTGCATTGAAAATTATGAACCAAATTTGAAATTTTAATTTCATTGATGATGTATCAGATCAAATCAGATTCAGAATTCAAATCGCATTCGAAAAATTTAGATTCAGGATTAAGATTTTTAATTAAGATTCAAGATTCAATTTCAGAATTTCGACTCAGATTCCGAAATTTGATATGCAAAAGAATTCAGCTTCAGAATTTAAGCATTCAGTGTTCCAATTTAGAATTTAGGTTTAGAAGTCAGAATCAGAATTCCGATTCACATTCATATAACAAAATATAAATTAGGTTCAGAATTTGAAATCATACTCAGAACTCATTTCGAAAATTTGAACTCTGAATTCAAATTAAGATTCAGATTCAAAAATGGGACAGGCCCAGAGTGCAGATTCCGACTCAGAACTCACAATAGAAATTTTAATTCAAAAGTTTCATTCTTTAATCAGATTCAGAATTCAAATGCAATAGCAAGTCCAAATTAGAATAACCAGTCAGGTTCAAAATTCAGATTCATAAATCGGGCTCAAACTAAAGATGTCAAAGTTTTGACCTCTGAATTCAGATTCAATCTCGAATTGAGATTCATAAATCGGTTTGGAAAAAAAATCTGGCTCAGAGTGTAGATTCGGATTCAGAACTCATATCGAATTAAAAGTTTTATTCATATTTAAGACTCAGAATACAGATTCTTCATTATAATTTAGATTCAAAATTCAGAATTCAGTTTCCGGATCAGTTTTGTTCATTGTTAAGAATTCTGATCTGAGAATCATGCAGTAATACAACTCGAATTCGGATTACAGATTCATATTTCAAAATTCAATCTCGATATTTGATTCAAATCATTTTTACTGATCTTATTCTTCCCTTTTTATTTCGACTTCTTAAAAATGGTATCATCTTTTTAGATTAACGATAAAATTTTCTTGAGGGGAAACTATATCACAAGACGAAAACGGTTGGCCAATTATCTTTGGAAATAATTGATAATTGATTTATATTGAGTTTAGTAATTTTTGCTATCGATTTTCTTTAATCATAATCTTTTTTATAGATTAATAATAAATAATTCAGAAATAAGGAACCCATTATTGTGTCATTTATTTCCAAAGATAATTGACACTCTGTAAGAAAGCCTCCAATCCACTGATAAGTGTATTAAATCGGGTTTTTTTCAATGTGATCAAATTTGTCAGCCTAATAACATTTATCATTTTCTGAAATTTTTTCAATTTGTTTATTTTTCAATATTAGCAATTTGCAAATTTTGCTATTTTTCATAATTGTCACAATTTTTGTCATCTTGGTCAATTTTGTATGGTTATCCATTAATGTTTATTTTATCACTTTGGTAATTTTTTATCACATTTGTCCATTGTTATTTTTATTTTCAGTTTTGTCACTTTTGTCGATATCGTCAATTAAGACAGTTTTGCCAATTTTGTCAATTCAATCAATTTTATCAAATAAGTCTATTTCATAACTTTTGTCAATTTCGTAAATTTTGTTTTTTTTAAGTGTGGTCAAAAATGTCAATCTACTCACTTTTGTCTTCTTCTGAAGTTTTGTAAATTTTTTCGTTTGACAATATTGGCAATTTGCATTTTTTTTTATTTTTTCACAATTTTAGTGAACTTTGTAAGTTTCGTCAATTTCGTAAGTTTTGTTGATGAATTTTTTTTTCAGTCTGGTCAATTTGGTCTTTTGTCAATTTGTTAATTTTTATCAAATTTGTACTTTTTTTAAATTATATAATTTTTTCATTTTTTGTCAATATTGTTATTTTTGTCAGTGTTCTTATTGTTGAATTTTTTTTCAAATTTGCAAAAAAAGGCTAATATGTACTCAATTTTCCCTGTTAACAAAATTAACAAAAATTACACAACATTTTATCGACAACATGTATCAGCATCAAATTTTTTAAAGTGTTTTTTTAAATTTTTATCGAGGTTATTTTTTTTCGATTAAAACCGTTTTAACATCTTTATGTCATTCGCAACTTAAATTAACGATGCAGTTGGTGGACAGTAGAACGCTGCAAAAAATGACTTTTTGTTCCCATATGTTTTTTCGATGCCTTTTGGGTCTCCAAGCATCAGTGTGGAATTTGAGATGATTTGGTTGATTCCTGAGTTAGCGCAACGCGTTTCAATTTTTCATGAAAACTTGTATGGAAGAAGAAAGTTTTGAAAATTAAATCATCCAGAAAATTCAAATAAGCTTGTATTGAAATCGATCTTTTATTTTCTGTTTTTCATTTTTGCTTACATGACAATCATCTAAGACTTTCATGAAAAAACTTATAATCATTTCAAAATAAAAATCGGAAACCATTGAAAAGTATTCAAAAATGGCAGACTTTGCATCCTACTGTAACACAGCTTTCAAACAAGCAGTCAAAAATGACATAATTAAAAAAAAAGGAATTTTGGAAACAAAAATTTTATATAACATTGAATATTTTTTCTGGGGTACAATTTAGATTGGTGCTTTGTTCACATGAAATGTACTGCAAGAATCAAGAAACATGTTTCATCCAAAGTTATATTTTTTGGAACTTTCAGAGCATCTCTGGTGATATTCGAATGAAAAATTTTGCTTTCCATACAAATTTCCATACCAAATTAAAACTCGTTGCGCTTATTCAGGAATGGATGGATCGCTTCCAAAATTTTTATTGCTATTTCTGGAAGCAAAACCAACAAAAAAAAATTATGGGAGGTGTAAAATTTAATAATCGTAATGGATGAACTTGTTTAGATGCATTTCTTAATAAAAAACTATTGGAAAGACAAGATAAGGTTTTGTAATAAACTAGCTGACCCGGCAAACTTCGTTAAGCCTTTGAATTTCGCAAAAGTAATGAACATGTAAATAAGCAGAAAATAGGTAAGTAATTATTTACGCTCATGAAACTGGATTGTTACCTTCAAACGGAGTGAACAGTTTTTTGAATATTTTCGTAATACTTCTGTCATATAATGGTAGTGCCTACCTCCAGGGGCAAAAATTTTCGAAGAAGATTGACTTCCAACAAAACTGGAAAGCGAATATCTTCATTTACAGAGGATCCTTGACACCGATTGTTTCAATTTCTATTAACCAGAAGATAAGTGCCAAAAAATGTTTTGTTGAAATGTGTCGTCATTTTAAGCAGTTTTGATCAACTGTCTTTCCTTTTTCGCCAAAACCATGTTTGAAATTTTCTTTATCGTAAAGGTACCAAATTTGTAAAAATGGCGCAACACTTTTTTATGCTGCAAATATATCAATATCAACAAATGTTCATATACCATTCTGTCTTTCGTTATCTATCATGCATATGATATGTTCTCTGTATTAGATAATCTCCTTCTAATTTTTATAATCATCTTTTTTATATCGACTTTAACTTTATCATATTTATCGAGAAATGGATGCTTAAGCACTGAACAAAGAAAATTAGAAAATTCAATATATGTGTATGTACATGGAATTTTTATTCACAACAATTTCAAATTGAACGGTTATGAAATCTTTTTTTACTTTGAGATCTTGAATTCAAAATCAGAAATGAAATTCAAAAAAGTCTTTGCAAATCTAATTCAGTTTTCATTATCTCTGTTTTGGATTTTGAATCATATTTTCGTCGAGACTAAAATTTTTATTTTCCAAGCTTCTTGTATTTGAAGATGTTATTGAACCAATTTTCTGTTCCTGATTTCTGATACTGAATGTTGGATCAAATTATGAACTTTATTTTTACAAAGTCAACCCTATTTATATCCTTATATTTGTTCAGTTTTTTAGCACCTTAGTATGAAAGGAAGAAGTGGATAGTATCAAACATTTCCTTGGTTTTCTGATGAAATTCACATAGAATTACAAAGTTAATATCATTCTATTCTCGTACTAACTCATTACATTCTTGACGTTTACAAAAACAAAGTAAATCAATTTATGGTCGTCTTATTCTAATAATTAAAAATAAGACGTTCTCTTGGTGTTATACCATAAATATTTCATAGTAATCTGTTCAGTTGTTTTGGATATGTCAAAACTTCCACAGTCATACGTAGAATATTATTTTTCTTATCTAATATGACAGTCTTTCATTTAACCGGAAAATAAACAAAACAAAATAGCGGAGTAAATAAAAGAGATCAGAATTATTCCCGAGCGTATCCTGGTCAGGCAAATTTATTTGATCTGAAAACCTAACAATATCCGGGCATTTTATTTCAAAATAGTCAATCCAAAATTCGGGCAATACCAAGCAAATTTGGGCTAAATTCAGAAACTACTCAAAAAAAAAATTAAAACGAAAAGCACTTCAATAATTTTTTTTCTTCGAAACACATCAGAAATTTTGAATCGTATTTTAAGCATCCAGAAACCGTGCATGATTATTATGTTAAATGTTGCTCAAAAAAATCCGTTTTAGTACGCAAAATTTAAAAATAATAACTTAATTAGAGATTTTTTTATTTGGCAAATGAAATGACTAAATCCGGAAAATTCGGGTTTTTTTTATCAAAATCCGGACAACCGGGCTGTACGACTTAACCGGGCCCTTTAAATTTTGTTTTATCAATTACCCGGTCAAGTCCGTTTAAAACCGGGCAATCCGGCAAGCTTTGGATAAATCAGCTTTAAAAATGTTAAAGTTGCCTTGAAGCTGAAGCAAAAATGACAATTTTCGAAAATAGATATACTCCATGCCGGCTTATTGCCTTCTTTTTTTTCACCCCATACGGAAGGTGAACAATTACATCCAAGTATCCATTTTACTGGTGCCACGTGAAAAGTACACTTGCAACGAAAATGGGCGCCAAAACTTCCTATAGAGAGATAGATGAACATCAGTAAGCCTTGATTGCTTTTGGCGCCTTCCTACTCTGGGTGATTCGAATGAAAAAAAAATGGAAATTGGGTGCCATGACTTTATTTGATGCGAATAAAAACTAAAAATTAATTTTCAAATTCCACAAAAACATTTTCGAAATTATCTCTCCGTTGTGTTATTCTTCGCGTGAAGACGAACACAACAAAAAAAATCTCATGCAAATCGGATGATCCAGTGAAGAGTTTTGCGTGTTCGTACATTTCTGTGTGGGCTGTCTCTCTCCCTGTTTTATATATATAGATTGTAAATCGAAATTGACAATTTAATACTAGTTTCAATTCGTAAATGCCTTGCACTGTTTTGAAATGAACAGAAAAATTTAACTTGGAGAAAATCTCCATGGGGAAGAGTTATACAAAAATAATCAGAAACGGTTTTTTGAAGTCTAAAATATGATTTAAATCTGTCGAAAAATTTTGATGAAAAAAATTATTTTTAAAATTTTTTTTTTCTAGAGTTTTGTTGAGTAATTCTTGGGTTTTGACAAATTTGACTCGAATAATGCCCGAATTTTGTTCATTAATTTTGAAAACAAATGCCTGGGTTATGCCAGGTGTATATATAAATTGCCGGGATTTGACCAGCCCGGCTACGTGCTGAAAAAATTCTGGCAACCTTACACTGAACAGATTTGAAGGTGTTAATTTCAGTTTTATAAGTGTTATACTAAGATCTGCTTTATAGTTTTTTTTTTAACGTATTAGGGTCGGGCAAATCCCAACATTTTTACCCAAAAACCTGTCCATTTCCGGGCATCGGATGCAAAAATGGTCATCTCAAAAACCGGGCAGCACCCGGGCGAATCCAGCCAAAATCTAGATTTTATTTATTATAAGTCAAGAAAACAAGAACGAAAACCACATCATAATTTTTTTAATTCCACTCAAAAATTGAAACAATATCTTAATAATTTTCAGTTTTTTATTTGCATTTTGTTGATTTTAAAATTAGTGGATAATTCAGGGCAAAACCTTGGCTTCTTTGTGAATTTCTGAGCAGTCGAGCCGGACCGGGTTTATCTCTATTTATAAATTATTTTTTTAATCAGGCAACTCCGGCTAAAACCGGGCCATTTGGAATGCCTAACCCTAAATCTGAGAGTAATAATAATCTGTTTATTCTCATTTTTCTGTTTTGTAATGATTTTTGTTTTTAATTTTAAGTTCCCTTGCTTTTTCAAAAGTTAATTAAAAACTGTTGGTCCTATGAGAAAAAAAAATGTAATTGATAAAATCAATTTGATTTCACATTTGTAGCTAAAAACACTAATGAGCACAAATCTATTTTGCTTCACGCAAATCACCGTTTTATCACCGTCAAACTAAATGATTTTCCATCAGTCCGAGAAAATGACGAACAATTTCCATCGAATTACAAACTAGGAAATCGGAAAATCATTCTATTCTCGATCATTCCCGCAAACGGCTCGAAGGTCTCATCGGTTTATGTAGAATTTATCGCTCGAATGATTTATTTGCTTTTAGTTGGAAGATTATTCCAGTTTGATTCCTTGAATCAGCCTTGGGAAGGCTTTATCTATCTCATCTTGAGAAGATATTCTAATATGAAATTCATTCTTTCTTTTTCTATCCCTTGTTCTATATTTCACTTAAAAAATCATTACTCATGCAACTCTCTGTACTTTCGTCAAAAGGTCATTTTCGCTAGAAAATCATGTGAACCAACATCTTCTCCAGTTATGATAAGTGTCTTTACCCTCTGGCAAGAGGAGACTTGTTCTTTCGAGAGCAACAACCCATTAGAAAAGGTGCTACATTTTCAACTAACAATGGAAATTGAGTTATAAAACCAGGCTGACTGGGTCTCAGCATGGGAACAAAATAAGCCAATCGGCATGTTTTCAGAGCTTGATGGAAGAACATTGATGGAAGAACATTTCGCGAACTAACGCAACTTCCAGCAGAAAGCAAAAAAAAAACCCATTGAGCCATTGGCCTCCTACTGGCTCATCCCAACTCATCAATGGCGGAAGAACAGTTAGTTGGCGAATGGCGATCGTCCCAGCCCATTGTGTGATGATGTTGGCTTGAAGCCTCGAACGGAAGAGATGAAAAAAAAGAGATGAAATGACGGCGATTATGATGAGCAGGATGACAATCGGTTTAATGGGATTTA
Source organism: Uranotaenia lowii (assembly GCF_029784155.1). NCBI lineage: Eukaryota > Metazoa > Arthropoda > Insecta > Diptera > Culicidae > Uranotaenia > Uranotaenia lowii. Next base: position 38,039,639 of record NC_073693.1, read on the forward strand.
AAGGTTTGGTTTCGATTCGGGCGGCCAGCAGCGGCGTGAAGAATTCGCCGTGGGGAGTCAACCCCGGGGACGCCTTCTGGAAGTTCTGTAATCGGTCGAATTTACCGAATCACTTACAGCGCCCCGCGCGATTTAATGGGGCGCGCACCAAGAGAGAGATATCAGGAAAAGGAAAACGGAAAGAACAGTTTAATCGGCCAAGTGACAGTAGAAAAAATTGTTGAATGAATGGGAACATGAAGTGAGATAACATTTCAATTAAAATAGATTCAATAATTTTAAGATAATTGTGGATTGTGGACTCGAGATTTTCACGCCAACAGCAGTTTAAGAGTTGCTTTGTTTTCGAAGACTTCCCAGTCGTTTGAAAACGTGATTGTTCTAGAACTCAATATTCGAAAGGAAAAACACCCTCATCGATGATTTTTGAAATTTTTTCAAATACATACCTATATGAAAAAAATATTCGACCCACCCCCCCCCCCCCCCCCCCCCCCCACCCGTAAGGGTCAATGGGTGCCATTTAAGCTGATTTCAAAAAAGGGCAAAGTTCCAGTTTTGCCCATTTTCCATATATATTTTTTCAGAAAGTTGTGGTACTTAAATAAAATTCTAAACTCTGAAATTTATACAAAATTGAGATTTAGAAACGAAGAATCGATTTGCATTATTATTTCGGAATATATGATTTTTGCACTTATAAGAGGCATATGAGAAAAAGAGGAATTCTTCATACGCCTCATATATCATTCTGGCAACCATAAATAAGTCCAAATAAGCAGGTTTCTTCGAATTTTGCAGAAATAATTTGCCTGGCCATTTGACCATATCGGGTGAACTACCGAAACCGACACTTTTGGTCATTCCTTTACTCAGAACTGTACCACCTCCTGAGAAGCGCGTTGAATATTCCAACAATCCACCGGATCGCTGCTGAATCGAAATGCAAAACAACTGAACCAAGATTGCTTTAATGCATCGGTGCTCTTTCGGAATCGGATCGGTGGATTTCGATATTGGGTAAGCCACCAGCCACCAGATCGACCAACTACTGAGTGACCACCGGACGGATAACTGTCCATTCACAATTCCACCATTGAAAGCCCGGGCCGAGGAAAATTGCCAGCTCCGTGACCGTCGGATTTTCGACAAAGACCTACGTTGCCTAGTTTGGGCGTTTGGCGAAAAAAGCGAAAAGCGGCCGGAGATGCTGATTTAATTACCGATGTGGAGCGTCGTCGTGGATGGCAGCGCGCGTTCCCATATTTGCGTACGCCCAAAGAGTGCGACCACGACGACCGAACGTCGAAAGCACCTTCCTTGCGAATACGCTAGGGTGGCCCATAGATATATTTGCATACTTGAAGGCGCAGTTTTCTAGTTTTTAGATAAATACAGTATTTTGAGTCCACTTTAATAGAGAACTACTGGATAAACATTAGTTACTGGAAAAATACTAGTAATTGGTCCATCCATTGAGAAGTTAAACAAATCTTTCATCATTTAAGCCCATAACAAACATTTTGTAAAACTTTTTCTTAAAAGAAATTAAGTTTTCTTCTGCTTTGTAAAAATTGGCATTATGAAGTTCATATTATACTATAAAGATTGACATAATGGAATACTTTTTATTAAAAAAAATTGTATGTGGTAAACATTTTAAAATGATAAAAAATATCTTCAAAACACATTTTGTTAATTTTTTCTAACATTTTTTTTTATTTTTCTTGAACATTCGAAATTTATAAGACATTTCGGTTTCAAGATATAGCGAAGGAATAAGGTATCCCCCGGGTTCAAGTATCCTCATTCTCCCTTATTTGGATCCCTAATGGCAAGTACACTAGTGTTGGTAAAAAGTTGAAGAAATTTTAATCCTACAAAAAAATAATCATTTAACCCGTAGCCGTTTACTTAAAAAAATATGATAGATGATACAACCATGCCGATGCCCTCACACGACGACATCAAAAGCTTTCAAATTTGTTCCTTTATTAAAAAAATATGGTGGTTCCAACCAAAAAAAAAATTTTTTAATGAATTTTTATACACTAGAAAGCGTGGTGTTTGAGCTTCAAATTCAAATATTTTTCGCGAGAAATATCTTGTTTTGGAGGTTTTAACGAAAGTTAAGATCAAGGTGTGTGGCAATTATTAGTCGAAATCTTTTGACTAACGTGCGAACATACAAAGGTCTCCGTCATTTTAGAGCATAAGGATCAGTAATGTGACCATTAGACCGCTGCAAGCTTTGTATGGAAATTTCGAATGCTTAAATTTTTACACCTCCCATAACTTTTTTTTCGATTGTTTATGCTGCCAGAAATTGCAATCAAATTTTTTGAAGCGATTGAGGATGAAAAATATTCCTTTATTCTTGCAGTACAATTCATGTGAACAAAGCATAAACGTAACTTGGACCCCAGAAAAGTTATTCGATTTTATACAAAATTTTTGTTTTCAAAATTATTTTTTTTTTAGGTTTTATTTTTGACACTTTACCATCATAATGGCATTTGTGTCTAATTTTCAAAATTATGTTTTTGAATTTTGATGTTTTTTTTGCTTATTTGAAAGCTGTGTAGCCGTAGGATGGTAATAAAAATCTCAAAATACTGCTTTGCATTGCCAAAGAATTTATGGATTTATATAATCTTTGCAAAAACATTTCATGCAATTATTATTAGCTCTAGCAAGCAATAACTGTAGAATTTTCTGCATTATTTAATGTGCAAAAATTTCTTCCTCCATACAAATTTCCATACAAAATTGAAACGCGTTGCGCTAACTCAGGAATCAACCAAATGATTTCAAATTTCACACTGATGCTTGATGACCCAAACGGCATCGAAAAAACATATGGGAGCAAAAAGTCATCTTTAGCAGCGGACTAGTGACCATTCTTTTTATGTGAACTCTTTAAAAAAAAAAACAAATAAATCCAGCATTTTGTACAATAATTTGAAACCAAGACCTCAATTGAAGAGTCTTGTAAATCCTAACGTTGTTTGGTTCTTTTGGCAAGTGTTCTTAAATGCACGAAATGACAATATATCAATGTTTCATGTTTGAAGGCTTCAATGTATTGAAAAAAAAAATCTTGTTTCAACAGATAATACGAATTAAAGATTGGAATCAGGAGGAAAATTTATTGAATCAGAGGGCATTTAGACATTAGGGCATTCAAATCAAATAGATTAAATTTTTTAGTTAATTCGTAACTCTTTTTAATCGTTAAATATCGTATCAAATTTAAACGAAAAAACATCCAAATCCCTAGTTCTGTTTTTCGACAGCAAACATCTTTTTTCTAAGTGCCTAAGAAACAAAAAATTACGTATTTCGTCATCATGATAATTTTTTTTTTGTTTCGATTTTAGTCGTTTTACCATCTTTATGGCATTCGCGACTTTATCAACGTTGCAGTTGGCGGATCGTTATTGAAAAATTTATTCGGTACAACTGTGTTCGATGTTTACTCTTGGGCTCGAACTCGCGGACATCGGCTCAGGAGACAACAGACTTGCCAACTGAGCTATATCACGAGCCCATCATCAGTTACCCTATTAACAGAGCCGCAGGAAGAACCGAATCATGGGGGTGGGGGGGGATGTTTATGTAGATTTTTACCTTTGATTTTGTTTGTAAATATATGATTATTCATTTTTGGGTACTTTTACATAAATAGAGAAAATGGTAACTTTACACAGTTAGTCCTGAACCTTAAAGGTGAGCTGAATTTTTATAATGAAACCTTAACTAACAAAATATGGAATTCGCTTTCATCGAGGAATAAAATCTTTAAATTTGTTCAAGCGTCTGGTAGATCAAATTACTTTAATTTAAGCATAAAATAAGTGTTTTTGGGAGAGTCTTCAATTTCTTAAAAAGAACTCATTAAATACTAAAGTCAAACAAGTCCAATCTACCAAACTCTTTTGAAATTCAAATATTTCATCCTTTGATGAAAATAAATCAAGTTTTCAAAAAAAAATGTAAGAGTTAAAAATTTTTCGGATCAAATTTTCTACTGATTTTAGTTTGAAATTTGGATTTAAAAAAAATCAGGTTTATTAAGGTTTAACGAAACACACGAAAATGTGCAGATTTTTTTTGGTGAATATCATGTAGATACATTTAACTGCTGCAAAAAATGACTTTTTGCTCCCATATGTTGTCTCGATGCCTTTTGGGTAACCGAGCATTAGTTTAAAATTTCGAGATGACTTGGTTGATTCCTGAGTTAGCGCAACGCGTTTCAATTTTGCATGAAAATTTGTATGGAAGAAGAAATTTTTTTTTCACTTTTGTCAAGCCTCATTTTTTGCAAACATGATAAGCAGCTAAGAATTTCATGAAAAAAATTATAACCATTTCAAAATTAAAAATTTGAATCCATTTAAAAGTATTCAAAAATGACAGAGCTTTTAATAATTTCACGGAATGTTTTTGAAAAAAATTTATAAATCTATCTATTCTCTGGCAGTGCAACGCAGCTTTTTGAGATTATTTATTTCAAATAAGCAGAAAATCGGAAATATTTAAAAAAGGATTTTGAAAAAAAAAAATTGTGGAATAACTTTTCTGGGGTACAAGTAAGGTTGGTGCTTTTTTCACATGAGTTGTACTGCAAGAATCAAGGAATATTTTTCATTCAAAGATTTTTTGGAACTTTCACTACATCTCTGGCGATTTTTGAGTGAAAATTTTTGTTTTTCCCCTACAAATTTCCATACAAAATTAAAACTCATTGCGCTAATTCAGGGCTGAAATGATCGCTTCCAAAATTTATATTGCTATTTCTGGCAGCAAAAACAATAAAAAAAATGGGAGGTGTAAAAATTTAAGAATTTGAAATTTCCATACAAAGCTTGCAGCTGTCTATGGTACATGTTTCTTTAAAAGCAAATATTATTCATAAAGAATCAATTCCATAATGATTTTTTTTTTTAAAAAGGGTTTTTTGCATAAATCAAAACATAGAAAACTAACTCAAATACTACATAATATTTGTGATTTTCAGTTTAATTGGGTATACAAACTTATTTTGATTAAAAAGTTGAAGTCTGTAAGTTGAATTCTAAGGTAAATTTTTTTTCTGAATTTTGAATCTACACTCTGAATCTGAATTCTGTACCTGTATTCAAAAATTGAACATTGAATATGTTTCCTAGTACAAAAATTACTTTTTCCGAATCTTAATTCCAGATCAGAATTTTATGAGCCAAGTTTTAAAGCCCTCATTCATGAATCTTTTATTAATTATTCATGATTTAATAAATTCTGTAGTTCTGATTTAATCTAAAAGCATTATTATTTTTTATTTTTATGTATATTGTGAATTCGAATTAAAAAATGAATTTCAAATGAAAAACCTAAATCTGATTTTCAAATTCTGGATCCCCATGCATATCAAACATTTTTATTAAGGATGCAATTCTAAGCTTAAAAAAAAATTTAATTTGCACTTTTTTAACAACTTATCTTGGTTTTACAAAAATTATAGATTTTTCTGGTTTTCCTTATTTTTTTAAGGGAATAATGAATAGTTTATTTTGGATTTTGTTTGATTTTTGAAAGATTGTTTCTCTCATTTTGTAACTCTACATAACATTTTCTTGACTTTTTCGATTTTTTTTAATTTACCAAATATTTAAGTTTGTTTCAGATCTTCTTAGCCCTTCGTTTCATAATGTTTTAAATATGCAACCATTAATGTTTGAAAAACGTGAAAAATTGTTTTTCTTTTAATTTTTTTCTTGATGTACACATCATTTGCAAAAGTTTGAAATGATTTTTAACACAAAAACATGAAATGAAAGAGTAATATTCACGTTGTTAGTCTTATTCATTGCTTTCTTGATTTTCCTGATTTTTTTTGTACTTTCAAGTTAAAATTTCCTTCAAGATTATTTTTGAATGCATTTAATTTTTTTTCTCATTATTTTGATCTTTAAAATCTTCAAAATTTTCTGCCAATTTTTATTTATTTTTTTTTCATTTTGTTATTCCTTTTTTTCTTAATGTTATTTTCGTTCAGAATTTTTTTTTTAATTTCCTTGATTAAGTTGCTTTCCTTTTATTCTCTTTATTTTTTATATTTTAATTTTTTTTTTTAGTTTTTTAATTTGTTTTTGCATTCACTTAAATTGATATTATTAAGACTTTCATGATTTTCGAGATTGATTTTTTTTGTTTCTCTTATTTCTTTAGTTTTTTGGTTTTCGCTATATCTGTAATTTTCCTATTTTTCATAAATCTTTGTTTTTTTTAATACTTTTAGATTTTTTTCATCCTTTTTGAAATTTTTATCATCCCGACGTTTTCATTTGATACGTCTATTTACCATTTTTACTATTATTTCCAAAAATAATTTTTTAACTTACTTCTTGAAGCATTCCATAAATTTGTTCCAGGTTGACTTTTTTCATTGGATTTTTATTTATTTTTTAAACATTTTTTGACAATTCTTTTAAGTTGGTCTCAATATAAACACAAAGTGTCTTTCAAAATAAGGCCGGAACAAATTTCAAAACCTTTTTTTGCCACTTGGAGCTGGAACACCGTAAGGCGGGGGAGAATAAAAAATAATGCAAAAATAATGACAAAAGGAGAAATTGAAATTTGTTAAAGCCTTATTGAAAAATAAAAAAAAACCAATTTAGATCTAACTTGATATGACTTGTTTCAAAAATTGTTACATTATAAGCTTAAGAATGTTTCAACATTGACTCCAAAAGGTCTTGAATTAGTTTTAAAATTGTTTCAATATTGTTTTTGAAATTTTTCTAATTTTGATCAATTTATTTGGAAAATTGTGTTCATATTTTTGCAAAATCGACATGATATACTCCTTAAATAGCAAATTTTTTCGAAATTATTTTAGAAATAATTTACAAAATAGCTGAAAATTTAATCAACAACATTTTTATGACCATCACAAAATTCTCTCAATATCAAAATTATCTCAAATTTGTACCAATATTTGATTTTTTTAAAGATTTTTTTTAAATTATCTCAAAAATTATTATCAAAAAAAAAATCTTCAAGATTTCACAAAACAGACCTAATTTTTTTTTGTTTTTCAAAATAGTCTGAACTGTAATTCAGAATCAGCTAAAAATGATCTTAAACCTGTCTAAAAGTTGTTAAAAAAATTGTTCCAAATGTTTCAAACCAAATGGTCTCAAAATTTTATCAGACTCGCATTTGGCCTCTAAATTGTCTCAAATCAAGATTTTTAATTATTTTAAAATTTCCTTGAATAAGTTTCCGAAATGTTTTAAAATTGATTCAAAAGTTTTTTAGAATGTCCCCAAGATAGTCTCAAGTTGAGTTTAAGTTGTTTCAAATTAATATGAAAAAGTTTACAGCCAATATGAAGACTTAATTAAAAAAAATTTCAAAACAATATTAGATGCATTTTAAAAAACTGAGAAACAATGATTTCAGCAACTGTTTTTGAGATTGTTTTAAAAATTTTAGAAAATTATTACGGTACCGTAAACTGGGGGAACTTTGATAACTTTTTTCATTATTTTTTGAATATTTTGGAAGGGGTTCCTTTTCGTAAAACCAAAAAGCTTTAAAACACTTACTGAGGTGAGGAGTATTGAACATAATCATTGATTGCAGTTAATTCAAACGACATTGGTGGTAATTATTAAATGTTTATGACAAAACGTTTTTACGTATCTCAACATATTCAAATTTAATGTTTTGATTCCATTTAGAAAAGAACTTTCAACTATTTCATTCAAAAACAAATATACTCAAAAGATGGAGAATGTTGCTGCATACATTTAGGGGCAAAAATTATAAACATTTTTCATTCCCTTTTCATTCAACATTCCCTTAGTCCTCGCACTGTTCTCATGTTCTTGTTTTCTTGTTTCAAACTCAACCATTTGAAAGGGTTTTTAACCATCTTTTCTATACGGGCTTTTTCATGGATAATTACCGTTTTTTTTTTCAAACATCCAAAAATTATCATCATAACACTTAAACTAAACCTAAACCAAAAAAAAAAGTTGAAATTTCACATTAATCAAATTTCATGTTGATCAAAGTTACGCCGCTGATCAAAGTTCCCTCAGTTTACGGTTACAGAAATTATTTGAAAGTTTAAAATTGTAAGCGGTTTTCTAGAAATCAATTCGAAAATATTCACAGTTGTATGAAAATTGGATTCAAATTTCCAACAACAAAAAATACATTGTAAAAACTGCTTGATTTGAGTTAAAAATTACGAAGTTCATCCATTTTCTCCCTTCCATTCACTGTTTTGATAGTTCATAAATGTTTGTTGATGGTTTTGAAACTATTAATAGCAATAATTATGACAGTGTTGAAACCGAGAAACTGAAATAAAGGGGAAAATTCGTCAGTGATCACACAAACTGTGCAGCAAATGATTGAATTTGTGGTAATGTGTGGCAATTTGTTAGAGAAAATTAGAAGGTTTGAGTTCAAATGAGAGAAACCAGTGCTCAGAAAGAGTGAAAATGTTCTAATTGTTGCAATTTGTTGCAATTTGTGAAGCAGTTGTGGAATTTCGATCATTACCACTCCAAATGCAAAGAATTCTCTCTTGATTTTAATCCCTTGGTTAAAACGCATTAGTAATCTTTACAAAAAGATAATTTTCGATAATATTCGATACCATTTTCAGAGCCAACTTCCATTTCATTCAGCTGAAAGTTATACAGTTATTTCAATACAATTTTAATGGACTGAGTCGATTTGGGATCATTTTTTAATTTCTCAAACCCTGGAGTTTAAAAGGCTTCGTTTTGATTCGAATCTCATCCATAATTTTTTGCAAAATTTCATAAGTAACGTTTACATGAGTAAATTTGAACATTCAATTTTGTATGGGAAAATTACTGAAAAATAAACATCGTTTTTTTTTTCTTTTGCGAAACCGAGCCTAATTATGGTTTTTGCGCCAATTTATAAATTCTCTTAAGGAAATTTTCCGCTGGACAATTTTATTGATGACCGTAACTTCGTATCGAATTAGGCAAAAAAAGTTTATTAGCTTTTTGACAGCAGGCTTTGAAAAACAATAAATTCAATTGACATCACTTCTGGATGCCTAGCGAAGTATTGCATGCTACATTTGAAATGTAGTCATGCAATATTTCGCTAGACACAGTGATTTCAATTATATTTTCTGATTTTCAATGCCAAAAGACATGCCCTAATTCAACACCAAAAAACTTTTTTGCCTTATAAGATACAAACTTACGATCTTCAACAAAGTTGTTCGACGGATAATTTCCTTTAGAGAATTTATAAATTGGACCACAACCATTAGCCAGCTCGGTTTCACAGAAGATTAAAAAATTATTTTGATTGTTCAGAAAACAATATTTAATTTTTCCATACAAACCTGAACATTCAAATTTACTCATGCAAACGTTTCATTAAAATTCTGCAAAAAATCATGGATAAGTTTAAACCAAAACAAAGCTGCTTAGTCCCAAAAGTTTGAGAAATTCGAAAATGACCCAAAACTGACTCAGTCTATGTACTATTTTAAGACACTTGAGGGTAAATTTTTTAAACATTTTTTTGACAGTACTCCAGTTCGTTTTGAGTTCTTTTTTTACGTCCTCTCTTACTCATTTTATTCTTTTTGAGCGCAGTATCGAATTATCATTCTAACTGCTTTTGGAACATTGCCATCCACAAATGATGAAGCTAATACAGCAGCTTAATACCACAAGTGGTTCAACCACATCAGCAATGTTTTCGTCTGTTGAAATAAAATTATAGATCTGTACCTATTTTACGTAAGTACGTCAGAAAGTTTTGAAATTTTGATTTTCTAATAAAAACCTCGGCGGCAAAAAAGTATGTTGCTGAAGTGTTTTTTTTTGCTTTTTTTTGACCTTAAATTAATTGGAACAATATAAGGGACAAGTTTCACGACTGTAGGCTAATAAGGACCACCCTAGTATCCACTTGACGGTTCGGCTTGGCTTGGGTATTGTCTTGACGGCCTACCAAAGGGAAAGTTGACCGGAGCCCTAGCCCGTATCTCGAAAGACCGACCATGGTCCATTCATTTGTCGAAGAAGGCCAGATAGCCAGAAACTCCGAAACCCACCGAAAAACCTCTAAGCTGGCAGCTGCGGTCCGGACTTACTGATGTGTTTAGCTGAGGCTGAGGTCCACGCGAGACTCGGGGATCAATGGCCAGAGGATCAGCCGCCATTCATTGAGAAGGAGTGGGTGGGTGGAGGTTCGCGTCATTTCATTAGACGGTGCTGTCGAGTGTAAATTTGCAACGGGGTGTGGCTGCTGGTCATTGTTCTTCTTGTTGGCGAAAGGGTGGTTTTGTGAATGTGGTGGCGAGTGTGTTAATCTAATTTCGGTTTAATAGAAAACCGTAGATTGCATGGTTATCGTTGACTTGCTCCCAATTCCAACTAAATGGAGAGGTGCATACACTTACCTCTAGTGTGTGAAGGTATGCTTTCTCGGGCGGAAATTGCCGGGTGCTTTATAGTGAAATTTCTTTGAAAATGCTTTCAGCTAAATTAATATCATCTAGCCTCTTTCGGTGGAGTTTCGAAGAATGCCACCTGACTCATGAATTAAGGATGGACGTTCAATGTTTCTCTGAGTGCGAAATCCTTAATTGGAATTTGAACCTTTAATTAAAGATTTCTGAGCACACCTTCAAATCGTTTTGACAGGATTTTTATTTAATTCGATTTTGAAAATTTTAACAATTTTGAAAATTTTGACAATTTTGACAATTTTGACAATTTTGACAATTTTGACAATTTTGACAATTTTGACAATTTTGACAATTTTGACAATTTTGACAATTTTGACAATTTTGACAATTTTGACAATTTTGACAATTTTGACAATTTTGACAATTTTGACAATTTTGACAATTTTGACAATTTTGACAATTTTGACAATTTTGACAATTTTGACAATTTTGACAATTTTGACAATTTTGACAATTTTGACAATTTTGACAATTTTGACAATTTTGACAATTTTGACAATTTTGACAATTTTGACAATTTTGACAATTTTGACAATTTTGACAATTTTCACAATTTTCACAATTTTCACAATTTTCACAATTTTCACAATTTTCACAATTTTGACAATTTTGACAATTTTGACAATTTTGACAATTTTGACAATTTTGACAATTTTGACAATTTTGACAATTTTGACAATTTTGACAATTTTGACAATTTTGACAATTTTGACAATTTTGACAATTTTGACAATTTTGACAATTTTGACAATTTTGACAATTTTGACAATTTTGACAATTTTGACAATTTTGACAATTTTGACAATTTTGACAATTTTGACAATTTTGACAATTTTGACAATTTTGACAATTTTCACAATTTTCACAATTTTCACAATTTTCACAATTTTCACAATTTTCACAATTTTCACAATTTTCACAATTTTCACAATTTTGACAATTTTGACAATTTTGACAATTTTGACAGTTTTGACAATTTTGACAATTTTGACAATTTTGACAATTTTGACAATTTTGACAATTTTGACAATTTTGACAATTTTGACAATTTTGACAATTTTGACAATTTTGACAATTTTGACAATTTTGACAATTTTGACAATTTTGACAATTTTGACAATTTTGACAATTTTGACAATTTTGACAATTTTGACAATTTTGACAATTTTGACAATTTTGACAATTTTGACAATTTTGACAATTTTGACAATTTTGAAAATTTTGACAATTTTGACAATTTTGACAATTTTGACAATTTCTTAAATTTCTTAAATTTCTACAATTTTTACAATTTTTACAAATTTGATAATTTTGACAATTTCGAATATTTATAGCAGTTAGCACCATGATTGACCTCTTGTTTTGTACAATGTTTTTAATCAACATCGTCAACTTACAACATCCGCAATTACGAACTGTCAAATTGCAGCCAAGTTTTGATTTGAGAAACAACACTCATCATTATGAGCTGCATAGTAACATTGTCGACCTTTAACATTCCGGATTGTTTACATCGGCTTCAAAATAGGATAGAAAAAAATATTTTCCCACCATTATGACCGACCCGCCAACATTATTGCATGGAACCTATCTGTCAGGAAATAAAAATTTGTGCCGGCTAAAACGGATGGAAATGACAAAACCACTATGCATTGGGAAAACCTCGAGAGAAAAAAAAACATCAAATGCAAGATGAATAAAACAACAGGCACCAAAATGGCGCTCATGTGTGCGATAAACGAGCAATGATAATGGGTGAATGGGATGAAAGTTAAATGGAAATATGAAAGTTAAATTGAAATACGTTGGTGATTCTTAGATCGCTATTGGGAAATTACGGTCGAGAAAGAAAATCTTGGTTTTTCTAAATTTCTAAACTGAATTGACAATTGTTTTCATTGAGATATTTTTCTCATTTAGGCATCAAGAAAAATAACTTTGCGATTTTTTTATAAACACTATTTGACAGTTAATGGTTTCTATAACAATTTTTTATCAACCTTTATTTCATGTTTGTTTTTCCGATGCAAAGAAGAAAGGATTTTTTTTTAAAGAATGCTTTTTTTTATTTTCGCTGTCCGAATATGAAGAAAATAAATAAGTTTAAGTTAACAAAAACATTCAATCAAAGAGAGAATTGCACATTAATTTTCTTAAAACAAATACATCATATATCAGTTTAACAACCACTTTAAAAAAATACAACCAACCGCTTTATGAAAAAAAAAATCATTGTTGAGCAAAAGTAGTGTCCAGTACATGCTGCTCCATTTCGTTGCTTATTGTCACTTATATTTTAATGTGCTTGATGATAAAAAAAAATCCGCTTACTTAAACGGCTGAATCTTTCTAAGTTCATAGAATAGCTGATTTTCCACCATTTTATTAAAAATGTTCTATAGGTTTAAGCCCTAAGAATCTGTCTCTCCATGTTCTTTCCAAATGTTCTAAAACTTCTGTTTTCTTCTCCATTATTTGATTTAAGTTAGCGATAAGCAATAACTCACTCAACCCTCAACCCTTCGTTTCATAAAGTAATAATTCTTTTCATAAGTTTTATTAATGGTTAGAGGCTTTGTTTTGAAATTCTTCGAAAATGTTCTTCATCTAAAATGATTAAACAGGTTTTGTGTCTTCACATTTTGTCTCAATTTTCAAATAAATTAATCGAATTTTTTGACTTTTTAAATTTTATGAAACATTATAAGTTGAGAATTGTTTTTTGAAACAAAATATTCTTGGAAGCCTTTGCAACAAAAATATCAATAAGAAAAACAAAGTTTCCACCATCTGACATTTTTAGAACCCAATAATTCAATTAAAGGCGATAAAATATGCAGAGCTTCTAATACGTGTTGTGAGCCTACTTGGTTGAATAATTCTACTGAATCAAAGCAATCGAACGATTCCATTTAATTCAACCACGGTAATCAGAGCTTGAAATTTTCAACTTTGAAATCTTCGATTGAAACCTTATAAATGTTGAATTTATTTTTATTATATAAAATCATGTCTTTAAATCGATCATGGTAATGAATTTATCTTTAATAAGTTCGGAAAATGATTCGAAGTAGAAAATTAAAAGTTAAATTCAAATGTGCAGTATTAAATAAATTTGTTTTATCTTTGTGCTTTTAATATTTTAAAATTAATTTTTCTTATTTTTATTTTATCAGTTTCTTATTGATCATTTCCCATTTTGTACTGTGTCTGCATTATTTTACATGTTTTCTTATAAATGTATGAAGCTATTATTTTGCACTTCAAACTGAACTTTTTCAGCATTTATTTTTGAAAAAAGGATTTTTTCTGACCAAGATTTCACATTTCAATCCTTCAATTGAAAATTATCTTACTCTGATGTTAATTAAAATGAATAATAATAAACAATCATTATAATTTATAAACCATTTTTAATCATACTGAATGTTTAAAATATCTGACATTTATTTGAGAATTCATATTTTTTTTTTCAATATTTGGTGTCGGTTAAGATGCCTGAACTTGGTTCAGGCACGACGCGGATTTCGGACACTTTAAAAATAGACGCTTTCGATTTGGAATCTAACAACGAACTGAACTTTTATTTCCGTTAAATTTGACATTTCTCTTCTTTGCAAGGTGTTTCAATGTTTAAGGTGTGTTATGTATTAGGTGATAGTGTGTGAGTGTGGATTAATGATAAATATTTAATTTTGAATCTAATGTATGACGCAACATTTGGTGTTATATTTCATGAGTTCTATTTCTGTGTGTTTATTCTTGAATCCAAAGCTTTATTCGAAATTCTGATTCGCATTCTGGTGTTTTCTGGTGTTTCAGAAATATTGAATTTAAATATGAAAACTGGACGGCTTAGAATTTATACTCATGCAAATTTTTAGTTACATATATAAATAAGAATGTTGATCTTTCTGTTTTTCTGTTCCCTATGGACTCAGAAACTACATGATTTATTATTTTGAAATTTGGTATATGACCATTTTCAGGACCGGGATGGATTTTATAATATATTCAGAATCTCAAACTTGAGGGAGGGGGATTTCTCATACAAGTTTTTTTTATTATATGGCATAACTTATACAATTTTCAAGCAATATCCATCAATTTTCCTACCAAACAAATTTAACACCGTTATATGATTTATCGTATTGTTTTCCATGTTTCGACATATTTAGATGATTCGTTTTACGAAACTCCCTTTCCATTTTTGAAAAGCGGAGGGGGTTTCCATGTAAAATTTATATAAAATGTGCCAGAACTCGAACAATTTTTGAACTATTTAGATCGAATTCAGTTCAAATCCAAATTTTAAAGCTATGTTAAATATTATGAAGCGTTTTCTGTTTTTTTTTGAAGAGGAGCTCCAAACAAAATGAACAAAAATATTACAAGACTCGAACTATTTCCAACAGATCGTTGCACATAAAAGTTTTTACATGAAAGATTTTTTTTTAAAAGACCAAGTTTTTTGCTCCATATTTAAAGTTTCGTGAATTATATCCATCTCAAAAAAAGTTTAAAGTAATTGCATTAAACTTGCAACTGAACTAAATTTGACATAACGACATGATTTATCATATTGAAAGACGAGTTATGACTTAATATGACAATTTATTGAACTGTAAGAGCATTTTATTCTAAGAAAAAGGGAGAAGGGCTCCTATACGAATGCGAAGCAATATATAATAAAACTGAAACAAATTTCATGTGGTTCGGATGAAATTTGGTACGCATACAAATCCAGCCTGATGTAATGAGATTTAATAATTTGAAATTCTTTTCCAACTTCTGTGATTGCTCCCATACAAAACCAACGTAAGATTTTTCATAAATCGGAAAAAAATCGTTCTACTCGAGCAATTTCTTGATAACCACTAAGTTTAGTATACAAGTCAGATTTAATGATGAGATGAATCAATTGGAAAAACTTCTCCCACATTAACCCACCCATATTTAAAAAAAAAAAGACGATAGACTCTTCAAAATTAACAAAAAAAACATTTTTGGAATTTAGAAAAAGTGAATAAATCCGGGAAAAATCCGGGTTTTTAGGAAAAAAATCTGGGCAAATTTAGTGCCTTTTAAATATTCGGGCAAATCCAAATAAAACCGGTTAATCTGACAACCTTAAGCTTTTTTCACCAAAACATGCTTTTTATCTTTCCCTTCAAGTTGGCTATCAGTTCGCTTTTATGTAACGCATTTTTGCCATTTTCACTGACTTCTACATTGATTTTTTTCAATAAAATCAAAATAAAATTGGAAAAAATTAATGAAAAATATTCATAGGGTTCATTTTTACATGTTTTGCATCCGCTGAAATTGATAACTATTTTTTTTTATGAATTTGGCGTTTAGTTCGGTCTGGTCGGACCCTTACCATATATTTGATGATGTCCCAAAATTTTGCTATTTCGCTTAAAATGTTAGGTTTGCAATTTTTTTTTGAATCATTTAAAATTTGCTGATACTTCTAGAATACAGAATATTTACACAACATAAAGGGTGATTGTGTCAAAATTTGGTCAGTATCAACTTGAAGTTTTTCTATATATCGTATACAACCGGGTATATCGTCAACAACCGTGCATCGAGCCAAAAACGAGCCGGACTAACGACTTACAAGAAGGTAGTGACTCCAAATCGCGATGATAAACAAAATACGACGGCCAAAGCGCGATCCCGGAGGCTGTACACGACGATGCTGACGAAGTTTGACTGCGTGGTAATGGACGACGAAACCTACGTCAAAGCCGACTACATGCAGCTTCCGGGACAGGAGTTTTTTACGGCTAAAGGAAGGGGATAGGTAGCAGATATTTTCAAGCACATGAAACTGTCAAAGTTCGCGAAGAAATATCTGGTTTGGCAAGCCATCTGTATCTGTGGCTTGAAAAGCAGCATTTTCATAGCTTCCGGGACTGTCAACAAGAAATTTACGTGAAAGAGTGTTTTAATAAACGTCTGCTGCCTTTCCTGAAAAAAAAACACGGTTGTTCTGTACTGTTTTGGCCGCATTTGGCATCTTGCCATTACAGTAAAAAGGCCATGGAGTGGTTCGCCGCCAACAACGTGCAGGTGGTTCCCAAGGAAAAGAACCCTCTCAACACGCCAGAGCTCCGCCCAATTGAGAAATTCTGGGCTATTGTCAAGCGGAACCTAAACAAGACAAAAAAAATGCTAAGGACGAGCAGCAGTTCAAGGCAAACTGGCTTTCTGCGGCGAAGAAGGTGGACAAGGTGGCTGTACAAAATCTAATAGCAGGGGATAAGCGTAAGGCCCGGCAATTCGGATTCGGAAAAGCGGAAGCCTAACTGAATATTTTTCCTGAATTTTATACTAATTAAACTTGAAAAATTTAATTTAATTTTTTAAATAAACGATTTCACCGATTTACACGCGTTTTCCCTAGACCGAATTTTGACCGTATCACCCTTTAAAGAATTTATTTGATGTCAAAGTGAAATATAGTGAAAGACGTTAATAAGCGAAGTGCAGTTAAATGGAAGAGAGAAGATTGTTTAGAGTTTGATTTCAGAATAAATAGTTGTGTGTGTGTGTGTGTAGTTTAAACAGTTGTAACAAATGGATGAAAATTAAAAAAAAAAATCATCCGCTTATTTTGGAATTTTGGATTTTTTTATCGAAATGAAAGTTATTAGGAATCAATGGACTTTGTACTTATCGATGGTACCCTGTTCGAAAGAAACTACTAAATGCGTTATGTAAACATAAAAGTCAAGTTTACACGAAGTTTTTGGGAAGAAAAATAGATCCAATCTCGAATATCTATTTTCCAAAAACGGTTAAGAAAAAGATGAGAAAAATTCCAAAACGATTTTTTCTTGGAATGATCTCTTTTGCAACTTGTTATGTTCTCCACAACGGCACAATGACGAATCAAATACACACTCGACTCGACGAGCTCAAATCCGTTTACGATCCATTTTGTTGTTGGCAGAGTAATCTTTTTGTTTCAAAGAAATGTACTAGAAGCATGAACTTAACATAGAAGAAAGAAGCAGCAAAAGCTAAAACAAACACCACCAGCTGATTTGATGTTACGACCGACGATCGCGCACGTTTTAGAAGAAGAAAAGTTCACGATATGGATGGCTGCGAGGAACATATGAATGAGAAAAATCGGGGCATCACAATGTGGTCTTTGTTTTGTGTTTCGGCTTTTTTTTTTGTTTCACCATTCACTTTTATTTGATACCTTCTTTCATTGTTTCTTTATAAGTTTTTTGTTGTTGATGCTTTTTAGTCGAATTTCGGTTTGTAAATTGCGAAGATGATGCGTGCTGATGGACGTTTGCATAGTGGGTGGTATGCAACTTGGTGGCTGGGAAATTTGTTGATGGAGAAAAAAACACACTCTTACAATGGTAGTACGATCTGCCTTCTAGCGCGCAACAATCATGTTGGTTCACAATTTCCGCAGGTTCGTCACTTATATCATCGTAAGTCTGCAGAAAAGATCGTTATTCATCTTTTGATGATTGGTCTGGATATATCGTTCCCATGAAGTAGTCAACATTGCAATGTCATTATAAGGTGAAATATCAACAATTAACAATTTGAGAGAAACCAACCGGTTTTAGAAAAAAAAAATCATCCTTAACCCTTCGTTTCATAAAGTTACAAATATGCAACAATTAATTAAAACTGTTCTAAACTTCACATTTAGCTAAAAAGTAAATTTTTTTTTCGATGGGAATAATATTTATAATTTCAAGATCACGTTCAATTAAAAAAAAATATTTTTAGTGTTTAACACTTATTTTAGATTGTACTTTATATTTTCTCTTCTAACACAGAATTGAATCTAACAAAAAAACAGTTTTTTTTCCTGGCATCTAATCATAATATTAGAAAAAGTTCATTTAATGCATAACAAACCTTCATAAATGAATTCTGTTCTTTAAAAGCTGATGCTGTAATGGGGTGAGAAGTTCTCACTTATGACATCCGATCATCCAAATTGTCGGCCCTGCCAACATCCTCAGTTGAGCTGCTGCCAACTCTTTGAAGAAACTGCATAACTATCAAAGAAGCAAATGTTTCCCATGCTGATTGCTGCGAGCTGAATGGCGCTGCAGATGAAGATATATGATAAATTTGTAAATAAATTTCCTCAACTATGCATTCCCAGCACCTCCCGTTTAGGGCAGGCTGCAGTCCAACGCCATTCCGGGTAAAGTACTTCGACTGGGTGTCTGCGTCATTGAGCTGATAAAACTTTCACAGGTGATGATGATAGGTTTGAAATTGCTTCACAAATGCATTATTATTGAAATTTTACCGGCACAGTTATGGCACATTATGTAAGTGCCTGGAAAATGAGATGCTAACGACATCTTGAGTGGATGTAGGAAGCTGTTAGGTTGGGAGCAGTTTTACTCAGTATAAACATGTGAGATAATGACACAAGATCTTTAATTTTAAAAAAGATGTTTTTTTTGTAATCATGACATAAAAGTTTGTTGCAATTCATTGCAGACAGCATGTTTCACGATAAATTTTTCGCAAAGAGTGGGATACGTAAAATTTTATGCATTTCGAAATAACTGGTGAATTTTCAACATGTTCCCAAGCTACAAAAGGTAGTCCGATCTTGAAGTCTTCCTATGAATGTTAAAGAGTTTTACAGGTCGCACTTGATTCTAAGAAGATTCGAATGACCGATGCTTCGCAAGGTTGCCGGAATCACAGGAAAATCTATTATTTCACAGAATGTTTAACAAATTTTCATCTCAAAATCTGTGTCACAGAACCTGAAATCCCTTGAGTGTCAATTTGACACTCCTGACTATAATCTCTATATCTCTATTGTTCCCCAACCAGTTTTCACAAAATTTCTACTTTTGAAAACCTCTAAATGTAATTCAAACATGTTTGTCAGACAGTGTTCAGCTACAACACTTCATTTTTTCGTTATTTAAAGTCTAAGGAAAAAAAAAAATAGAAAAAAACATGCTTCGGGAAAAAAAAACTGTAGATCAGTTGCAGAATACTCGAAAAAAATTTACTTAGTGTCCGAAAAAGCTTAAGTTAGAAACTTCACGATGAATTTATTTTTGTGAATTTTTTAAAGATCGTAAAAAATTTAAAACAGACGTAAAAACAACAAAAATTGTAAAAAGCGGTGTTAAAACCGAACTTTTCAACCAAAAAACCGTCAAAATTGTTTTAGTCACGACAGATTAATTTTTAAAAAAAGGATTGGAAAGTTGACGTGATTTGGCACATTTTTGTTTTTTTTAGTAAAAAAACAAAGAATTTTAACGACTTTTCAAATGTAGCTGTTTTTTTTTACTTTTTATCAATTTGAATTTTTTTTAGATTTTCTTTCGCTTAAATACAATATTTTAACTTAAGATTTCTGCAAAAAAATTATTTTCATCAGAAAGCCAATTTCATTCCGATGCTAGTGGTGAACTTACTTAAACGCTGCGATACTTTACGAAAAAAAAAAATTAAAAAAGATAAACAATAATAAATTCAAAACTTTTCAAATGTTATGCGCTGCAGGCCTTAATTGATTCTTGGCCTTGAACTAGATCTCATGCAAAATTTGGGCAAGATCGGATCACCTCAAGGGGTCGCTGAACGAGCCTGAAGTTTGTGTGGTATTTTTAAATATTTTGTTTGAAGAGAAACATGAAAAAATAAATTTTCATAAATAATTTTGGTTCCCTTCAGCCAATTTACTTTTTTTAAAGTCGGTGTGTGTTAACTAATTTCAATTTTTTTTTGGAATTTTGAACGTTTTCCAATATTCATAATTTTTAATGTAAGTAGAAGTTTTTATTTTCTTACATTGAATTGGAAAAATATGATAAGAGAAGGATTGTCAATTAATTTTTTACAAGTAAAATGTAAAGAGGCCCAACTTTTCATAAGTTTTTTTTTATATATTTATAGGAAATAGTATCACAATAAACTGATTACAGAATTTTTGAGTAATGTCTCAGATAGTCAGAAATATTTTTTTCAAAAACACAGAACATATTTTGGCAACCTCGGTGTCGCGTTTATCCATGATTCGATTATCCATCTATTTTTAATCGATTATCCGTTTAATTTTTTTTCTCACTGATTCTGCTAACGTTTAAAATAAAGAATAATCAAATAACTTAGTATTCATATTGAAGAAAATGTTATTGCATCTAAATTACAAAGAAAATTTTGTGTTACTGGAAACAGCAAAATTTTGCTGGTTTTTATCTCGCTGACTTTCTATCAAAATTTGCAGCAATTTAAATTGCTGAAAACAGAAATCCAGCAATCTCAACTGCTGGAAATTAGCATCAGCAAAAAAAAAATAACCGCAAAATTTGGGATTCTAAATTAGAATTCAAATTTAAATTTCAATATTGAACCCTCATGGTAGTTATATTAAACAAAAGAAATTGGTTTGTTCGTTTTTCCTGAGCTACTTTTATTTAAATTTTACAAAATAAAATACATTAAAATACATTCGCCGAGTCTTCGACATCATTTTCCATCTGAAATAAAAATACTTTACTTCACTGGAATCACTGTAATATGGAAGGAAATGAATTTCGAATTCGCCACCATTGCATACACGACGAATAACGTTTGCTGGTTTCCAGCAAAATTTTGGATTGTTGGTTGTTTCAACAAATTATTTTTGCTGAAAATTGAGAAAAAATTTGCTGTGTAATTATAACATAGCTAAATTACAAATTTAACAACTAATTTGTATTGAAATGTTTTTATAGTTAGAGGAATCGTTTATGTGAAAGTTACTAAATGGAATCGCACAAGTAGCTTTTAGATAAGTTCGCGGTTCAGTGAAATTTTGGAAAAATTAAACATGAATCGAGCAAGGTCGAAGAAAAACAAGTTTTATGAAGACAACTTTGAGTTGAATTCGGTGGACAAATTAAGTTTATATCACCAAAATATCAACAAAATCAGGAAGTTTGCTGAAGTTCACAGGAAACTTCTGGAAATAGCTGTGAAAGGGTCCCAGATAGATGACATAAATTATACAACATATTTTTATCAGCGTCATGCTTTGGAAGTTCTTTTTTATGAGACCATTCCTTCATTTTGTTTTGTTATTTTAACAAACTACTGTTGATACCACTTGAATTTAGTTTTTTGAAGTCGGCAACAAACTTATGGATAACCCAAATATCATTTGTTTTTCTTTTGTTATTATTGTAGTGAAAAGAATAAGGTTGCCAGAATTTTTTGGGCACGTATCCGTGCAATTTAATATAAAAACACGAACAAATCTGGGCATTTGATTTCAAAATTTACGACCAAAAATTCGGGCAAAAGCCAGGCAAATTTTGTCAAAATTCAGAAATAACTTAACAAAAATAAAGAATATAAATTGAAACAATCAAAGTTTCATTAAAATATATGAACAGATTTTAAATCGTATTTAAAGCTTCCAAAAAAACCTTGCATAATTTTTTTTTATAAAATTTTCGTTTCTCGAAGAATAAATAACACATTTTTAAAACACAATTTATTACTTTCTGTTTGATAAGCCAAAAAAAAGTGAATAAATCAGGGCAAAATCCAGGCAACCGGACTTGGCCAGATTGTTCTCAAATTTTACATCAAATAACCGGGCAAACTCGGTTAAATCCGGGAAATCTGGCAACCTTAGAATAGAAGTTACACCTATATAATTATTCTGAGTAAAAAAAGAAACCTTATATTTACATAAGATTCTATCTGATGATTTCTTTCAGTGCGAAAGTATAAAGAAACATTAGATTTCATCTCCAACGAGCGGCTGACGAGAAGTCATCGTAAAAAAAAAAGAGAAATAGAAAAATAGCTTCAGAGAGAGGAGAGAAAAAGTAAAAGACGAGAGAGCGATTTTCCCGGCACCGTCCTCAGTTTGAACAAAATTGTACGAGATAACGGGTGTCGACTGTCAAGTATGATTCGCGGAAGAAAATGTAAAAAAAAAACTAATTCGGATGGATTAGATGTCAGGTAATGGTACCATCGGTTACTACAATGGCGTGGTTTATGCTCCTAAACTTTCAAAAGTAGACTAAATATAGATTAAAGAACAATGAATAAAAACAAATTTAAGTGGACTTCGAGCAAAATGGAAGCTTGAAAAATGTGAAACAAAATGGATGTGATGGCGAGGAGCAGTGATTAAAAAAAAAAAAAACCGAAAAAAAAATTCTAGAAAAGTTGAAATATTTAGAAAAGTCATCGATAATCCTTGTGAGAAATGGCAATAAATTGATACATGTGAAGAAGATAAGCTTGAACAACATTAAAATAAATCTTTAAAAATCATTTTCAATCCGTATTATTGTGAAGTTAATATGGCCTGTAAACCTTTTAATAATCCTAATGAAAATAACGTGAAAAAAAATTGAAACTTTGAATTTCTGAGGTGATAAATTTTTGCTTAATGTTCATTCTTCGTGAGGACCACATTCCTGAGCGGATGATGATGATGATCCCTGGGAGGAAGATCATGCTGATATAGATCCCTTAGAGGATGATGATGATCTCTGAGAGAATGATGAATATGATGATGATTCTTGAGAGGATGCTTATTATCCCTTAAAGGATAATAATGATAATGATACCTGAGAGGATGATAATAATCCCTGAGCGGATGAAGATGAAAATCCTCGAGAGGATAAGGATGATGACGAAGATGATCCCTGAGAAGATGATGATAATCCCTGAGAGGATGATGACGGTGTAGAAACCTGAGAAGATGATGATAAATCCTGAGAAGATAATGATGATTCCAGAGAGAATTATGATGATCATGATCCTTGAGAGAATGATGATGATCCCTGAGAGAATGATGATGATGATGATCTCTTAGAGCAAAATGAAGATGATCCCTGAGAGGAACATGATAATCCCTGAGAGGATCATGATGATCACGATCCATGAGAGGATAATGATGATGGTAATCTCTGAGAGGTAATTGGAGGGGATCCCTGAGAGGATGATGATAACCCTGAGAGGATTATGATGGTCCCTGAGAGAATGATGATGATGATAATCTCTGAGAGAATAATGATGATGATGATCCCTGAGAGGATGACGATAATCCCTGAAAGGATATTGATCTCTAGGAGAATGATTATCATTCCTGATTGAATAAAGACGATGATGATCCCTGAGAGGACGATAATATTCCTGAGAGGATGATGATGATTCCTGAGAGAATGATTCTCATGATGATCCTGGAGAGAATGATGATGATTCATGAGAGGATGATAATAATCCCTGAGATGATTAAGACGGTACTGATATCTGAGAGGATGATTGATATAATTAATATAGATAAATAAGAGGTCTTAAACATATCAGTCTGAGGTCGAATAAGAAATCGAGATAAAAATTTTTCCTGATCTGTAAACTGGCTCTATGATTTGAATTTGTAATGCATATCTGGAGTGTGAATATGATTACAGTTTGAAGTAAAAAATTGAATCCTAAATAAGAACTATAAAGAAACTTAAATCGAAAGCAACTAAGATATGAAATGATTTTTATTCTGGATTTATGCATAATTTTGGAAAATATATCAGGAGTAGAAATCTAGATCAAGAATTGAAGCCTGAAGTTAATCTAAAACACAAATCTGAATCTAAGACCTTCATCATCAATTCAGCAATCTTGGAAAAAATTTGAATCCAATATTGTGAGAATAAGAGTTGACTTTTTTCGAAAAAGATACAACTGCTAACCGACGGAAATTGAACTCGCGTTAGCTAATTCCACCACAGTTCACATTTAGATTGTTCGGTTCTTTGGACATTTCACAAATTGACAAATTGACACCCTTTGAACTGTAGAAACTGGTTTATTTGGTTAATCTTGTGCAATACAAATCACCAATTGCTTGAAAGCAGAAAGGTTAAAATTTAACCAATTTCCCATGCAGATAATTTAACGAACTCAACCAAAAAGATCTAAACAGACGGCCAAGTAATTTGACCCATGGCATCTTGGTACCAAAATTCTTTGGCATAAGTATCGTCGCTTTGCCCCTCACCTGTTCAGTAATCAAGACTAATTTAGCGAGAAACTTGATTTGAAGTTCAAGAGTGAGTATGTGGCTCCCAATTTGCAGCGGACAGAAATAGGTTGACCACCTCTCTATAATCTAGGAACTAGTGAAAAGACACCTGGTGTTGGGTTGAACAGTTGAATTATCTACGGGGCCTCGCAAATGCCATCGGATACATTATAATCGTTTTATTACCCCACGATAATACTTTGATTAGCCTCAAAGATGAGATGGGGTACACGGAAGAAGCGAATGCAGAGATAGTTGTTTGTCCAAATTGCTACAAACAAGAAGCCACCGGCAGCATGAGTCAGATTATACTTTCCCATAGGAGTCTTCCGAATGATTCCATGGGAAATTGAATCGCGAAAAAACTGGGGAGAGCCGCTGGCTGTCTAATGTAAATAATGGCTTAGCGAGATTGACCCATTTTGTCGGCCGTGAATCAAAATGCAAAACTTGAAAATCGACTTTGTCTTCCAAGTGTTTCGAGTAGTTCCACAGCATTTTTGAGGTAGATACACACAGAGGTTTGATCTTTTCTGAGTAATCAGGAAGAGGAATTGGTCAAGACAACAAAGTAATTGATAAGTCAGGATTGCCAAATGTTACAATTCACACATGTACATTTTTTTAAAATTTTATTTGATTAAAGTTTTTATAATAAATTCTTTTGAGAAAATTCATGTTCATTCAATTTTTAATGAAGCTATGCAAAGAAAATAAAAACACTCTTCTAAGAATGTTTATCTACCCTATATTAGAAAAGAGAACATAAATCATCCTAGGCTGCTAAACCGGTTGTGGTTCTTGACAGTTTCGAGTGGGCAGAAGAAGTTGCCGTAATCGATTAACGGTGTCATCCGCAACCGAGATGACATGGTTTCGAGGAAGATCGTCTTTTGAGAAGAGCATTCCAAATAATCTGGGTTAGTGCTGTTGCAAATTTGGATAAATTCATTAAATCCTCAGCCAAAAATGACAGAAAAGGACACAAGAATGACACATAAATAACGCAAAATGGCACAAAACAATGATACAAAAATAATACAAAAATGGAAGAAAAATAACAAAAATGACAAAAATGACAAAAATGACAAAAATGACAAAAATGACAAAAATGACAAAAATGACAAAAATGACAAAAATGACAAAAATGACAAAAATGACAAAAATGACAAAAATGACAAAAATGACAAAAATGACAAAAATGACAAAAATGACAAAAATGACAAAAATGACAAAAATGACAAAAATGACAAAAATGACAAAAATGACAAAAATGACAAAAATGACAAAAATGACAAAAATGACAAAAATGACAAATATGACAAAAATGACAAAAATGACAAAAATGACAAAAATGACAAAAATGACAAAAATGACAAAACTGGAAAAAATGACAAAAATGACAAAAATGACAAAAATGACAAAAATGACAAAAATGACAAAAATGACAAAAATGACAAAAATGACAAAAATGACAAAAATGACAAAAATGACAAAAATGACAAAAATGACAAAAATGACAAAAATGACAAAAATGACAAAAATGACAAAAATGACAAAAATGACAAAAATGACAAAAATGACAAAAATGACAAAAATGACAAAAATGACAAAAATGACAAAAATGACAAAAATGACAAAAATGACAAAAATGACAAAACTGGAAAAAATGACAAAAATGACAAAAATGACAAAAATGACAAAAATGACAAAAATGACAAAAATGACAAAAATGACAAAAATGACAAAAATGACAAAAATGACAAAAATGACAAAAATGACAAAAATGACAAAAATGACAAAAATGACAAAAATGACAAAAATGACAAAAATGACAAAAATGACAAAAATGACAAAAATGACAAAAATGGCAAAAATGACAAAAATGACAAAAATGACAAAAATGACAAAAATGACAAAAATGACAAAAATGACAAAAATGACAAAAATGACAAAAATGACAAAAATGACAAAAATGACAAAAATGACAAAAATGACAAAAATGACAAAAATGACAAAAATGACAAAAATGACAAAAATGACAAAAATGACAAAAATGACAAAAAGGACAAAAATGACAAAAATGACAAAAATGACAAAAATGACAAAAATGACAAAAATGACAAAAATGACAAAAATGACAAAAATGACAAAAATGACAAAAATGACAAAAATGACAAAAATGACAAAAATGACAAAAATGACAAAAATGACAAAAATGACAAAAATGACAAAAATGACAAAAATGACAAAAATGACAAAAATGACAAAAATGACAAAAATGACAAAAATGACAAAAATGACAAAAATGACAAAAATGACAAAAATGACAAAAATGACAAAAATGACAAAAATGACAAAAATGACAAAAATGACAAAAATGACAAAAATGACAAAAATGACAAAAATGACAAAAATGACAAAAATGACAAAAATGACAAAAATGAAAAAAATGACAAAAATGACAAAAATGACAAAAATGACAAAAATGACAACAATGACAAAAATGACAACAATTACACAAAAATTTCCCAAAAATTACATTTGACATTTTTGACATTGTAGTCATTTTGGTAATTTTGGTAATTTTTTGTCATTTTTGTCACTTTTGTCTTTTTTTGTCGTTTTTGTCATTTTTGTCATTTTTGTCATTTTTGTCATTTTTGTCATTTTTGTCATTTTTGTCATTTTTGTCATTTTTGTCATTTTTGTCATTTTTGTCATTTTTGTCATTTTTGTCATTTTTGTCATTTTTGTCATTTTTGTCATTTTTGTCATTTTTGTCATTTTTGTCATTTTTGTCATTTTTGTCATTTTTGTCATTTTTGTCATTTTTGTCATTTTTGTCATTTTTGTCATTTTTGTCATTTTTGTCATTTTTGTCATTTTTGTCATTTTTGTCATTTTTGTCATTTTTGTCATTTTTGTCATTTTTGTCATTTTTGTCATTTTTGTCATTTTTGTCATTTTTGTCATTTTTGTCATTTTTGTCATTTTTGTCATTTTTGTCATTTTTGTCATTTTTGTCATTTTTGTCATTTTTGTCATTTTTGTCATTTTTGTCATTTTTGTCATTTTTGTCATTTTTGTCATTTTTGTCATTTTTGTCATTTTTGTCATTTTTGTCATTTTTGTCATTTTTGTCATTTTTGTCATTTTTGTCATTTTTGTCATTTTTGTCATTTTTGTCATTTTTGTCATTTTTGTCATTTTTGTCATTTTTGTCATTTTTGTCATTTTTGTCATTTTTGTCATTTTTGTCATTTTTGTCATTTTTGTCATTTTTGTCATTTTTGTCATTTTTGTCATTTTTGTCATTTTTGTCATTTTTGTCATTTTTGTCATTTTTGTCATTTTTGTCATTTTTGTCATTTTTGTCATTTTTGTCATTTTTGTCATTTTTGTCATTTTTGTCATTTTTGTCATTTTTGTCATTTTTGTCATTTTTGTCATTTTTGTCATTTTTGTCATTTTTGTCATTTTTGCCATTTTTGTCATTTTTGTCATTTTTGTCATTTTTGTCATTTTTGTCATTTTTGTCATTTTTGTCATTTTTGTCATTTTTGTCATTTTTGTCATTTTTGTCATTTTTGTCATTTTTGTCATTTTTGTCATTTTTGTCATTTTTGTCATTTTTGTCATTTCTGTCATTTTTGTCATTTTTGTCATTTTTGTCTTTTTTGTCATTTTTGTCATTTTTGTCATTTTTGTCATTTTTGTCATTTTTGTCATTTTTGTCATTTTTGTCATTTTTGTCATTTTTGTCATATTTGTCATTTTTTCATATTTGTCATTTTTGTCATTTTTCTCATTTTTGTCATTTTTGTCATCTTGACAAAATTGACACAAAAATGACACAAAAATTATCCAAAACTGATACAAAATTTACAAAAAAAATTGATTCTGAAATGACACTTAAATGACACAAAAATTACTCACAAAGACACATAAATGACTAAATATTACAAAAAATACGACCCAAAAATGACTCAAAATGACACAAAAATGACTCAAAAGTGACAAAAAAATGACACAAAACTGACACAAAAATGACACAAAAATGGCACAAAAATGGCACAAAAATGACTTAAAAATGACACAAAAAGACACAAAAATGACACAAAAATGACACAAAAATGACACAAAAATGACACAAAAATGACACAAAAATGACACAAAAATGGCACAAATTGACACAAAAATGACAAAAAAACGAGAAAAAATTGACACAAAAATAACACAAAAAGGACACATTAATGACACAAAAATGACACAAAAATGACACAAAAATGACACAAAAATGACTCAAAAATAACACCTAAATGACACAAAAATGACATAAAAATGACACAAAAATGACACAAAAATGACACAAAAATGACACAAAAATGGCACAAAATTGACACAAAAATAACGCAAAAATGACAAAAAAACGAGAAAAAGTTTACACAAAAATAACACAAAAAGGACACAAAAATTACTCAAAAATAACACCTAAATGACACAAAAATGACATAAAAATGACACAAAAGACACAAAAATTACACAAAAACGACACACAAATGACACAAAAATGACACAAAAATGACACAAAAATGACACAAAAATGACACAAAAATTACTCAAAAATAACACCTAAATGACACAAAAATGACATAAAAATGACACAAAAGACACAAAAATTACACAAAAACGACACACAAATGACACAAAAATGACACAAAAACAACACAAAAATGACACAAAAATTACTCAAAAATAACACCTAAATGACACAAAAATGACATAAAAATGACACAAAAGACACAAAAATTACACAAAAACGACACACAAATGACACAAAAATGACACAAAAATGACACAAAAATGACACAAAAATGACACAAAAATGACATCAAAATGACACAAAAATGACACAAAAATGACACAAAAATGACAAAAAAAATTAACAAAATTGTCTCATAAATGTTACAAAAAGGGTTCAAAAAATGGCACAAAAATGACACAAATAAGACACAAAAATGACAAAAAATAAACCGAAAAAACAACAAAAATGGCACAAGAATAGCGCATTAATGACACAAACTGAAAAAAAAAAATGGCAAATAAATGACATATGAAATATCAAAAGTGGCATAAAAAGGACCAAAAAATGGCTTCAAAGTGACATTAAAATGACTCAATTATTTCACAAAACTGGCTTATAAATGACAAAAATGACAGATAAGCTGACAAAAAAAAAGACGCAAGAATGATACAAACATAACACAAAAAGACAAAAAATCGATACAAAATTGGCAAAAAAATTCACAAAAATGACCATTTATGGCCCAAATGTAACACAAAAGTGAAAAAAATGGCGCAAAAACTACACGAAAGTAACACAAAAATAACAGAAAATTAATACAAAATAAACACAAAAATGAGTCATTAGAAATATATAGTAGGTAGATTTTCTGTTCATCTTCTCAGAAACAGCCAGGGTCGGTTTCTGCCCTTCACTCTTCTTCTAATCGCGATTTACAATCTCACTTTCGGTAGCAAAAATGCCATTTTTATGGCAGTGTTTGGAGCCAGAAATCCCTTCGTTTGCAAACTTGTCATCCAACTGTAAGCTGCCTGGAAGACTTTTTAAGTGTCACTTTCATTCGGTCATCAGGTGTCAGGAAGTGCATTGCTTATGTGGTGTCGGTGTCGTTAATTGATACATCAGCATCTGCAGCTGGCTACTGGGTACTGATAGCACAGAAACATCACCAGATTTACCAGACTGATTTCCCGACCACGTCGTCAACGACATTCATGCAGATGAGGCTGATGAAGTGCACAGATTGTCTCTGTTTCGGTCGATTTAAGCCAAGAAAGAGACAAACTGCATTTCGGACCTGCTCTTGGAGGTGAGGAAAGCAAAGGTACTGGATCGTTGCTGCCGGACACTTTTTGCTCGGTACCATAAGTGAAAGGAAGCATCTCCTACTGTCGTTTGGCATACTTTTCTCACAATTTGCATATATGGGAAATAATAGGCAAATTTAGTGAACGGTTGTCATCGTATTGCAGGAGTGTGGAACATTCACCAACCGTTTTGAACGAACAAAATCGAAAGCCTTTGGCCGTTAGGAGTCTTCAATCAAAATTTTACTCAAATGCAATTCCTGTTAGTATACATCTTTTTCAATAAATTTTCTTTACTCTTCACATCAAATTTCAGAAAAAAAATTCTGACGTTACGTTGATGCAGATAACAATTATGCTGAATTTCATATCATAATATTAAAATTTATTCAAATTTTTTTTTGCTACCTCCATTTCCAAATGATTTTGTCAAAAGTTGTAAAAATCTGTTAAAATGTTGAGGTTCCTAGAAGTAGGATGAAGAAAGTGGTTTGAAGCTTTTAAAAACACCCTTCACTTCATTCTAGAAATTTAGAACACGAAAAAATATCACGGGTACCAAATTTCCTTCAAAATCTTCTCA
The DNA here is from genome assembly GCF_029784155.1 of Uranotaenia lowii. Classification (NCBI taxonomy): domain Eukaryota; kingdom Metazoa; phylum Arthropoda; class Insecta; order Diptera; family Culicidae; genus Uranotaenia; species Uranotaenia lowii. The sequence continues at coordinate 38,070,710 of NC_073693.1, forward strand.
TTGCATTAGAGAAAAAAAACTTTCAACAGTCATATGAGCACACGTGGTTCAATTTTTTATTTCTCGTTCACCTTTGATGCTTCCATGAGAGGTTGAAATGTGCGCCAATCTTTCCAGCATGTATAGCGCGAAACTTTTAATGCGTCCAATTTGTTGCACCAAACCTGTTTCCAGTTTTTTTTTTTTATTTTGAGGATATTTAAATCACGACACATGCGATTTAGGTGAAACATTTGTTGCTACGAGAATTCGAGAGAAAGGTCGTTTGGTTGACGAGGAAAAATCTTGCTCATTTTTGTGCAAAAGTTACATTACAGTTTTTCAGAACTTTTTCGTGGGAACGTTGAGATTTGAATAAGAAGATGGAGTAGTGAATTGTTTAGGTGCACCTTCAAATTTGTTTTTAAATTTCAGAAACGCATGGTTATAAAAGCTAAAGATTTTCGGTACCAAAAAAAATCATCTGTAATATACTTTAAAGTTTTATAAGCATTCTAGTTGAGCAACTTTAATACTTTTTTTTCAATTTTGTGTAAATGCAAAATTTTGATTTAAGAATGATTATTGTAAATTGAAGATTGATAAAGCTTACCCGATCAGGAGGAAAAAACAAAATTATATCAAAATGAGATATTTTGATATTTATCTTCTTTCTATCTAAATGAGTTATAATTCAGTACTCGTAGGATGTTAAAATATCTCAAATTATATCAAAAAACCTATACGATCATAGCTAAATTATATCAATTTTTGATATGCTCCTATCAAGATTATATCTCATTCAGATAGCATAGTTTGATATTGGACAGAACAAATTATATCAAAATTATAACTTATCAAGATATGAGTGCTTCGAGAAAATTTTCTAGAGGAAGGTCAATAAACCACATTACTTGATAAAACCATGCCCCATTTTTGGTTTCCCAAAAATTTGATTCAATTTTATGAATCTGTTGAGCGAAACTCGTTAATGTAAGGTTTGAGCCGTTGACTTCGATGTCCGTGTTTCAGAAAAAGTTGTACGTATATCAAAATAAGATATAATCATTTTATTTTAGGACAATCCGAAAAAAAATCTTGATCATTGAATATGGGCTCAACCCCGTTCTAGTTTGTCAATCAGAATAAGATATAATTCAGAATGAAGAAACTTAAAATCGAAAATTTGGAGTACTTAATTAAAACTGAATCAGATGTAAATATCTTGGTGAGATACGTTTGAGTTATTATTTTGATATGCTCTCCTGATCGGGTAGTTCATTTAGAAATAGAACAGTTATGAATGTACGTATCTTGAAAACCATCCGTATGATCGAAAAGCTTTCTGACAAGGAAATGAAGATAAACTCATGATTGTTTAAGAAAAAGTATGAACATAATTTATTTATCAATTTTTGTAAAAAATATTTATACTTTTTTTTTATGTCTCCCATCGCTCGGCGCATACTTTCTTCAATTATGATCTGATAAAGATTTTTTCCCCAAGTAATACATCATATAATCAATGATTAATATGACTGCATCCTTCTTCTTCCATTTCCGCTACACTTTTGACCAATACTTCTTAATCGACAGAAACTGGAAACCAACTTGGTGGATTCAGCTGTTTCGAATTTACCAAAACATGCTTATTTTTGTGCCAATAAAATACGTTTATATTTAAATGTCAGCTGACATAACCAAACAAAAACATAGCAGAATCATCACAATACTCAAATAAAAGTAAAATTTTTGAGTTGACATCGTAACTTGCGCAGTTTTCTATCAAGGCTACTCTTTTTTGGATTTTGAATTAATCAAAATTCAAAGTTTATGTTACAATAATTTAATTTTTTTTTACAGGAGCAGATTCTTGTCAAATGATGACGTTTTCGTAAAACAACCAGTAAATATAAACTTTATTTTGCTAGGAGCCTTATAAGAAGGAAGCAGAGATGGTACAGAATTCAACTGCCGTAACTTGCAGTAAAATTTGTCTTTTGAGGTTTAGTTTACATAATTGATTACTGGGAATTACTTCTGGCCTCTCAGGAAATTATTTTTTTTGGAAATTTCAGAGATCTACACTGATTTTTTTGTATATTCATAGTTTAAAATGCTTGTTCAAGCTTTGAATTCCATGATGATCATTGACGTTTGTTTCAGATCGTGTGCTACACTTTTACACATGTTTTGAAATTTTTGGACATTCTAGACAGAGCTTTAATAATTTTCCACCACTTAAGGATTATTATTTTCGGTATACATAACGGTTTTGTAAGCTTTCTATTTCATAATAACAGATTTTGAAGAAAACTGTGCACAATTATTTTCGTCTTCTTCACTCGCATCTTAAACATCTCGGATCGCGCTAGTTTTGAATTTGGTAAAAAATAGGCAGGATAGCACTTTTTACAGGCAACATAACGCTGTCAAAATTTAGCATTTCCGATTACTAGTGATTTAGCTATAGATAAATAAATGAAAGTGTCCCATTTCTAGATGAACTAAGCTTTATAACAACAAAAAATATATGAGAAAAAAACACATCTTTCAAACATTGAATCGTTTTTTCTCCGCAAGAAACCTTTTGTACTTTTACTAAGCATTTAGGAATGCTCGGATCTATCCAGACTAGTCCGGATGTTAATTGCAAAATTCGACTGAATTCGGGTCAGTTCGATTATCCGGATATTGTAGGAAAATGTTTGACTTGTTACCATGTATCAACACATTTTTTTAAAATTATGAAAAAATTCAATCTAGGGAAATATTATTTTTGGTTTTTGCATCAAAAATGATATTTTTAAGCAAATTTTTGCAAAATAATCATGTAAAATTGTTTTTTGAAGCCTTGAATATTATTCAAACTAAGCTCGTAGGCTCCTAAGAAAAATCATATTCTGAATGGTTTTTTTTTTATTTTTAAGTTTTTATTTTTTATAATTTTATGAAATTAATTTGCGGCTTTATCGGTGAGGGTTAAAGAGTTGAAATGAAAGACGGATAGAATATCAGAAGAAAATTCTAAGGTGGTGAAAAGAGCGTAGCCCGATCAGGAGGGAAAAACTAAATTATATCAAGATGAGATATTTTGATACTAATATTTTTCCTATCTAAATGAGTTATTATTCAGTACCTGTAGGATGTTAAAATATCTCAAATTATATCAAAAAATCTATGCGATCATAGCTAAATTATATCAATTTCAGATATGCTCCTTACAAGATTATATCTCGTTCAGATAGCATAGTTTGATATTGGGCAGAACAAAACCTATCAAAATTATAACTTATCAAGATATGAGTGCTTCGAGAAAATTTTCTAGTGGAATGTCAATAAACCACATTATTTGCTAAAACCATGCTCCATTTTTGGTTTCCCAAAATTTGGATTCAATTTTATTAATCTGTTGGGCGAAAATCATAAACGTACGGTTTGGGCCGTTGACTTCGATGTCCGTGTTTCAGAAAAAGTTGTACGTATATCAAAATAAGATATAATCTTTTTTTAGGACAACCCGAAAAAAATCTTGATCATTAAAAATGAGCTCAACCCCATTCAAGTCTGTCAATCAGAATAAGATATAATTCAGATTGGAGAAACTTAAAATCGAAAATTTGAAGTGCTTAATTATAACTGAATCAAATGTAAATATCTTGGTGAGATACGCTTGAGTTATTATTTTGATATGCTCTCCTGATCGGGAGGCGACAACTCAATCCAGTTGGAACTTGCGCACAAAACGAAAATAAGAAATCTACCTAGCCATCGATCGAACGATAACGCACAATAGAAGACTTAACAGAGCAACCACATGCTAAATTTTTTGTCCGTTCGGCACATGTGCATTCACATGGCGGTCGAACCATCCATAATTAACTGTATCGAAAAACGTAGTGCCTTCTCTATTGGGTACTACTTCTTCAATACAGTTAATTGATGTGGGACAAAGAATTTAGTATGTGGTCAAGCTTCTATTTCAAATGCTCTTCGCTCTTTTCACCACCTTAGAATTTTCTTCTGATATTCTATCCGTCTTTCATTTCAACTCTTTAACCCTCACCGATAAAGCCGCAAATTAATTTCATAAAACAAATTTACGGTGATTTCTCTTCATAATAAAAATTTTTTTATAATTTCAAATTCTTTTCAGATTTGTCCAGATATTGCCCAAATTAAAGAGTGAGAGTGCCCTATTTAAGCCAAGTTTTATGATATAACCATTCAGACATGCTACACGGACCTCATTTTAAGCTTGAGTTGGTGTTACTAATTATAATTTTTAAGGATAGTTTTCAATCTTATTGAAAATATATTTATAAAATATGTTTTCCCATGATGAAGAATATTTGAAACTTAATAATCATCAGATGTATTGAATTTGAACTTGAACTTCAAATTTTTTTCTTCAATTCGTTCCAAAATTATTGAAATAACTGTATGGGGTTGATGAAAAGCAATCCGATCAAATAAATATTTCCAAATCTTGAACAAATAATAAGAATTGATTTGTTGCCTATTCTATGAACAAATTTTTTTTTTCAACTTATAAAAAAAATCACAACCATGTGTTTAAATAGTTGGGGTGTTTTTGGGAACATTTTTAAACATTTGTTTTTCTTAACATGATATTTTTAATTCAAAATTGGTCACAATTTTGTGGTTCGTTTGAAGAATTAGCTTCATTAATCGGATAAATATCCATTATAAATTGGAAATTTTAAAAGTTGTGTTTTTGCCCAAAACAAAAATAAGAGCTCGATCATTTTAAAAATACGCCAAAACAATTTATTAAAAAAATATGGACCTAGGTAGTTTTCATTTTCTGATTCAATAATAACACGAATTTCTTATTACAATCGTCATTTTTATAGTAAAGCTTTGAGTCTCAACTAAAGCTCAATTTCATACTTTCGTCAAGTTTCAAATTTAGATCATTTTTGGTTATTTAGTTAATCCATTGAAAAAGTTCATGAGCTGTTTTGAAAGTGAAAAGAAGAATTATTATGAAAACAAATGTAAGATGAATCTTTTAATTTTTCAATTGTGAAAAGAAATAAATTTTTTAGATGAGATAACAAAATTTTAACAGAAATGTTAACTTATGAGAATTATTTTATTCATGAAGGTTCCGATTTTAATATCTATTTTGGAATTCCAAGGTTTAAAGTTTCCAGATTTTCGTTTTTGCTTGAAATGCTCGATCTTGAGATTTATTTTTTGAGTAAAAATCAAATTTGATTTGGGTTTTTAATGGTCAGTTCAACCCATGAGTTGCCAAGATTTTTACCAAAACGGCCTTATTTTGAAGCAAGACGTTGGTCTTATCCGAACTGCAATCGAATACGCCAGTATTGTGTGGCAGCCATACTACAATGTACATAAAAACAGAATAGAACGAGTCCAAAAACGACTTCTAAGATACGCCCTAAGGAACCTTGGTTGGCAGGACGAAATGCCGGAATATCGAGCCTTATGTATGCTGGTAGGATTGGATGCACTGGAAAATCGTAGGAAATCAATCGACGTGTTGTTTTTTAAAGATCTAAACACTGGAAAATATTTTTCACCGTATTTGTTGTCACAAATCTCACCTAACGAAGGGCGAAGCAGTTTGCGCAGCATAAGGCCGTTTCAGCTAACAAACCGTATCCAGAACTACGCTCGGAATGAACCTATTTATAGAATGATGGCGCTCTACAACGCTCATGCTAATGTGATAAAGCTAGAAATGTCCAGAGAACAAATCAAAAATAGATTTAAGTTAGCGTATTCTTAGTATTTAGTTAAAACTAGTAAAGATTAAAGGCTGAAGCCTAGGATCGAATAAATAAAAATAAATAAATAAATAAATAAGACAACAGCAGAAATTGAATTTCATTATGAGAATTTTGCGTCATGGATCAGCTTGTGGGGTTTTTATGTACATTGAAGTTAGGCAATGTTTGCCCTTTTTTTGGGGTCCTAAGGATTCGAAAACCCTATCGCTCGCGCGTTGAATGGGTTTTTACTTAAGGCCCCTTCATGCAAACGTTTTTATTCTTTCATGATAAGAAATATTTCTCAGATTGTCAATTTCTTCTGACCGCATGTTTCTAAATAAGGCAGTTTTGGTGAAAATATTGGTCACTTTTGTTTAAACCTGCTTATGCAACTTGTTTCCAAAATATTTACCTCAACACAGGAAAACTGGTAGAAATTTTTGGAATATATATTCAAGAATTTTTTTAATTTTTTTTTATAAGAAAAATGCAAACTAGTGTTTTTTTAGAGTTTTCAAGGAAAAGTTACAATTAAAAAAAGTTATTCATTTTGTATTGATTATTTTAAAAAAAAAGATTCTGTAAAATCACGATTATTTCTACAAATAAAAGAATTCTGACAATATTTTAAGGTATATTTATTTCACGTTCGTTTTTTAGACTTTTTTTAACTGTGCCTTGTAAATAAAGTGCAAACAACTTTCGATTGATTTCATCCCGGGGTTTTCAACAATTTAGATTGGATGGAAGAGAAATTTATCGTGATCCGCACCAAAATGTACTGATTTGACTACTAGAAGTTAATTTTTGTAACTTCATGTATATTCCATTATTTTAAATTTTCCCTTGTCTTGATCCATCCCAAATTAGGTATTTTTTAAGAAGGCTAAAACGCTTTTTTGTCAATGCTTGATTTAAATTCTATGTAAATTTGTGTATTTTTATGTGTTTTACCAAGCGCCTCTCATTAGATAGTTTAGTGGTAAGAAGAATTAATGATTTAAAAGCTATCATTAATTCTTCTAGTTAATGATTTGATGGAAAATGATTCCGAAAATGAAGAAGCATTGAATTTTAATTAACTAACTCTTTCTCAAACAAACCATGCTCAAGGTTCTACCTTGTTCTACACTTCATAACAACTAACTTTAAAATTTAAACTTAGCCAAAATCTTGTATCTGAGTTTTTGAAGAAAAAAAAACAGAATTTTCTATGATTTTTTTATTTAAAACCATTCTATACTAAGAGTTTTGGCAGCACTGGTTTGTGCTTTACGCGATTCGTTAAAAAAAAATTTTAAAATCGTTTTTCCAGCTTTTTAGTAATCTAGATTAATACTTTCACGTGCAATCGTTAAATGAAACGTGTGTGGTTGCTTTGAGTGCAAAGTAGTTGAAAAATATCTGGTGCGTTCGGAATAATTTGCGTTTCAATTTCCAAGCAGCGGTGTTTAAACTCGCCTCGGAAAGAATCATTCGGCTGATTTTTTCCGAGTTTAACTTGTTGTGTGCAGATTGATTTTATCTTCGTTCCAATCATGACGTGATTGCACACAAAACGAAGAGAACAGTTCCGAGTTGATGTTTTCCCCTCCTCGCAGGAATAAAATCACACCAATGAAACAACAGAACGAAGCTTACCGTACACGAATGCTCACGAGCGATCGTTGCCCGACGGACCGAGTTAACATTCCTCGCACCCTTCTCTCGCTCGTTTCCCGTTCCCTTGTATCTATCACTTTTAGCCACGCCCCCATGCGTTGTCCGATTGATGTGTTCGGCTGCCGAACGAAAACGATTTTTTCTTTAGTTCGCTGAACTGTTCGTTTGCTTCGCTGATGTTTCTCCCCCGATTGCTGTTTACTCCTGCCGAGTTTACCCGAAGCTTACTTCCTGATGCTTTCCGAGTCGAACTTTAGATAGCATCATTGCAGATTGAGTTTAACGAAATAAAATCGTTCTGCAAAGAAGGGCAAAGTGCGAGTATGTAGACTCGCGATTTTAACATCTCTGTTTCCAAGATTAAGAATAATATCATATGGCGCTGATTGTGCTTTCAATAAGGCTATGTCTCGGTGCTTTTTCCATTGTGAAAAATTTAGACTGAAGCTCTCAGGCTAAAATCGATCAAAAACTTATCGATGAAACAGATGTTGATCAAGTAAAGTTGCTTTGTGCCTTGTAACTTTTTTTTTAACACATTCTTCCCAGTCCCGTTTTCATTCATTTTTTCTCCTATGTACTTAACAAATAAAATATTTATAAGGTTAAGATGACCGAATCAAATTGAATTTGCTCGTCCTTTTCTAAATAAGTCAAAACATCACCAAAAATTATTCACAATTTCCTATAATGCGTTATACTAATTGAGCAAATGAAAGCATTAAAAGTATAGAGTACACCTTTAATTAAAAGAAATTTCGTCGTGAGTATCTTCCCAATCAAAGAAGGTTAAGTCCCAAATAATTATAAAATCTTTTCTCGTGCTTATAGAATCACCCATGTTAAATTGGGTTCGATATGCTTGATCTGTTCTCAAATTTTGCAAAAAAAAATGTATGGGAGGCCCCTCTCCCTTTTCTATATTCACACTGGAAAGGAGGAGGAGTCTCAAACAATCTTTAAAATATTCTTCCTACTCATATACCCTTACATGCCAAATTTGGTTCCGTTTGCTTGATTAATTCTCGAATTGTGCGAAAAATTCTATGGGAACCCCCAACAATTATAGGAACATTTCTCGCAGCGAAATACAGTCCCATGCCAAATAAGGTTCCATTTGCATGATCAGTTCTCGGCCTCCCCCATCTACCAAGTTTCACGTAAATCGCTTCAGTACTTTTGGAGTCTATAGGGAACAGATAGGCAGAAATTCATTTACAAATATATGTAGATGCATAGAATCAATCATACAATTGAAATTAATTCTATCAGATTTAAAGTTAAATCAACAATACTATTATAGTCGAATCAATTATATTTATAGTTGATTACAAGAGGTCAATCAATTTATAGTTGAATCTATACCATTTAAAGTTGAATTTTTTAAATTTATGATTGATTGCAGAGGGTCAATCAACAGTTTGTTGTTGAATCTTCTATATTTATAGTTGAGTGCCTGAATTCAATTATACAATTGTAGTTGAATCTATCATATTGATAGTTGAATCAAAAAATAAACTACACTGTGATGATTGAAGCTGAAATAATTGGAACATCTTTCGTCTTTTTTCTCCGTGTTACAAGCTACTACAATTTTTTACAAGTCATCATAAGACAGTTTTTAGATTTTTTAAATTTACTACTTTTCTCATTATAGTCTCGGAACAGCAATGAACTCACTCAATGCAATCAATATCTTTTATGTAAAGTCAAGCAAAGAATAAAATCCCTCTACTCATTCGTAATCCAAAATCATTGAACCCGCAAACCCTCTTACCTTCGAATGATGTGTAGCTGAATGGTAAGATACGATTCGTCCCCGAAAATTGTGTCACCTTACTCGTCGATGATGACTCAGAGTAAGTAAGTGTAATCCCCGGCTCTTCAACAACAAGCCACAAAACTTGTTAACTAGTGCCATTAGTTGTTGGACCAAAGACGACGACTGAACGTTCGATTTCCATAAACAAGGTGCAAGGAGAAGCTTTACGGACTTTGGCGTTGGCGTTTTGCGATTGCCAGCTTTCCGATGACCTAATTTCGGAAATCGAACATGCAAAAGTGCCAAGACGACGACCGGATTGGATTGTGAATTGGCTGCTGACTCTTGTTTGATTGCATTCGCCATTGGACATGCTGATACTTCTTCGATGATTTCATTCACTCAGATCTTTCGTAATTCATTCTAGTTTATTGGATCTTCCAAAGAGTTCTGAGACGATTAATATAGATCTTAACAACCTTTCAATAAAAATTTTATAATTGAAACAGAATTTCGTCATACAATCGTCACGCTAGGGCAGCTTCAATCGTTCTTAAATTAATTTATTTTTTTGCTGAGCAAAAATCGAAACCGGTTAAAAAACTTGCCCATCTATACAGATCAACACAAACCAAAAGCAAAATTTACAACCCGGTTTCTGTCTACCGTGTTTTTTTTTAAGACCGTGAGATCGTGCAACTTCAATCAAAACAAGGTGTGACTCATGGACGATATATCGATTTGCTGAAGGGAATGCAATCGATTGTGAAAGTTTCAAAGGAACGGTTTTGAACTGGATTACTAAATGATTTCTTTTTAAATTTAGTAAATTATTTATGTTCCTATAGACACGAATGCCATAATGCTGGTAAAGTGTCAAAAATAAAACATAAAAAAAAAAAAATTATGTTCCTCATTTTTAAGGAAATTTATTTATTATTTATTTTCCGATTTTATATCTTTTTTTTTTGTTGATTTCACCTTATAAAGACACTTAATTTGCTTGCAGTTTGTGGGTCCAAAAGTTAAACCTTTTTATTGTTATTTTTTTTAAACATTTTTGTATTTTGTTTCGTTTTTAAACATACAAATTCATGTCAATTTTTCACCTATTCAAAAAATTTAACGGTTTCATTTTGCTTCAATAAGAATTTTTTTGAGTTACTTAAGGATTATTTGTGTGATTTTTTGAATTTTCGAATTACCACTTTTAAAAAGTTTAATTGATTTGTCCATTTATTTGTAATAATTATGAAAATTTTTCAGGCTGTTTATTCTCTTCTAGTCAAAAATATAGAAATTTGTCAATTCAGATTGTTAAGTATCGATTTTAAAAACGCTAAGTTTCTGAATAATTTTAGAAACTAAGCATATTTGAAATCGATACAAAACAATGAAAGTTGAACTCAGAGTTCTCAGTTCAACTTTTCACATCTAAGTGTTTTTATATTGTTTAAGTTTAATTAATTAATTTTATCACTGAAATTCAAGAGTAAGTTGTTGTTTTGTTTTTCTTGGGGAAAAAAGGTTTTTAAGTTTTTTGAGTTTTCGAGTTCTTTCAATTCTATAGATATACAAAAGTCAATTATGTTAAGTTATTTTTGGAATTCTATTTAAATCTTGAAAATCTTTGATTTCCTTCAATCCTTAAGAAACTTAAATATTTCATCAGACCAGAATGTCCTACCAAGGTTAAAAGGTCTTTACATAAAAGTGTTTTTATTATTATTATAAAATATTTGATGGTTTGCTACACTTCTTAAGTTTCTGTAAGTCTAAAGTTTTTAAATTGTTATGGCCCTTGAAGGTTTCAAACTTAAAACTCAAATATGCATTTCAAAATAGAAATAAAAGAAAAATAAATATTGAGTAGGTAACTTTAATAAAAACATGAGTTTTTTTAAGTTTTCAAATTTTCCATTCACTCCGCTTTTTCAAGTTTACAAGGTTTTTAACTCCTAAAACTTTGTTTTTTTCATTTTTTTTAAGCTTGTCAGCTCTTTCCATTTTCAAATCCGTAATTTTTTTATAATAATTTAAATATTTTCTGACATCACAAATTTTTCGAACATATCAATTCTCCGAGATTTAAAAAATATTGAATTTTTAATTTTTAATGCAATTATCAAATATCAATTTTAAATTGGTTTTTCAAATTAAAAAAACAATTTCTTCAATTTTCTTAAGTTTATAAGTATTTTCAAATTACTGAAGTTTTACAGTTTTTCAATTTTCCATTTTTTTAATTTTTCAGGCTTTCCTCAGGCCTTTCAAGTTTTTAAAGTTTTTAAAGAATATCTGGATTTTGAAGATTAAAATTTTTTTTCAGTATTTCTGAATTTGCAAGATTTTCAAATTTTTCTATTTAAACAAGTTTTTAAAGCTTTTAAAATTTTAAAATTTTAAAAGTTTCTCAAGACTTGCAAGTTTTTCAAGTTTTTCAAGGTTTTTATTTGATTTTTCAAATTTTTTAAATCTTTAAAGTTTTTGTATTTGATTTTTCATGATTTTCAAGTTTTGCAAGTTTTTCAACAAAGTTTTTTTAACAAAAATTACAAAAATGGCAAAAATGACAAAAATGACAAAAATGACAAAAATGACAAAAATGACAAAAATGACAAAAATGACAAAAATGACAAAAATGACAAAAATGACAAAAATGACAAAAATGACAAAAATGACAAAAATGACAAAAATGACAAAAATGACAAAAATGACAAAAATGACAAAAATGACAAAAATGACAAAAATGACAAAAATGACAAAAATGACAAAAATGACAAAAATGACAAAAATGACAAAAATGACAAAAATGACAAAAATGACAAAAATGACAAAAATGACAAAAATGACAAAAATGACAAAAATGACAAAAATGACAAAAATGACAAAAATGACAAAAATGACAAAAATGACAAAAATGACAAAAATGACAAAAATGACAAAAATGACAAAAATGACAAAAATGACAAAAATGACAAAAATGACAAAAATGACAAAAATGACAAAAATGACAAAAATGACAAAAATGACAAAAATGACAAAAATGACAAAAATGACAAAAATGACAAAAATGACAAAAATGACAAAAATGACAAAAATGACAAAAATGACAAAAATGACAAAAATGACAAAAATGACAAAAATGACAAAAATGACAAAAATGACAAAAATGACAAAAATGACAAAAATGACAAAAATGACAAAAATGACAAAAATGACAAAAATGACAAAAATGACAAAAATGACAAAAATGACAAAAATGACAAAAATGACAAAAATGACAAAAATGACAAAAATGACAAAAATGACAAAAATGACAAAAATGACAAAAATGACAAAAATGACAAAAATGACAAAAATGACAAAAATGACAAAAATGACAAAAATGACAAAAATGACAAAAATGACAAAAATGACAAAAATGACAAAAATGACAAAAATGACAAAAATGACAAAAATGACAAAAATGACAAAAATGACAAAAATGACAAAAATGACATCAATCAAGTTTTTCAAGTTTTTCAAGTTTTTCAAGTTTTTCAAGTTTTTCAAGTTTTTAAAGTTTTTTAAGTTTTTCAAGTTTTTCAAGTTTTTCAAGTTTTTCAAGTTTTTCAAGTTTTTCAAGATTTTCAAGTTTTTCAAGTTTTTCAAGTTTTTCAAGTTTTTCAAGTTTTTCAAGTTTTTCAAGGTTTTCAAATTTTTCAAGATTTTCTAGTTTTTAAATTTTTTTCAATTTTTTTAATTTTTCAATTGTTAAATTTTTTCGGTTTTCAATTTTTCAATTCGTTCAATTTGTTTAAATTTTTCAATTTTTTCAATTTTTTCAATTTTTTAATTTTTTTTTATTTTTTTCATTATTTTTAATTTTTTAATTTTTTTAAATTTTTTTTTTCAATTTTTCAATTTCTTTAAATTTTTCACTTTTTTAAAGTTTTCCAATTTTATTTCAATTTTGAAATCATTTCAACTTTGAAGTTTTTAAATTTTTTCATTTTAAAAATTAATTTGTCAATTTTTTTTAAGTTTTTCTAATTCTTTTTTTAAACTTTTGTCCTTTTTTGTCATTTTTTTAAAGTTTTTTTTAAATATTTTTTTCATTATTTGAAAGTTTGTCAATTTTATAAATTTTTCTGCAAAGTTTCCAATTTTTCCAATTTCTACTGTTTTTCAAATTGTTAATTTTTTCAATTATTTGATTTTTTCAATTTTGTCCATTTTTTCTTTTTTTCAAATTTTTCCAACTTTTTCAAAAATTTTTTTTTAATTTTCTCAATATTTTCAATTTTTGATATTTGTTTTGTATTATCAATTTTTTCAATTTTGTCAATTTTGTCATTTATTACAATTATTTAAAAATTTTTAAGGTTTTAATTTTTCAAGTTTATAATTTTTTCAATTTTTTTAATTTTTTTTCCCCTTTTTCAATTGTTTAATTGTATCTTTTTGTAAAGTTTTAAAAGTTTTTATTTTTTATTTTTTCTTAATTTTTTAATTTTTTTCAATTTTTCAATTTTTAAATTTTTTTTCAATCTTTTCCATTTTTTTTAATTTTTCAATTTTTTAATTTTTCAAATTTTTAATTTTTTTTCGATTCTGTAATTTATTCAATTTTTAATTTTTTTTGAATTTTTTCAGTTTTTCAATTTTTTCAATTATTTTCAATTTTTCAATTTTTTTCATTTTTTTTTTTATTTTCTTTTTCAATTTTTCCAATTTTGCAATTTTTAGTTTCCAGTTTCAGTTCCCGTTTTTCAGTTTTCAGTTTTCAGTTTGCAGTTTTCAGGTTTCAGTTTTCAGTTTTCTGTACCTAGTAGATAATGTTTAAATTTTTTAAAGTGAGTCATTTCAAATCACTGACCAACTGCTCCACTCAAATAGCTTCGACAGGACTAAGAAATGCAGGCAAAAGTGAACCAGTAGCTTTCAATTTGCACCCCCAAGGGGCAAGAACTAGAAAATTCTTATGAGCAGCGTTGCTCGTGTTCTGGAACTTCACTGGTCCAGCTCCATGATATGCAGATAACTTTGAACACAAAATAAATGGCAGCTTCCCATGGTCTCATGGCCTGGTCAGTAACATGGAAGGACTCGCTTCTTTGCCTTACATATGAAAATGATGCTCGGGAACACTTTCGACCGCACCATTTCCCTCATCGAATTATCGTCGAATCCGATTCAATTACTCAACCAACATCACGGGAGGGTGTCCAGTGCATTTGCTGAATGCAAAACCATGACTCGGGAAAGTCTTTGGGTGTTTGTAAATACCAAAACCAAATTCTAAAAATAATTTTTGAAAAAATGAAAAATTTTAAAACCTGTTGTTGATTTCTGAAAATCTCTTCAATTTTGTTGCAAATTTTCTGAATTTCAATCTTTCATTCTATTTTTATAAAGGCCCACCCAACGAAGTTTTTTCTACTCTTCCAACGATGTCCAATTGAGAAATTCTATGTCAGATGAAGGAAAAAATTCTCCAGTTCTGCTTCTTCGAACAGCGCTGATACTACTTTTAGACCATGCTAGTGGAACATTGCTCGATAGTGAATTGAACTGTTCCAAGGGATGCCTTCAAGTAAACTAGCAGGGAGACCGTTCAAAGTATTCCAATTAAAATTGAAATACTCTTGCGGGTCTTGTTGAAGCAATAAGCAAAAAAAAGGTAACCTTCAATCGAGTCTTTTCTATCCATTGAGATGACGGTAGAAGAATGAGGAGGTGAGGTTAAACAGGGATAGCTCCTCGCTTTCATTAGGATTGGTTGTAATCGGTCCCCTCAAAAACGGATAGGATCACCCCGGATTTTTTGGAGGACAGGAGCACCTGCTGGGTTCCATCAATTAACGAGGATGTGGTTTCTCGATGTTTGGGATATTGTCATCAGGAATTTTTCGCAGAAGCGCTGTGTTATTGGGATGAGAATTTTTCTATTCACTTTATTCATCTGTAAACCTATTGTTTGTAAAATGTTTCAAACTTTAACTCATACTTTTTATTTCCTTTTCTTAATGTTTCAAAACTGTTTTTAAGCCCTTCTTCAAAGGATTTGCTAACGAGATATTTGTTTTTTTTCTTCAACAGATTATAATGGACGACGACGAATGAAAGTTGCCGATCTATAAGGTATGAAAAACAAACTCCACTAATCTCATATTTATTTTTCACCACTTGAATTTAACAAAAATCGATTTTTAATATGTTTATTTTAAATACCATACTTTTAGCAAAAAATATTTAATTTTTTTATACCTTTTAATGTTGGAAATATTTTGAGAACGCGGGAGAATGTGGGTCAAGGAAAAGCAAGCGAGGTATTCTACTCTACACTCAAAATTTCATAATCTTAATCACAGTTTTATAAGTGAGTGTGATTATTAAAGAGTAACAATTTTAACATAAAACTGATCCCAAAACCTCGAAAAATAATCCCACGTTCAGAATTCTGTTACAATTTTTCAAAAAAAAAAATTCTCTTGTTGATATAAATTCATTTCGGAATAAAAAATGTTAAATGAGACTGATCTTATTCCGGTGGTTCGGATTCCATATTATCAAAATCAAAATTGTCTTTCTGTTTTCATATTTAGTTGAGGATTCTTGATTTTCAGTAAGAATCATCATTATGAATTATTAATAAAAGCTGTTTTAAAATCCTGGTTCGAATCCGGTGTTCCATTTCATTCTTAATTTGATGCATGCTTTTTGAACCCATCATATGTGGCCCTTGGAGCCAAAGGGATATAATATAGCTAAGGTTGCCAGAATTTTATCAGTACTTATCCGGGCTGGACAAATCCGGGCAATTTTATATAAAAACCTGGCAAAATTCGGGCATTTGATTTCAAAATTGACAAATAAAATCCGGGCAATATCCGGGCAAATTTTATCAAAACCCAGAAACGATATTGAAAAAAGGAATTTTCATAAAAGTACATCAACAGATTTTAAATCCTTTTAAAGGCTTCAAAAAACCTTTCATGATTATTTTTTATTATACTTGCTCAAAATTTTCAACACAATTTGTTTGTTTTTGTTTGATTTGCCAAAAAAGTGAATGAATCCGGAAAAAATCCGGCAATTTTACAATGAAATCCGGACAACCGGGCCGGGCCAGACTGTTCCCAAATTTTGTATGAAAAATTCGGGCAAACCCTGATAAAACCGGACAATCTGGCAACCTTAGTAAAAGCGCATAAAAGTTTATTTTGAGAAAATACGATTTTAAGTTGTTGTGTTCAGTCTTTTTAATATATTGTTCAAAAATTTGCATTTTTCATTCGAACCTAAAAACATTCACACAAAATTTAAAAAAATCTGAAAAAAACTCATCAAATATAGTTTGAAACATAGAGAAACGTTCGGAATTATTAGCTCAAATCGACCATTTTTGCATTAATAACCCTTCTGAGGGCCTCATATGCATATTCATATTCAGATTTGAAGTTCTTAAGCTGAATTCTTATGCTAGTTTTCAACATAATAAAGGTAGAATTCTTATTGAGAATGAATATTTAAAATTCAGATTTCATATTCAACTCTTGAATGAGTATTACAATCAAGAAAAAAATATCAAGTTGAAATAGTATACACAATTCAGCTAAAAATTACAAATATATGCTTTTTTGAATTTATTTTGCTTGTTTTGTTTAATGAAAATACCTGATTTTATTTTGAAAAAAATCAACATAAGGTTTTGATTATAGAAATGATTTTTTAATGGAAAATATGTGTTGATAAAAACATGTAACCTAATATTTACAAAAAATAATCTACAGGAAATACTATATATTTTTAGAGTATTGTACAACATTAAGTTTATTGCAAAATTTTCAACAGCCAACTTACAAACTAAAATCTTAACTTTGGATCGAATTCGTAAGATTTTGATTCGACCGAAAAACTTTAATCGCTTTCTTTTACTTTTGAAAATATAATTTATTTTTACCGATGGATTAAACCCTTGAATTCAGTAAGAATTTGGGTACATTTAACTTATTTGATTTGACCATAGAATAGGTTTTTTTTTTCAAAAATTTGAGTGCTTACTTAAAAAAAAAAACAACTTATTCTATGTTCAAACCAAATAAGCTAAATCTACCAGGGTCTTGAGCTTCAAAGCTTTTAACCATTGACATTAATAAGTTCCTTTTTTTACTTAAGGTTTCAATATACAAATTTTGCTAAGGATTTCCAAGATTTTGGGACGTGTTTTGATAAATGACTATTTTATACCAAAAACTGGAACTTAAAAATACCTTTACAAAAAGTATTCAAATAGTACTGAACTATATTGTTTTTATTTTTTTTCATTCGTTCATTATTTTTTTGAGCTTTTTTTTGATCAAAAACTTGAGATCAATGATTAAAAACTTGAAAAATTTGATTTTGCAATCAGAATTATTTTAAAAATTTATGCTTTTATTTTTCTTTAAACTTTCAGAAAATTGACCCTTACCCACTCTTTAGTGTCAGTATTAAATTATTGGAAATTTGGCGGCTTGTATCTTTACTTAGAAGCACCCATATAAACAAATTTCTTCGGAGACCCTCATTCAATTTATGAAATCTTCGATTTTCATCATTACGTTTTTTATGGACGAACTCTTAAAGCTCAGAAAAAAAAACTTCTTACCCAGATCTCTAGTGCTAATTTGACACCCCTCGTTTTAAAACGCTATACTGCTCTAGTTTCTCAATCGGTTTGTTCAAAATTTATAATTTCAAATTAATGTAACTCAAATGCGTTTTCCAGACAATACTCAGTTACAACACTTTGGATTTCCGTTTTTCAAAGTCCAAGAAAAAAATTCAAAAAAAAAAAATTGGTCAAGAAAAAAGACTGTAGATCAGCTACGAATTGCTCCAAAAAATTTCTACTTAAAGTTCAACAAAGCTGAAGATAGAAACTATACATTGCATATTAATATGGCGAATGTTAAATGTAAAAAAAGTGGTGTAAAACTGAATTTTTCAATCAATGAACCGCCAAAATTGTTTCAGTAACGATAGAATTTTTTTTGTAAAAATGATGGATTGGATTTTTCTATTCTAAAAAAACAAAACACACGAATTTTCAAAGGTAGATTTAGTGATTTTAATCATAAGTTACTAATTTACACTTCAGGAGCTCTAACGGGTATCAATTTCTGTGACGTATACTGCCGTTCTAAGCAAGATTGTCCCATGTAGAAAAACGTGCAAACGAAAAAAACGCGATTGAAATATCAGCTATATTTCCAATTTTTCTCTCAAACTAAAAATTCACCGACAGTTTTTTCGTAGTGAACAGTTCAAGTTAATCATTTTACAATGTTTTCTGCCAAAAAATTACATTTCCTAAAAAAAAACAGCAAATTTTAGCCAAAAATGATCCGTGTGACACTTTTGCGTAGAATCAGAACGCATTCCGATGCTGGTTCTACGAAAAACTGTCACACGGCTACAATTTTTCTATCATTTTGAAAGCTTGCGTAGTTTATTTTTTTCCCAAAAACTCATGCTAAACCGTTATTTGAGAAACACATTCCTCTTTGTTTATAAAAATGTATAGTTGAGTATGGATCTTGTAAGTAGTGCCTACCGAAAAGTGTTTAGTGAAAATTTCTCTGAATAAAACACTTAAGTATTCTCGCTCCTCCTCTGCCCTCTATTTTAGTGTTCTTTTCAGTGAATAACATTAAATTCAACAGTTTTTCGATAAAATTTGCCTTTTTTTTATAGAATTTTCTCTAGTGTGACATTCTTGCGTAGAACTATCAACATAGAGACAACCACCTTGATGAAAATTTCGTATAAGTTCAGAACAAAGTATACTTGTTTGTGTTTTTATTCGAAAGTTAACACTAAAAGAGACCGTTTCCAGCAAAAAAGTGAAAATGACCCAAAAGTCATATGGGACATTCTTGCTTAGAACGGCAGTATAGGGTTAAAAAACTTTATATCTCATAATTAAAAAAAAAAATGTTGTTGTGTAGGATATCCATCATAGGCGCACAGATTTTCCGGGAGCAGGAGTAATATTTCAAGGGTGGCCTTTACATAATTTTTATATTCTGTAGCATTTTGTATGCACTAAATCCAAGTTGTTGTATTGTAAACACAAGCTTTATTTCTGCTCATTTGAGGGTACAAAAAAGCAAGTGAGGTATTCTACTCCAGAATAGCAAAGATATTCAATAGTAATTATCTGAACTCAAAACTAATGCCTCAAGTCCGAAAACCCAAAAACCCATCCCAAGTTTAAAAATCTACAACAGTTTTTCAAAGTTTTCTCACTTTTTCATGGAATAAGGTTGCCAGATTTTTTTCAGCACGTATCTGGGCCGAAAAAACTTGGGCTGTTTTCTATGAAAACCTGCCAAAATTCGGGTGTTTGATTTCAAAATTGTCAATTAAAATCCTGGCAATACCGTTCAATTTTGGTCAAAACCTGAAATTGCTCATCAAAAATCTAGAAAAAAAAACTTAAAAAACCTTTCATAATTATTTTTCTTAACTTGCTGCAAAAATTTGGATGCATAAATAAAAAAAACTACAACACAATTTGTTTGTTTTTAGTTTGAATTAAAAATTTAATATTAAACATCCGGACCAATCTGGTAAAAAAAATTTAAATTAAACCCATTTTGGAAGTTCTGGTTCCATATTCCCATTACCAAAATTGTATTCAGACATATTTTCATATTTCTGATTCTGTATCAAGTTTAGGATTCTTGATATTCAGTTCGAATAATCGGAAGAAATAAGGAATGAAAAGCTGCTTTGAAATCCTGGTTCAAATTCGGTTTTGCATTTCATATCAAATTTGAGTCATGTTTTTCGAAAATCACATGAATTTTCAATATTAAGCTAATAGTTTTCCGAATATGAAAAAAAAAGAATTTTGTTTCTGATTCAAATTCGAAGTTATTAAACTTTATTCTAACACAAAATTTAAACATTTGAAGCTTCTAAGAGGCGATCCAAAATTCAAAACTCAAACTCAGATTCATAATTTGAGATTCACATTTTAAATCAGATTCTTAAAATAGATTGAAAATAAGAAATTAAAATAATGAATTAAGAATAAACCAGCACTAAAGAATTTAAATAATAGATTTATGAATGAGGGCGCTAAGAATTGGCTCATAAAATTCTTATCTGAAATTAAGATTCGCAAATCGTATTTTTTGTACATTTCAGAAATCGTATGGAATTTCAGAAACAATTTTTGAATTCAGATTTAAAGTTCAGAAAAAGATTGAGCTAGTGAATGAGTTTTTCAATCAACATAAAATTGTTGAGAAATTGAAGAGAACATGAACTTAAAAATTTGCTCGTCAATTCAATTTTCAGATTTCAAATTTTTTAATATCAATTAGTTTGTACATACAATTAAGCTGATTATCACAAATATAAAGAAGAATTTGAGTTGATTTTCTTTGTATTGATTCATGCAAAATATCCCAAATTATATTCAGAAAAATCAGAAAAATCCACAGGATGTTTATTATGGAATTGATTCTTTTTGAAAAATAATTCCTGTTAAAGAAACATGTACTTGATCTCCACCTACACAATCTGCAAAAAAATCTTTATTTTCTCAGTGGTAACATTATTAATATTGTAGTTTTTTTAAAGGCAAATTTCAAACTAAAATCATAAATTTGGTTCAAGTTTGCATAAAGCAAATTTAATCCGATTTTTGTTTATCTCTTACTGTTTTTTGGAAAATTTTATTTATTTTCATCAAAGGTTAGAATCTTGGAATTTGCAAAAGAGTTTAGAAGAATGGGCTTTTTTGATTTGAGTATAGAATGTTTTTTTAAGAAAATGAAGGCTAAAAAGAACTTGTTTTATGCTCAAATTCAATAAATTTACCAATCGATGAAGCAAATTTCATATTTTGTTGCTAGAGGTTACATTAAAACATGTTTGCTCTTTAAGGTAAGGACCACTATTCTAAAGTTACTTTTTATTGAGGTTTTATTAATGACACTTTGACATCTTTTTGGCATTCGTGTCTTCTCAAAAGTTACGATTTCATACGAAAACTATTAATGAGTACCGTAAAACGGGGTAACTTTGACCAACAATAAATTTTAGCACATTATCATCAATAACTCAGTCTGTAGTTTAAATTTTTGAAAACTGTTTTCTTCGTTTGAAAGCCTATTGATTGGGTATCAAATAAGCAATATTTGATTTGTATTTGAATTTTTTTTCTGTTAGTAAAAATGTAATTTCAAAATAAAAAAATATCTTTTTTTCCAAGGCTCGCAAACAAACAGCTCTCCTGATGATACCAAGAAGCATTTAGAAGCAAACGGGTTGTTGAATGTGAAAGAACTACTTTTTTTCTATGTATATTTTTACAGTCATTTTATGATAAATTTTTGATGTTTAAAAAATAAGGACATTTTCTAAGACTAAGCCCGTATTGGACAAATGGATAGGAACTTTATCAAATGGTTAAATTTGAAGAAAAAATTAAAATGGAAATAGTGGGAGTGCCTAGAAGGTATGAAGGTAAAATTTAATTTGTATTTTGAAACTTAAACTATTTAGCAATTGTTTTAATTTTTGCTTCTAAATGTATGCAGCATCATAGTTATTTTTTCGATTATACATGTTTTTAAAAGAAAACGTTAAAAAGCAAGGTAAAGTTGATAAACAAGCATTTGTTAACATTATGGAGGTGTTTTGTATCTTTTATGATCAAGAAAACTCGTTTAAAGCGTCAAAACAGAGACTGATCAATGTCACCTCAAAGTATCAAATTCAAAACAGAAACGAATTAGATTTTTAAATCAAATTTAATGTAGTCTAATAAATTTCTGCAACCATATTTTACGTTTTTAGTCCAGTAATGGTTTTTAAAATACGAAACATGCAACATTCCCCTTTAAAGAAAAAATATTCGAAAAATATTGAAAAAAGTGATTTATCTTACCCCGGATTACGGTTCTTAAAATTGAATAATCATATAGTTACAAACATACTTTGTTATAATTTTTTTTCTTCGTATATTGTTGTATCCCGAAGGGTTCTTCCTACGGCCCTGCTTGAAAAAAACATATAGTT
The DNA here is from genome assembly GCF_029784155.1 of Uranotaenia lowii. Lineage (NCBI taxonomy): Eukaryota > Metazoa > Arthropoda > Insecta > Diptera > Culicidae > Uranotaenia > Uranotaenia lowii. Next base: position 38,092,943 of record NC_073693.1, read on the forward strand.
TCTCTGAGATTTTAATTGTGTGTGTTCGTATATTAGCATTATATTGAGGATATAGACTCGAAATATTTAAAAAAAAATACCATAAATTGAAATCAATTTTCCCAAACAAAATTCAGTATTGAAGAGCAGGATCAAATTTACAAATAAAAAAATATGAAAACTGAATACAGGTCCCTTTTGTTTTTGACAACAAAATCGAACTACAAATCACTTTTCACTCAACATAAATTGTTAATTTTTTTCATATGCCATCAATTTTCGATAATTTTTAGTAATTTTTAGTAATTTTTCCATGTTTTAGACTAAGGTTGCCAGAATTTTTATAGCACGTATCCGGGCCGGACATTTAATTTTAAAATTGTCGACCGAAAATTCTAGATTATTGTAGATATTTTTTTATTAAATTCTGTTCCTTAAACATTCGCGGGAACAGATTTGCTCATTTTCTGAAATATGTTCGCAGCTTTCTGCCTTCAAATCACTACAAAAAAAGGATTCCGGAATTCCTCCTTTTGAGAGAAAAGGTCGCTTATTGGAAACCATCAGGAAACCACCGGAAGTGTGATCAGAAATTTCAAAAATCATCACCATCTTCTTTCGGGAGGCCCGGCTAGTTTTGGCGGCTGAATTTCAATTGACTTTCTCACCTGCTCGCTGTAAAAAGGTAGGTAACGAGATTTTTTTCTGTCAGGTATGGAGCATGTAGTACATACCAAGTAACCTTCTTATAGGACACGTCAAAGAAAAAAGGAAGAAAAATCTGGCTGAAAGTGAACTTTTCAAATGGCGTTGTTTGGTTTTGCCGCTTGTGGGTAGCTTGGTGTGGGTGTTGGTGTATGTTTGGGTCGAATTTGTGCGATAGTCAATTTGCACTCCACTGGAATAATAAACAACTTTTCGAGCAAATTACCCACCTCGATTTTTGCCGCTGTCGAAAGATTTTCTTGCCAGTTTTTTTTGGCGCTTCTTTTCCTTCCGTGTAGGCTCATCTGCTTTTGGTTGAACCAAAACTCAATTGAAAAGCATCATCTAATCCAATTTGAAGCTTTTTTGGTATGTGTAGAGAGTGTCGAAAGCTGTGCCATGAATGGGCGCAATCAGAAGACTTTCTAGCGTGATTGCGATTTTTATCCAATATTCTCTTATTGATATTCACAACGCTTATCTGCGACAATTTGAACTTTTCATTGTTGATCGTTACCAACAGTTTAAACTGAAGTTTTTTTTGCGTTTTTTCTTAATTTCCGGTAAGATTCGGAATGATAAGTTCTCAAAAATACATATGTAAGATTTGGGTTAATGCTGTGTGTATTTAGAAATTTCTCTTCAAAAAACATTTTTTCAAATTTCATAATTTTTATTGATTTTCCAGCTCGAACAAATCTCAGAACTTCTTCCGTTTAAATCAAACCCCATCGAGTTCGAACTATTTTATAAACCTTCGTCACGCAGAAAGGAAACCGGAGGAACTTTCCAAAAACTTAACCAAAAATGTCGACTTCATCAATTGGCACTGACTTCAATGGCAAATGTTCGACTGCGCTTCCCATTTAAGAAAAGCAAGATCCGTCTTGGATGAAAACTTAGCCCGAGAGTGACTAAATCAACGAATAGGAGGTGGACCTTGTTGAAATCTGGCTGATGCACACCAAAGCCATAATTTAGTTATTCTTACGAGCAAAACTAATCGGCAGCGTTAACACTTGCCAGTAGTGAATGCGGATTCTGGAATTTTGCTTAGCAAGTCTGTTTGTTTGCTTTATATGATGTGGGTGCAAGGAAGGACGGGCAAATAAAGTTTGTGCCAAAACTAACTTGAGTAACGACGATGCTCCTCCTCTTATCTTAGAGACCGGTATTGCGAGACAATCAAGGCACGCTCCCCGATTTGAAGCAGCTTGGGAAAACCATAACGATAAAGTTGCATCTTAAGTAGGATTCCGTTGAACTATCGTTAACTACTTGAAAATTGCACCCCGTGACTGATGATCGGACTGTTTCAAGTGTTTCAGTAACTCATTCTTTGTAACAACATTACGTATGAACGGACGATCGTTATGAAGTACAATTTACTATTCGAGGATTTTTTGGGTTGGAGATGGATTGTATAATAATTTAAAGAATCTCATTTTTTAAATAAATTTAACCCTTTAAAGCATATTGTTGTTTTAAAACAAACCAAACATCTCGGGAAAGCATGAAAATTTTTGAGTTAAGGGGATTTTTTTTTATTATCTGACAATTTGCGCCGGGGGTCTTCAGATTTTCCCCAAAATTGAAAATTTGGTTCATTTTTGCGACTTAAAAACACATGTATTTTTTTGAGATTTCTAACATTTTTATTTTTTGAGTTAGCTTAGGTTTGATTTTTTTTGTAAATAAAAAATAACCATTTTTCAAAGCTACATAACTCTATTATTTTTCAACGGAAATTATAAAATAGCACATCAAAATGCATTGAAATTTTATCAGCTTTCCAAATAATATAGTTGAAAAAAATTAAATAATGAACTTCAACATGAAAAAATGTAAATAAACTTTAAATGGCGTCTAAAAGTACCGTCTGCACCACCGAATATTTTGTAAAAAATACCATTGTATAGCTCAATTTATGATGCAACTTTCATCTGAAGACACCAAAGTGGGCCATCAACTCCTTGAAGAGTTATGAAAGAAATGATGACACTAAATCTCTTTTTTTGCATCGAAAACAAACAATGGTCGAACAAGTGCGCTCACATATGGAGATAGCGCGCTTTTCTATCAACATGGAAACAAAAGAAATTATCAAAGCAGGTAAAAGCACTATTTTTTCGTGCTTTGTAGACTGCCCCTACTCACATAACAGTCCCATATGAATTTTCATCATTTTAGGTCAACATAGGGCTTCAAAATAAAACACTAAAAATAGAGGTTTTGTTCTAGAAATTTCGAAAAAAAAAATCAATATGTGGCTGTTCTATCAGAATGGGGGTAGGCTTAATAGCGGCACGTTATCCAAACATACGGGAAAATTGTGCCTAGCCTTTTTTTTTATCCAAGATTTCATCATTTACCTGAGAAACCTGAAAAACCTATAAAAGGAAGAAATAAATTCAATCTATTTAAGATGGCATAAAGCCTTTCCACTAGGGATTATTAGCATTAAAGCTCTTTTCTACATTCGGTAAGGAATGATAGAATGTTTTTTAAGTTTAATTTCTTAAACTCAGATTCGCTTAAAGCGTAAGATCCCAGAGTACGAAAACGTAGTCTGGCAAATGAGGGACAGTTACATATAAGATGGAAGGGATCTTCCACATCTGATTCACAACTACCACATACTGGAGATTCAGCACGCTGAATGTTGTGCATGTGATAGTTGAGTTTACAATGACCGGAGAGTGCTCTGATTAAGATGCTGCAATGAGATTTATTTAAAGTTAATAAGTAACTCGATATGATTGGAGATGGTTTTTCTAAAAATAATTTAGTTTGACGACAAGTGTCCAACTCTTCCCAGTATCGTTCATGCTGGTTAGAGGACCAAGTTTGAATTTGGTTTCTGAACCAACATGGCGATATTGGGACAGCCGGCTCAGGTCCGTAAAATTCCTTTTCCGACCCAGCTCTAGCGAGTTCGTCGGCGCATTCGTTTCCAAAAATTCCCTTATGTCCGGGTACCCATAGAAGGTTTAATCCATTGTCTTCAGCAAGTTCTTCGATTGCTTTCCGGCATGCGATTACCAGTTTTGATCTAGAACTGGAGGCACTGAGTGATTTGATAGCTGCTTGGCTATCTGAACAGAAGTAAATTGTTCTGAACATAATCTTCTTTTGAAGTGCAATTTGCACTCCATACATAATAGCATATAGCTCAGCCTGGAAGACTGTACAATATTTTCCTAGAGGTTGAGCATATTCTATGTTCAACTCGTGACAGTAAATTCCTGCACCTGCACGGCCGTTTGATAATGAACCGTCAGTATAGAATACAATATGAGAGGACATTTGGTCCTCTACGAAACCTGATAACCATTCTTGAGGAGAAGGAAATTTGACTTTAAACCCCATGTAGGGAAAACTACTCGAGAGTGTTAAATCGTTTGGCGCTAGATTAAACTTGTTTAATCTAACTAATTCAGGCCACACATTTGTATGACTCGATGATCTTTCGATATTTCCTGACAGCCAGAGACCAACTGCCTGTAGACGAAAAGCACATGAGAAGGCTTCCTGTTTTAGGAACAAGTGTAGAGGTTTGATAGAAAACAGAGCCTCTAGTGCTGCAGTAGGAGTTGTAGTGAACGATCCGGACATCCCCAAAAGACACATTATTTGAAGGTGATTTAGTTTAGTCCGAACTGTTGCAACTTCTCCTTTCTGCCACCACACTAGACACCCATAGGCCAGAATTGGTCTTACTATTGTGGAGTAAATCCAGTGAATATGTTTGGGTTTGAGTCCCCAGTTTTTCCCGATTGCACGTCGGCATTGTCCGAAGGCCATGCATGCTTTTTTGATTCTGAATTCGATGTGATCAGACCAGTTTAATTTGGAGTCAAGAATGACACCCAAATATTTAACTTGATCAGACACGGTGATTTCGGAACCATAAAACAGCAGAGGGCGCACCCCGCGGGTGATACGTTTTTTAGTAAATAAAACAATATTAGTTTTTAGAGGGTTAACTGAAAGTTCTACATGAGAACACCATCGTTCAACAGAGCGCAGAGCTTGTTGCATTATATCAAATAATGTGCTTATGCACAAACCTCTTACCAGCAGAAGATAATCATCTGCGAATCCATAGGTTGGTATTCCACGGTCATTGAGTTTTCTCAACAAGCCGTCCGCAACTAGGTTCCACAAAAGAGGTGATAGTACACCTCCCTGTGGGCAACCACGTGTGCTAACTTTTGTAATTGAAGCCTGTCTTAAAGACGAATGAAGATTCCTGTTACTTAGCATTGCTCTAATCCAGTTACCCAAGTAACCAAAAGTTCCATAGAATGGTATCTTAGAAGCTTACTCAGCCCTTGTTGAAGGCTTAATAGCGTTCTACTCAGCTGAAATTTTAAGTTCTTATTGATACTTTCAAGTTCCATAAACAAAGCTGAGTAGAAGGCTACTCAGCTTCAAATGAAACTTTGAAAAAAAAAAATCTTGCAAAAATAAAGCGTTCTAAAGTCCTTTTTTACATTTATCAGATTTGCTGTAATCTTTATTATTACTTATATTCGTTCCTATTTTCAACAATTTTAAACTTACTTGAAATATTTTCCTGCATGGAGATTTGAACCTGAAACTGTGGAATGAAAGCTGAGCACGTTACCTTTGAACCATGGCTGTTTTCTGATTCAATGGTATTTAAAACATCTATTTGAAATAATTTATGGGTTATCCTTGTAAAAGTAGGCGGGATGAAAAATAGTAAACAATCAGCTTCAAAAAGTAAAAACAGAAGTTGTGAAACGAGGACTGCCGTACAAAATAAATTATCCTTGCTTCCAATTTTGCACACCATGAATAGATAATCTCCTTGTGAATCGTATCTACAACATTTAAATTTGAACGTAAGTGAACGAACTGAATTCTTTTTTGTGACAATTGTATCTCATTGTTTAATGTTTATTTGCAGTTAAAAAAGGAATATACCTAAATATGTGGACCGTGATCAAGCTGCTGCAATTTCTGTTACAATACAATCCAATTTTTAAGAACTGCAGAAACAGATTCTACAGGAGGAAGTTGTAATTTGTTTCTAGTTTTTCAATATTTTCCTAAATTAAAACACATTTTATGTACATTTCAGATTGGCTGAAACCAGAAAACAAAATTTAAGAAAATTATCAGAATTGTTCGATTTTTACGGCAAATCGTCGCATTCAACATTGGAAAAATAATGAGCTCAATCGACCCACATTTTCTAAGCATCCATGGATGAACTTCCCGTCGAAATAATCTGCCTTTGATGTTTGTTAGAATGTACTAGGTGCTGGATGTGTTAATGTTGCTGTGAGAGTTACTTTCATTGAAATGGGAAATAAGAAGAATCGAAATTACTATGTTTCTACTAATGCGGAAAACGTAAAAACTGTGAAATGTAGTCAGAAAATGAATATTAATATGTAATTTAAATTTAAAACCTAATAATATACAATCGCTGATAAATACGCATTTCCCAAATAATTTTAACTTTATTTAGGTTTCTCCCTACATCCATTTTTGTCCAATTCACAATCGACGAAGGGATAAAGCAACTTTTTTTGGGAAAACTTCTGAATGAACATGATAGATCGAACTGTTACCAATTAAAAAAGGTTCTTTGATGTTACAAAACTAAAGGGTTTGTGTTTGACAACTCTGGTTCAAGGAAAGCTGGTGCTGAAATTAAACTTTTAATTAGTAAAATATTCTCCTAATATTATTGTCTTATGTACTTACTTATGTAATGTTCTTTCCTCATTCCATTTTTGTTCCAATAGCCGGCGACTATATAAAACAAACCATTCTTTCTTATTTTTTGTCAATAATCCATTTTTGTTCACTAATTGAGAACGCCTTCAAAAATTTTTCTAAGACAATGTAAACAAGCTATTTGAACTTTTTTTCAATTCGCATTGAAGTTGCATAGAAGTTCCATATGGAACCAAAAAGTACGTAAGAAGTTCCGCATGGAACCAAAAAGTTCGTAAGAAGTTCCGCATGGAATCAAATAGTTCGTAAGAAGTTCGTTACGAAGCACGATAAGTCGAGTTGATATCCGGACTTTATGAGGTACTTAGAACGCACAAATATGTTATATGCTACTTGTTTAGACTTTGTATGTTCGTTCAGAAGTCCAGATGAAGCACTTAAGGAAAACGGATTTTATTTCTCTCGAGTACCTTTTACTCAGCGAAATGTGAACTTAAAACGTACAAGATTAAGTAGCTATGTGACTTTTGGTTACTTGGGTAGTTATAACACTAGGCACTCCATGAAGTAGTGCCGCATCCATTATTGATGTAAACGAGACATTATCAAATGCTCCTTCTATGTCTAGAAATGCTCCTAGACATGATTCTTTCTGTGAAAAACTATTTTCAATATTATGTACTACGTTGTGCAGAAGAGTTAATGTTGATTTTCCTGTTTGGTATGCATGTTGTGTCGTATTAAGCGGATGTTGGACAAGGCATTCTTGCCTGATATGATGATCAATTAAACGTTCAAGTGCTTTTAACAGAAATGAACTTAGACTAATAGGACGAAAGCTTTTGGCTTCGTCGTATGATGATCGTCCCCCTTTAGGGATGAATTTCACGGCTATCTGCCGCCAAAGTTTAGGAATATATGCATGAGCAAAACTGCTTATCATTATTTTTCTTAATATGTGTTTGAAATGATCGAAACCTTTTTGAAGCAAAACTGGAAATAAACCGTCACTTCCAGGAGATTTGTATTGAGCAAAACCATCGATTGCCCATTTGATCGATTCTGTAGTAACTATTTTCCGAGCAAAATGCAAGGAATCTAGACTTCCAGAAAAGAACTCAGGCTCTATCGATGAATCTTGATCAACACATCCTGGAAAGTGAGTATTGAATAGACAACTTAATGTTTCTTCGTCGTTTGATGTATATTCACCACTAGGGGTTTTAAGGTATGAAACCTGATAATCTTTTGATTTGGCTAAGACTTTATTTAACCTACTTGCTTCTTGCAAGCTTGAAATGTTTGTGCAGTAGCTCTGCCAACTTGAGCGTTCGGCAGCTCTTGTTGCTTTCCGGTAAGCTCTGCGAGCCAACTTGAAAGCATCAAAACCTTCTGTGCGCCTTCGGTTCCAAGAGCGTCTGCAGATTTTTCGTAATTTACTGAGATTTGAGTTCCACCATGGTGTACTGTTTTTGTTGAATTTCAACGTTCGTAAGGGACACGCTTCTTCATAAGAATTTAAAATAATTTCGGTGGTTTTTGCAACCACTTCATCCAACTCAGAAGGAGTAGTAATTTCAGGTGTATATCCATGAAATTTCGTAGCAAGATGCTCCAAATATAGGTCCCAATTAGTTGTTCTTGGGTTTCTGAATGTAATTGTTTCTAAAAACTCACCTGAGTGTTCAAAATAGATAAACCTGTGGTCAGAAATCGATTCTTCGCTAGGCACATGCCAATTTGAAATTTCCTGAGAAATTGTTCTAGAACAAAGTGTGATGTCAATCACCTCTTCTCTGTCACACCTAACAAAAGTTGCTTTATTTCCTACATTTAGAATTTCTAAATCAGTGCTGCTTAAATATTCCATTAAATTTAAGCCTCTCAGATTGATATCTGAGCTACCCCATACAAAATGATGGGCATTGGCATCACAGCCAATTACAAGAGGTATATTTTGTGATTCACAGAATGAAATGACATTTTTTAAATCATCCGTAGGGGATGATTGTTCATATGGCGAGTATGCTGAACAGTAGACGTATTTTCTATCAGGCAGCGAAACCTGAACGACGCAAATATCTCTTGTTGTTAGATTGGGTATAAGTGTTGCATTTAAAGAATTGTTTATCAATATACATGCACGAGGCATTATTCGGGCATTAGTCATTCCAATTACACTGAACACAGTAAAGTTTGGTTTGAGCAAATTCCCTAAGTAAAAAGTTCCATTTCGGAAATAGGGTTCTTGGACCAAGGCGATTGATGCAGTTCCATTAAGGATTAAACGACATAAGTTCAGTGTAGCGGTTCTTTTGTGCTGCAGATTTATCTGTGCAACCTTAATAGAAAGCATTTCTATCAAAGAATTCCACACATATTCCCATCACACACAAGAACCCCTGCACCTTCATATCGACGCATGAAGCGGGGTATCCCATACAGGATGAAAATTTTAAAATCGTGTGTATAATCTTAATCCCACGAGTTGCCAGGAAAAATACGGCCCTTTGCACCAGTGCCTGGCTATAGTGCAGACCTTAACAACGTTCTGCTTAAGATAGGATTATTATACACCCTCCTACCCCCACTTTGGGGCCCGCAGGCAAATTTAGGAGAATACAACTCGTGCATGCGCATTAATAGCAATAAGCACAATTGGTGAATCCTCCCTGAAGAAACTTGGCTTGGAACCAAGCCAAGGTTCCCCCCTCCCAATGTGATAGTCGCATTTGAAGAATGACTAACGCATATGGGAAGTACTGGATAAGTCGCCTTTTACGACGTGGACCAGTATCCCAGTGGTAGTATTCTATAGGCCGCCACCACACAGCTTTGTAGACTGCCCCTACTCACATAACAGTCCCATATGAATTTTCATCATTTTAGGTCAACATAGGGCTTCAAAATAAAACACTAAAAATAGAGGTTTTGTTCTAGAAATTTCGAAAAAAAAAACAATATGTGGCTGTTCTATATGGAATAAACCCGAATAACAGTCCCATATGTTGAATAACACGGATTTGGTTACTTTTCAATGCTTCTTAAGGCGAAATAGTCTTTGATTTATTGCTTTGAGTCCTTTAAAAAAAGTATAACTCACTTGATGTCGAATAATGCACACTAGTTTTCGAAGCCAGGTAAGGCTTCCTTAGGAATGACTTCCTGAGCGAAAAACTTTCGGATGCAATCAAAAATCGTAAAAATATTCAACTCAAAATGTGGAATTTACGATATTTTTCCAAAAGTATGTTTCTTTTCCAAAAATTGCATTTAGAAGTTCTAAAATGATCAAATTTAATAATAATAATAATAATAATAATTCATTTTTATTCGGGTAACATAAGATACAATCTTTTTTAAGTGTTACAGTTTGGTTGGTATTATATATAATTTAAGTCTTAGAAAGAAGCTTGGTGAGTAAAAAATATTCTGTATGGGACTGTTATACAAGTAGATTTGAAAAAGGTTTCAAATATGGTCGATGAACAGTCCTCTAATGAATAAAAATGGTGCTCTCGACCTTACCAATAACTCAATTTCGAAAATTTCAGGTCTTACGATTTATCATGACAACCTAGAAACGATTTTCGTTTGTGCTGAAAGTGGTGGTCACATTTTAAGAATATATTCCAAAACAGAAAAAGCTGATTTTCTCGCTTGCTTGTTTTTGATGACGAATTATGTTCGTTCTAGTATGGTAAACCTCAAAACTGGGCGAATGGAGAAAACGAATACGGTAAAAGTATCATATTTCCAATGCCATATTACCTACAATGGGAATGATGCTTTTTACTGCCTGGGCTGGCCATACTGAGCTCTTCGATTATTTCTACATTTTGGTGTCCAGTGCTCCCGATATAAAAACTATGTAAGCACGTCTATATTTCATTCTTTAATCACATTTTTGTGATCCCAAACACAGGGACTGAACCTTCTACTATTGGCATTGATTATGCTTCACAATGATCTGTGATCGAAAAGTTAATAAGTTATATAGCATATGACCAGGTTGTAAAAGCAACATTCCCATTATTTGTTATATCACATTAACAATACGATACTAAGAATTTTGGGTCAAATTTAAAGTCAGTTATGCTGCAAACACTCTACGAAGCACGAAAAAGTAGTGTTTTTTACCTACTTTGGTAAGTTCTTTTGTTTCCATGTTTTTAGAAGTGCGCGCTACCTCCATATGTGAGTGCAGTTGTTCGACCATTGTTTGTTTTCGATGCAAAAAAAGAGATTTAGTGTCATCTTTTCTTTCATAACTCTTCAAGGAGTTGATGGCCCACTTTGCTGTCTTCAGATGAAAGTTGCATCATAAATTGAGCTATACAATGGTATTTTTTACAAAATATTCGGTGGTGCAGGCGGTACTTTTAGATGCCATGTAAAGTTTATTTACATCTTTTCATGTTGAAGGTTATTATTTTTTTTTTTTTCAACTATATTATTTGGAAAGCTGATAAAATTTCAATGCATTTTGATGTGCTATTTTATAATTTCCGTTGAAAAATAACAGAGTTGTGTAGCTTTGAAAAATGGTTATTTTTTATTTACAAAAAAATCAAACCGAAGCTAACTGAAAAAATAAAAATGTTAGAAATCTGAAAAAATACATGTGTTTTTAAGTCGCAATAATGAACCAAATTTTCAATTTTGGGGAAAATCTGAAAACCCCCGGCGCAAATTGTCAGATAATAAAAAAAATCCCCTTGAGCAGGATGACTTTTGTGATTAAAAGAAACCCATAGTATCCCATAGTATTTTTGCGCGATATTTTAATGTGTGAGTGTGTGTGTGTGTGTGATATCGAATAAAAGTATGCAAAAATCAAATTTATTTTTTTGAAAAAAGTAGTTTCTGGAAAGTATCTGTTATTTCATACGTTGGATAAAACTTGCATAATTGTAACCAAATAAATCAACAATTTCAAAAATTATTTTTCAACTTCGATGGGCCACAACTCTTATAAGACTCAAAATAATGGCTTCAAACCTGTTCAGTTGTGTTATACGAATTAAAATGTTATTACTTGACTGACTCAATGTTTGCTGTTCTCATTTTAAAAATGGCATGCATTGAAGGGTTAAAATGGGAAACAACTCGATCAATTTCAAGACGATGTTCATAAAATTGATTCACGAGCACAAAGAAGTAAAGGACGTGTAGAAGAAGTTAAGCAATTATAACGATTTAAAGAAAAACGTAATTAACCGGGTCAGCTAGTCTTGTAATAAAGCATTATTAAGGAGCCTTTTATGTCGCATTAAATAATTTATTTTCACTTTGTTTTTCACCGTTTTTTCCGTTACAATTTCAAAACATAAATTTTCCCTTCAAAATCCTACTTAATACTTCTGTCTGTGCAAAATTTTCTGCTCAATCGGTGTTGTCGCAGCGAACGAAGAAATGGCCACACTGGAGCTAACACGTGCCTACGATGTCAGTCAACGAGCAAAACAGAACGTCAAACAAACATAGATCACTTTTTCCTCATAATCTCCTACGGTATTGTAAACACGCGAAATCTCCACGCAGCGCTGTGAAAGCAAGTCCGTTAAAAGTTTATATTTATCATTATAATCATTTCTATCGCGTAATATCGAATCCCTGATAAACCCTTCATTACTGTCGAGGTCATAAGTTCGTGCTACAAGTTGGAATAGTCGACTTAGTAAGGTAAATTTAGTCCCTTAACGGTATCCTATATGCTGATGAACACGTGAAACTCTTCCAACTATTAGATCGGAGATTTATCGAATAGCCGCCAAGATTCCGAAGAACAGTCTAAAGCATCCGTTTAGCGAATTTAGACTTACTGGTACATCTTATGAAACCTATTAATATTATTAAGCTCGTAAATTAACATTAGAATAATTACTCTAGGAGAGTACATCAGAATTGAGGTTAGGTCATAACTGTCCCTGCAGGAGCGCTAAAACCTACCAACCCTTACTGAATTGTAAGTAAATTCTAAGATAATGTTCTATCTGAACCCTAAAACTTATTAAAATACAATCTTCTAGTTTGAAGCAGTTGCTATCAGAACCAGTATCGAGTTTTAATCACGCCCGCAGTGACAGATCTTCAAAAATTCACCAAGAATGCCTGCTTCAATCCGTAACGGCGGTAACGGCACTTTACCAGAGGTGAGCAATGGATTCAATTGTGTGGATTGCTCGCGACCAGATGGAGCAGAGAATATGGTCCAATGTGATAAATGTGACCTTTGGAGACACTATTCGTGTGCGGATGTGGATGAGTGGGTCAAAGATGTACCATGGACGTGCGCCACATGTACCAATCAGCAAACACAGGAAAACCTGTCTTCAGTGTCCGACTTGGCCGAAAGTCTAGCACGGCTTCGCGCAAGACAGGAACTGGAAAGATTACAAATTGATATCGACGTTCAACGACGCCACACTGAAGAACAACAAGCGCTTATTAGTAACAGTCTAGGTTTGGAGGAAAATCGCAGTAGACGAAGTAGAGTGAGCAGTCGACTAAGTGAACAACGTATACGCGCGTGGGTAGACGAGGTCGTAGCCACAGCCGGCGCCGAAGGTTCATCTGCTCAACAACAACAACCACAACAACAGCCATCCCAGATGACAGAAATTGCTGAGTCATTGAAAGCAGGTCCATCAAATCAATCGATCGTGCCAAACGCCAGAGGATCAGAAGCCATACTTCCATCACCACCATTGCTCCCATCGGTGGCGGTTCCGAAGATGCAATCAACTATGAATCGATCTCGTCCAAATTTACCACTTTCTTCAAAAGCATCTGACCGCGTAAAGCAGCTTCCCAACCGATCGGTAGCCTTCGAACGACTGTCGCCGATTTCCGATTCGCCAATTGATGCACGAGCAGCACAACGCTCGATTTTACGCGATCCTTTGCCCAGATTCCCCGGACAGAGTCAACAAGATACCGCCAGTAGACAGCCACTCGACTTGGAAAAGGAAATTAAAAACTGCAAACAAGTAATAGAAGAGCTCGAGCGGAACGCTCGAGCGCAAAATGCAGAACTACAAATATTACTTGCAAGCAGCCAACAAGAACGATTGACTGCTGAATTTAATAAACAAAATCCTTCATCACGAAGCTTCAGCGGAGCTTTCCCGAAAGCTACATCTATGCGAAGTTTGCCAGTACCTACAAATTCCCATCGTACAGGTATGCCAATACGACCAGAATTGAAGATAAGTGAAATCCCGAACAACAACAAAAATCTTCCAAATGATCAAGATACATTCTGCCAGCGCCAAACCCAATCAGAGGATTTCTTACAAGTGCCTTTGTTGCATAATAAACGACCCACGACCAAGACCACTAACATCGGCCTGTCGGATGGCTATCTGACTTCCCGCCCAGATGAAAAAAAATATCCTAGTACGTCAGAGAAGCAGTTCAATTTGCCGAATCACACGGCCGATGCCATCTTAGCGATGCCCTTTCTAGGGGATGAGGAAATCGTACGAGAATCACGAAACGCATTTACAACTCAACTGATAGATGAACAGGCTCCAGCTTTTGGACAAAAGGGGTTCACGTCGAATAACTTATCGGTGCCTTTGAGACCAGAAAACTTACCCACACATCAGCAGCTGGCGGCACGACAGTCTCTGGCTCGAGACCTACCTACATTTTCCGGGAATCCAACAGAATGGCCTATCTTTATAGCCAATTATCGCTACACAACGGAAGCCTGCGGTTTCACGAACGGTGAAAATATGCTACGCCTTCAAAGGAGTCTGCAAGGCCAAGCGCTCGATGCAGTGCGCAGTCGTCTGATTTTCCCATCTGCAATCCCACAAGTGATTGAAATATTGCGAATGCGATACGGCAGACCGGAGGTGTTGATCAACGTGTTGCTCCAAAAAGTACGGGCCATTCCCCCACCAAGATCAGACCGGTTGGAAAGCCTTATCGAATTTGGCACAGCCGTTCAGGAATTGGTAGACAACATTGATGCAGCGAATGAACCAGCCCATCTAGTGAATCCGGCCCTTCTTCAAGAGCTAGTCATGAAGCTCCCAACCGATCAAAGAATGATGTGGGCTGGGTTTAGACGAAGCATAGCTGCTGTGGACCTAAGGACATTCGGGAGTTATATGGCAATAATTGTGGAAGATGCAAGTAGCGTCGTGGTGTATGAAGGTGATGGCAAAAAATCAAATGTACGGGAAAAATCTAAGTTCAAAGGAACTGTCCTTTCCCACGCGGAAGGAAACATAACCGAACAGCAAAACGAGCGACCACTTCCTCCCAATGCCGAAGAGCATCCGTTGGAGTTCTACAGATGTGCGATTTGCGAAGAAAATGGACACAGAGTGCGTGAGTGTGATGTGTTTCGCTCGTTGCATGTGGATGAAAGATGGCTTCGAGTGCGAGCTCTGCGATTGTGTTGGAATTGTCTATCTTCTCACGGACGTCGGGCGTGTCGAGTGAAGGGAGTATGTGGAATCGACGGGTGCAAAAATAGGCACCATACACTACTGCATTCATCTAGAGAAGACAAGGCAAACGTGGGTCAAATCCTTACACACAGACTATTCGATACAGCAGCACTCTTCAGGATAATTCCCGTCACACTTTTCAGCAAGGACAGGCAAATCGCTACATACGCCTTCTTAGACGAGGGGTCTGACTTGACACTTATTGAAAGTGACCTAGTCTCAGGTCTGGGAATACGCGGCAGTCCCAACCCTTTGTGTCTGCGATGGACTGCAAATACTTCACGATTGGAAAACGAATCTCACTCCGTCCAGTTGAGCATATCCGGTATTGCAACGGAATCTAAAAGGGAAACTATGAACGCCAGAACTGTAAAACATCTCGGTTTACCATATCAAAGCTTTTACGCAGAAGAAGCGGCTCAGAAGTATGGTCATCTGCGTGGTATACCGTTGGCCAGCTACGAGAACGCGAAACCAAGGATGCTTATCGGATTAGATAATCTTCGACTTGCCGTGCCATTGAAAACAAGAGAAGGAAACAGCGGCCCAGTAGCCGTTAAAATCAGACTCGGGTGGTGTGTTTACGGACCGCGCAACCTAAATGCTAGTAAAGCCTACAATCTCCACGTGTGCCAATGCTCCTGCGATAATAACTTAGAAACTGCGCTGAAGGATTTCTGTGCCTTAGATAATTTAGGAGCTCAAGCTGAGATTCCTATTACGAAAGAAGATCAAAGAGCAATAGATATTTTAGAAACCACCACCAAAAAGATCGGAAATTTTTTCGAAACTGGCTTGCTATGGAAAAAAGACCTGGTCGAACTTCCCGACAGCTATCCCATGGCCAAAAGAAGGCTGGAATGCTTCGAACGACGAATGGAAAAAAATCCGGCTCTTAAAGAGAATGTCCACCGTCAGATTAGGGAATACGAACTGAAAGGTTACGCTCATGTTGCCACTCAACAAGAACTAAATGAGGCGGACCCCAGTCGCATTTGGTATCTTCCGATCGGCGCCATCGTGAACCCAAAAAAACCAGGAAAGGTGCGTGTTATCTGGGACGCAGCCGCAAAAGTCAAAGGAACTTCATTGAACAGCGTATTGCTCAAAGGTCCCGATCAACTTGCCTCTCTCCCGGCAGTACTGTTTGGGTTTCGCATGTACCGCGTCGCTCTGACTTCTGACATCAGGGAAATGTTCCACCAAATAAAAATTCGCAACGCAGACAAACACTCCCAGAGGTTCTTGTGGCGGTTCGATCGTGACTCTAGCCCTAAGATTTATCTGATGGATGTCGCTACCTTCGGAAGCACCTGCTCACCGGCATCCGCTCAATTTGTCAAAAACCGGAACGCAGAGATGCACTATGAGCTTTTTCCGGAAGCCTCTAGAGATATCATATCCCATCACTATGTGGACGACTATTTGAAAAGCTTCAGCACGGAAGAAGAAGCCACAAAGGTAGGCAATGACGTCCGTATCGTCCACGGGAACGGTGGGTTTCAGCTACACAATTGGAGATCCAATAGCCAGAAGGTGCTTGAACAACTTGGAGTTGAAGACACCCTCAAAGTGAAGGAACTGGTAGAAATTACACAGACCGAGCGCGTTTTAGGAATGCTGTGGGAACCCACTACAGACGTGCTAAGCTTTTCCACACAGTTGAGTCACGAAGTGCAAAACCTGGTCGCGTCTTCAACGCGCCATACAAAACGTCAAGTCCTCAGATGCGTGATGACATTATTCGACCCGCTCGGACTCCTTGCTCCCTTTTTGATTCACGGCAAAGTACTTATTCAAGACTTATGGCGAACAGGAATCGAGTGGGACGACGAAGTACCCGACAGAGTCTATGAAAGATGGTTGAAGTGGATCGAAGTTATAGCACACATAGAAGAGATTCGAATTCCCAGATGCTACTTCCCGCAAGCCACGAAACACACTTACGATAATGTCCAGCTTCATTTATTTGTCGACGCTAGCGAAGTTGCCTATGCTTGTGCAATCTACTTACGCACTATCGTAAGTGGGCAACCGCAGTGTTGCCTGATCGGAGCCAAGGCGAAAGTCGCACCTCTGAAGCCCTGGTCGATCCCTAAACTTGAACTTCAGGGATGTGTGCTAGGGGTTAGATTGATGACCTACGTAAAGCAACACCACGCAATCACGATCTCAAGCACACATATTTGGACCGATTCCCGAACGGCACTCGCTTGGATCAAAGCAGACCCCCGGAACTACAGACCGTTTGTGTCGAATCGAGTCGGAGAAATATTGGAGCACACGGAACCAAGTCAGTGGCGTTGGGTACCATCGCGGTCGAACCCGGCGGACGAAGCTACAAAATGGGGAGTAGGACCATTTTTTGATCGCAGTAGTCAATGGTTCAATGGACCTCATTTCCTGCAACTGACCGAAGAAGAGTGGCCGAAACCAAAGGAAGAATTAACCGCTACGACCGAAGAAATGCGGGCCTCAGTCTTGCACCATCGTTCCTGGAAGCCAGTTATTATCTACGAAAAATATGCGTCTTGGGAAAAACTGCAGCGAGTGGTTGCATACGTGCTGCGACACATTCACAACCGATTAAAATTGCAACCCAGGTACGACTCACATCTCCAACAACACGAACTGAAATCTGCCGAAGAAAACATTATTCAAATGGTTCAGTTCGAGTGTTTCTCCGAAGAAATAGCTGCCTTAAAAGAGAAAAGCCCGGATCGGAATCCTATCACTGAGAAAAGTTCACTCTATAAGCTAGCACCCACAATTGACGATCGAGGGCTCCTGCGGCAAACTGGTCGTATTGGAGCTGCAAAGGAAGTACCATACGACACGAAGTTTCCACTAATACTTCCCGGAAAACATTACGTAACCGAGCTGTTAGTTGATCATTTCCATCGTAAATTCTGCCATCGAAACTCCGAAACAATCGTAAACGAGTTGCGTCAGGTTTACGAGATTCCCAATCTACGTGTTTTGGTTAAAAGCATCGGTCGCAAGTGTCTCCTGTGCCAAATACGACGCACACGACCAGTCTACCCCCCAATGGCACCGCTTCCTCCGGCTCGCTTAGCGCATCACGAGCGGGCTTTCACCTATACCGGACTTGATTATTTCGGACCCTTACTCGTCAAGATAGGACGAGCCAACGTAAAAAGGTGGATAGCTCTCTTCACGTGTCTTACGACAAGAGCCGTCCACCTGGAAGTCGCTTATAGTCTCACCACTGCGTCGTGTATTTCTACCGTGCGAAGATTCGTAGGTCGCCGTGGGGCTCCAGCAGAGTTTTACAGCGATAACGGAACAAACTTCCAGGGAGCCGAGCGAATTTTAAGACATCAAGTAAGCCAGGGGTTGTCGGAAATCTTCACTTCTAGCGATACAAAGTGGAGCTTCATTCCACCAGGAGCTCCGCATATGGGCGGCGCGTGGGAGCGCCTAGTACAATCGGTAAAAGCGGCCATGAGCGAGGCATACAGCGAGGGTAAGCTGGATGATGAGGGCCTACAGACTTTAATCGTAGAGGCTGAGCGAATTGTAAATACAAGGCCTCTTACATACTTACCACTGGATTCGTCCCACTCTGAAGCTCTAACTCCCAACCATTTCCTGCTGCTGAACTCCAATGGTAAAAGACGGATAAACGACGAGGATAGCTCGCGGGTAGGTTATGCATCAAAAACCGTGGATTTCGAAGTGAGAAGAAGTCACTTGGGAGCTTCCTGGGATTTAATACAGCGTCAGTTGGAAACTTTCTGGAAACGATGGTTGACGGAGTATCTTCCGGTTATCCGGAGACAATCAAAATGGTTCGAAAAGGTTCGACAACTAGAAGCAGGTGACCTAGTATTGGTAACGGATCCAACTAAACGGTGCGGCTGGGAACGAGGTCGTGTCGATCGTGTGCTGATGAATGACGATGGCCAGGTGAGAAGAGCGGTGGTTCAAATAGGCAAGACAAAGCACGTTCGTCCGGTGACCAGATTAGCTCTTCTAGATGTTAAAGGTGTAGTCCCACGAGTACCAGGGATACACCCGGGGGAGAATGTTGCCGCAGCGAACGAAGAAATGGCCACACTGGAGCTAACACGTGCCTACGATGTCAGTCAACGAGCAAAACAGAACGTCAAACAAACATAGATCACTTTTTCCTCATAATCTCCTACGGTATTGTAAACACGCGAAATCTCCACGCAGCGCTGTGAAAGCAAGTCCGTTAAAAGTTTATATTTATCATTATAATCATTTCTATCGCGTAATATCGAATCCCTGATAAACCCTTCATTACTGTCGAGGTCATAAGTTCGTGCTACAAGTTGGAATAGTCGACTTAGTAAGGTAAATTTAGTCCCTTAACGGTATCCTATATGCTGATGAACACGTGAAACTCTTCCAACTATTAGATCGGAGATTTATCGAATAGCCGCCAAGATTCCGAAGAACAGTCTAAAGCATCCGTTTAGCGAATTTAGACTTACTGGTACATCTTATGAAACCTATTAATATTATTAAGCTCGTAAATTAACATTAGAATAATTACTCTAGGAGAGTACATCAGAATTGAGGTTAGGTCATAACTGTCCCTGCAGGAGCGCTAAAACCTACCAACCCTTACTGAATTGTAAGTAAATTCTAAGATAATGTTCTATCTGAACCCTAAAACTTATTAAAATACAATCTTCTAGTTTGAAGCAGTTGCTATCAGAACCAGTATCGAGTTTTAATCACGCCCGCAGTGACAATCGGACTTAATTTATGGGTACTTGCTAGGGTTGGTCGATCTTAGATCGACTTTTGAAAGATTGATCCTTAAAATACAGAGTCGAAATTTTTGGATCGATTTCTAGCCTGAAAAAAAATCGATTATTTTCGATCTTTTGAATTGGTTTTCTCGGTGAAGTGGATATATTAATAAATTGGACCAAATAAGAGAATTCATAATTTTTCGCTTGCCACAGCACACTGGTAACTAATATTCAATTTGTAAAATTAGATTTCGTGAATTCTGAGTTACGAAGTAACGATTTTAAGTGTTTCTTGGAAAATTTGGCGAAACTCCGGTTCGTCTCGGATATCCGGATTTTATTGGAGAGCCCGGATTTTGCCAGAGTATTTCTTGTTCTCGTTATCAATGAAAATTTAAAAAAAAAGCGTTTTAAAATTTTTTATTTATGCGTCCAAAACGAAATTTTATGAACAAGTTTAAAAAAAATCATAAAAGTTTTTTTCTAAGCCTGAAATACGATTTCAAATCCGCTGGTTAACAATTAATAGAAAAAAAAATCAGCATTTTTTTTTATATTTGATGGATATTTCTCAGGTTTCAACTAAATTAAAGATGACAATTTTGAAAACAAATGCCCAAATTTTGAAAGACTTTAAATAAAATAGCCCGGAATCATCCGGCCCGAAAAAGAATTAAAAAAAATTCTGGGAACCTTAATCATTGTGCATTTTTCAACAAAAATTCATAATATTTTATATGAAATAACAGCAATTCCTCAACAGATTAAAAGAAAAAATATCTTAGCTTAGCTTAGCTTAGCTTGATTGACTACTCACATCCACCTTTAATCTTTGAGTCCGAAATGCTTCTTCAACATTTTCTTTCGTATGAATATACCAATGCTAGATGGAATTATTTTTTCAATGTTTTCATTATTTGGAAAATATCGTTATGAAAATAAATACATTTCGAACTTCGAGATCGTAGGCGTGGTTCAGTAGAACGAGTTCCACATCGCCAATGGTTGCTACTCCGAGATTGACCGAAGCCATCAGTTTTGTTCAGAGGTCAAATGAATAGAGCCTGGGATTGGCATCACATTCACAATGCTCAAACCTGATGCTCTCTCTTTTTACATCAATAACGGCGCCGGCCACGTCCTGGTAGTCAATGGATAGATTGGAAAATATAGAAAAGGATGAAAGATCAATCTTGTGCTTTAGGACCGAGGTCACCTCTGCATCCTAGCAAAATAATTTTGGTTTGGAAATTTGGGTAAAAGGAGGTGATCGGGATACACTTTTGACTAGTGTAATTAAAACTATCAAACCTATTCTTCTAAACTCCTACTATTGCCTAATGAAATTAGTTTATGACTTTTTCCCCAATACTATTTCCCATCTCAATTTCACTTTAAGTATCACTACTAAAACTTAATTTAAAAAAAAATCTGCCTTAATTTTGAAAACTTTAAAAAAAGATCTATTTCTCATTTAAAAGAAATTAAAATTTATTGAATAAACAAGTTGAATACGTGTTTGACGAATTTTTAAAATATATCGCAAATCAATCACAAGTGTTACTATACTTTAATGTTTTGATTGAAAAATAACAAAAATTGAAAACTTGTGTAAAATTGATTGATTACGCTCACTGTCTCCAAAGTAAGTTAGCCAAATTTTTAATGATTCAATTTGGATAAAATTACACAGAAAATGAAATATTCTTGGGAGGAAACCTAAAAACAAATCTTGAACTCTTTTGTTTGGAATATTTAAAAAAAAATTATAACTAATATAGGATAAAAATATGTATAAATAAAAGAAAGCAAAGTGTTTCTCTTAAAACACATTACCCAGTAAACGAGGTAATCCTTCAGGTTCATTTAAACCATAGCAAAGTAATTAATTCGTAGTTTCTCAAAAATTGAACACCAATTTTAGTTAGTTTTTCTTTTGAGTACTAAACATAATATTTTTAAAAAAATCTCTATTTCCCTGATATTTATAAAAAAGAATGACAAGTGAAAATATTTATAAATGCTGTGATTGTGATACTCATTAACATTATATTTTTAATTCATTTTTTTTTTAATTGAATAAACGCCAAGAATTTGAAAAGATCATCAATCAAATCTCAAGATGATAAAATATCTTAATTTCATCAAAATTACGAAATAATTATGCAAATTTTTGATGTGGCACAAATATTCATGAACATTTTTCAAATTAAAAACATTGTTGTATTGAAACTAAATTTGAACCGTATTAAAGGTAGAGAATAACGAAAATACTTAGCTTGAATATCTCCCAGAGACCAACGCACATGAATGGTCCTCCGAGCGTTTCTTTACCGCTTTGTGTGAACGGCCGACATCAATCAAGAAGTTTGGAAATTTTATATCGAGTAGCACCACCTGGATCACGCTCCGGTTATCCGAAGATTTCTTGATAGTTATTCGAATTTATAACTGTTTCTGTTCACATTTTATAACTTTTTGGCACAAATTAAATTTTACAGCCGGAAAAAACACCAGATTAAAAGAAAAAATATCTTATGATAAAATAAAAAAAAAACAAAATAAAAAAAACATTATTTTTATGTTATCTTGGTTTAAGAACTTATTACAAAGATTGTGAAATGAAATTATCGAATCAGAAATGGTTGAATAGAATATTTGAATTTATTGACAATTCTTTAGAGGAACGATTTTTGAAACCGTAATTGTGGGCCTAAACTTCAATCCGAATCAATCATTTAACAAAATGCTCATAATTATTAGTCACATAGAAGTCCATGGCAACACCCAAAAATCAACATTGAAATCATCATATTTTTGGCGTACATTTAGGGTAAGGTTGCCAGAATTTTTTCAGCAAATGTTCGGGCAGGACAAATCTGGGAAATTTTATACAAAAACATGGAAAAATCCGGGTATTTGATTTAAAAATTGACGATTAAATATCCGAGCAATATCCAGGCAAATTTTGTCAAAATTCAAAAATTAATTAAAAAAAAGTCTTGAAAAAATAATGGAAAAAATTGTATTCATTAAAACTCTTTTACCGATTTTAAATCGTATTTAATGCTTCCAAAAACCTATCATGATTATTTTTATAAAACTTTTTCGAAACATTTCGTTTTGGAAGCATAAATAAAAAAAATTATAACATAATTTTTTTTGTCGTTTGATTTGCCAAATTAGGTGAATAAATCCAGGAAGAATACTGGCATTTTTCAATGAAAAGCGGGCCACTGGGTCGGGCCGGACTGTTCCAATATTTTGTATAAAATTCTCAGGCAAACCAAAATAAAACCGAGCAATCTGGCAACCTTAATTTCGTTGCTAGTATACATACATTCAAGGGGCCATTGTGAGCAAACAAGAAATGTTGGGTTTTGCTTGTAGAAAACCGATCCATGATTCGGGATACCAGAGGAATTTTTTACTTTTTCTCATTTAGAAAAAAATAT
Source organism: Uranotaenia lowii (assembly GCF_029784155.1). Lineage (NCBI taxonomy): Eukaryota > Metazoa > Arthropoda > Insecta > Diptera > Culicidae > Uranotaenia > Uranotaenia lowii. The sequence continues at coordinate 38,116,013 of NC_073693.1, forward strand.
AAAAAAAAAGTTCGATTATTAAGATTTATGTTTTCGACAGGAATGATATATAGTAGTTTTATTCAAACAACGGTGGTTTTTTAAATTCCCGACGTTTCGACCAGTTTTATTGGTCTTTTTAAAGGAATTTGCTGTCTGTTGTTTTTGTCGATTTCGTTTCAGTCCAACGGTCATTTTAATTCAAACCGAACGTTAACTGTGTGATGCTGATGAAAACTTTTTCGTTCCATCCCACAGTGGTCAAAAATACGAAAAACGTGATCGTTGCTTATAGCTTTTTTAGGTCACATTTAAGCATATTGGTGTCTTCGGAGAAGTTTGTCAGTAAAATCAGCTCTATAATAAAAAACTATTATTGTTCTGATTAATCCCCCTACAAGTGAGATAAAATTTCTAACTTCTCTGTTATAGGTTTTAGCTCTTTGATGTCTACAACAAACTTGTTTAAAATCAAATTTTCTACAACTTTGTCTCAGATGCCAAGTTTCTAAAATAATTAATATCCGAGATATCGGCCAAATAAGAAACTTAACCTTTAAAAATCAGTTTATTAATAATAACTTTTTTCAGTTAATTTTAAGTTTAATAATATGTTCCACAAAGTTGTTTGTCTTACTAAAATACACCACTTTGTTGAACATTTTAAGTTTGTAAAATGTGATACTGCAGAGCTATGTTAAAAAAAATACGTAAAATATGGCTTTTTCACGCCTTATTTTACAAACCCGCTTTAGATGCAAAATAAAGTCGAAGATTTTGTCTACAAGATACAGGTACAACCGTCAGTATCTCCTTGTATCCAAGCGAGATACATCAATTTTAATTTTCCATGTTTACATTAAAAACAACGATTTCTATGAAACTATAGCGCATTCTACCACGTGTGTTATAATATGTGTTATAATACAAATACGCTTCCAAATCTTTGCTTCTGACATCGCGCAGGGAAGAGCTAGAAGAAAACACACGTGGTAGAATGCGCTATATGTAGTTTCATAGAAATCGATGTTTTTAATGCAAACATGGAAAATTAAAATTGATGTATCCCACTTGGATACAAGTGGATACTGACGGTTGTACCTGCATCTTGTAGACGAAATCTTTGACTTTATTTTGCATCTAAAGCGGCTTGCCCGATGTTGCCCGGTGTTTGTAAAATAAGGCGTGAAAAAGCCCTATTTTCGGTATTTTTTTAACATAGCTCTGCAGTATCACATTTTACAAACTTAAAATGTTCAACAAAGTGGTGTATTTTAGTAAGACAAACAACTTTGTGGAACATATTATTAAACTTAAAATTAACTGAAAAAAGTTATTATTAATAAACTGATTTTTAAAGGTTAAGTTTCTTATTTGGCCGATATCTCGGATATTAATTATTTTAGAAACTTGGCATCTGAGACAAAGTTGTAGAAAATTTGATTTTAAACAAGTTTGTTGTAGACATCAAAGAGCTAAAACCTATAACAGAGAAGTTAGAAATTTTATCTCACTTGTAGGGGGATTAATCAGAACAATAATAGTTTTTTATTATAGAGCTGATTTTACTGACAAACTTCTCCGAAGACACCAATATGCTTAAATGTGACCTTAAAAAAGCTATAAGCAACGATCACGTTTTTCGTATTTTTGACCACTGTGCATCCGTTGAATTATACGAGCAGCAATCAATGGTTCCCTAGCCTAAAACGAAATCGACAAAAACAACAGATAGCAAATTCCCTCGAAAAAGATCAACAAAACTGGTCGAAACGTCGGGTATTTCAAAAACCACCGTTGTTTGATCTACATAGAAGACCGTAAAAGCCAAGATTAAATTACTATATTTTCGATCAATTAAAAACTTTCTTTACAATGGATTTTTTTTTTCGAAGATCTTTTAAAAAGTAATAAGGATCTATTTTTCCGCCTTCTAGTATTCCAAATATTTTTTTGAAAATAAAATATTGGTAACTAATAAGCGGTACATTGAGTTTCAAAAATAAGTGGTTTTCTTGCAATTGAATGCACACCTAAGTATTTAAGTTGTTTTCGAATGAAAAAGTGATATTTTCGCAAAAACTTACATTCAAAATTAATGTTGAAGATATTTTTATGAAAGTTCTGTTTTGGAAAGTGATCAAATTAGGAAATAACTGGTTGAAATAATTGGAATTTTATGCTGCTTCTGTTTACCAAACAGACATATTTAAAGGTTTTTTCTGGATTGAACGGAATGTTTGAGTTGTTCATCGCACTAGAAGAAGATTAAAAATCATTTAGATTTTTTATAGATTTTTTCAAGTGTCGTGTCTTATTTATGATAAACTGCACTTCTGAAATGTCTGCTCTTATGTGAGAGTTGTTTGCAATTTTCGCTGACTGAATGTTTAAGTCAAGGCTAATCTCTGGGTCACAGTTTAAAAGTTAAAATCTCTTTTACAGAAAATCAAGGGTAACTGAAATGAGCGTTTTATCAAAAGTTTTGTTACTTGGGTATGTCCCAATGATATTCTAATTCATTTTATGACAGTCGTCTTAAAACAATCTTCGTCAAGCGTTACGCAATACAAAATATGTCAAATTTTAATAAGCCTTAACAACAACTGGAGTTATAGACTTATTTACTTTTCAATGATGTTTGAATGTCTACCAAAATGACAAAAAAAAAATTAAATTCTGGATTCTGATATGTAAGAGTTTGAAACGACTGAGTGCATTTTAAAGGATGCATATTTTGAAGATGATATAAGTTTAAAAAAAGTTCTCACGATACAAGTTAAGTTCTTCGATGAGCAATGCAACAAAACTATTTTAGTTTTGTTCAATTGGAATGTGGAACAGAATCTTTCCTTAAATTGGCCTGTATTCTCGCCTAAAGTTCCGGAACCGGAAGTTCTCCGCCGAAACCAACGTTCGCCAAACATCTCGAACGCTCACAGACCATACAACTTTTTTTGCTCCGTTCGTCGTTCATCACATATGTGTTCTCGATACGCGGAGACGGACGTGATTTTCCGCCCGGTTTCCAATTGAAGGGTGGATTTTTCCACGTCAGACGTTGTCAAACGCCTTCTTCTCGTCGTCGTCGTCGTCGTTGTTGTTGTTGTTCTTCTTGATCATCTTTTGCTTTGTTCCCAAATTGTACGTACGTAAAAGGTACCATCAACATTCGCAAAGTTTCCTCCCCACAAATGAATCAAACTCTAAGCTCCCAATAATGTTAGAGTAGCTTCTGGGTGTACACCGAATACGTGAGATGAGTACGACATTTCGGTTTGTGCCCTCTCTCTAATGCAGCCAGGCAGCTGTCGCGATTGAAGCCACGGTTTGTTCATGATGTGACTCGCCTTTGAGGTGGGGAAGCAAGTGGGTGGATGTTTGGAGACACATCACGTGGTCTGAGGTCCCCTGATTTTGTGGGTCGAACGCCATGAGCCAAGAGCCAAGAGCGAGCAAGCGAATGTTCCCAATCAAACAGCATAAACAATCAACTTTCTTTCCAGTCAGCTGCGTTAAGTTCCAGTTCGAAATTTGTTGTTGGTAATTCTCAAAGGCTCTGGCGGCGAGCGAGGAGGACGCTTCTTGCATGATCTATCTACTGAATGGTGGTTAATGTTCCTGCTGTCACTGAATTGTTTCATTGGTGGTCGCGTACTTGAACTATTTGCTGCCGTACGCGTTAGCATTGCTGATGATTAGAATCCCCTCGAACGAATGACGACAACAAGCAAGCATTATTGCACGTTTAACCTGTTTTGTGATAGCTTACCTGCTTCTCTGAAGTCACTTTCTATTGAAATCAATAGGATGTGGGTGAGCACGTTCACGTTTAGGTTCAATGAAAGTCAAAGTTATGTTAAAAAAATTCAATTACTCTGCGGGATTTTTAATATGGCGAAAATGAACTTTTGACGAAAAGAATTTTTTTTTTAATCAGTTTAATAAGTCAGAAATCAGAAAAGATTGACGTTATGATAAAACTCCCGTTTATGATTTTTTGTCTGAAATTTAAAAATAATCACGAAAATATTACAAAAATATCAAACAGTTAATATAGACAACTTCATTTTGTAGCCTCTGCAGCAAAATTCAACAGTTGAAATCGATTGGTTGTTTCTTATTATTAATCCGCCCAATATTTTTTTATGCGTTACAGTTCTTGGAATGGTAATTTGAAAATTCTGACTAAAACAGCAATATTTCTCTTGTTTCGGGGCTGATCGATAGAACCGGTACGCTTTCTGATGAATATTATTTTATTGTGAAAATCTTGCGATGGTATTCTCAAAATCCAGTGCAAAGTTGGATTAAGGTGTTAAAAACTCTGAATAAAAGCAAATTGATAAGAAGAAACCTTTGCAAACTCGTTAAAAAATGTGTGCTTCGTATTATGAGAATCAAAATGTGCACGAATATGTAAAATTACGTCAACTTTCCAATCCACTTTATTACATTTTTCCACTGTGACTTTTGACAGTTTTGACAGTTCATTGATTGAGAAGTATTATTTTTACACCATTTTTTTTTTACATTTTTTGTGGTTTAAATGTTGAAAAAAATCCCAAAAATATATCCTTAGCTTCAATTTTCAGCTCTCTTGAACATTAAGTGAATTTTTTTTAGTATTTGGTAGCTGGTCTATAGTTTTTTCTCCGAAGCATGTTTTCTGATATTTTTCTTATACTTCGATAAACTAAAAAATAAATAGCTAAATATTGTCTGAAAAACATAATTGAGTTTGCATTACGAGGTTTCGAAAGCTATATATTTTATGCAAAAATCGGATGAAAAACTAAATAAATCTTAATTCTTTTAAAAATATAATAGTTTCTTTTGCTAATAGCTCATTTACTAGTAATTGGACATTCAATATATTGACAGCATTTTGCTGCCTGTGAAAAGTACTATAGGACCTATTTTTCCAATTTCCAATGCAAATGAAGGAAACTGTGCAAATTATTTTGCACAGTTTCCTTCATAATCCATAATTTTCCATTTGATAACTGACAAAACAGTTCATTATTCATAGAATTACTGTGTGTGAGTGGTGGAAAAATATTCAGAAACTCTGAATGTCTAACAATTTTTTCTCCAATAAGCTGAGCTGAAAGTGTTGCCTAGTTATGAATCATTAGAACCTATCCTAAAAAATCTTTTTTTTTTTAAGTTCCAGAGCTCGTAAGTTATACCAAGGATATGAGACAGATGATTTCTGATAGACGACCAAACTTATGAAAAATTCTGATGCAAACAAATTCCAGCACAGGCGTGGTCCAAGCGGCAAAAAACCGTTACAAAATACCCGTAAAATCTCGAATTTCTTGAAAAACTTTGAACTTCCCCTAGAAGATGTGCTTTTGAATTTCCAAAAATTTTCTACTCCGTGGGGGCGTTGGTTCAACGAAAAAGTTTGCTTATGACTTATTTTTTTTTTATTTATTTATTTACATAGTATTCCGTCTCACGACATAACTTGACGAACATAATTCCTAAAATTCACTCGGTTCATAGCAACCGTTCTCCAATTTCTCGGGCACCCCACGTTCGCCAGATCACGCTCCACTTGGTCTAACCACCTCGCTCGTTGCGCCCCCGCTCGTCTTGTTCCTACCGGATTCGTAGCGAACACCTGTTTTGCAGGACAGTCGTCCGGCATTCTCGCAACATGTCCCGCCCAGCGTATCCGGCCAGCCTTCACCACCTTCTGGATACTGGGTTCGCCGTAGAGGCGCGCGAGCTCGTGGTTCATCCTTCGCCTCCACACTCCGTTCTCCTGTACGCCGCCAAAGATGGTTCTTAACACTCGTCGCTCGAATACTCCGAGTGTACGCAGGTCCTCCTCGAGCAATATCCATGTCTCGTGCCCGTAGAGAACAACCGGTCTAATAAGCGTCATATACAGGTTACACTTCGTACGAGGGCAAAGTCTTCTCGACCGCAGTTGCTTGTGGAGTCCATAGTAGGCACGACTTCCGCTGATAATTCGCCTCCGGATCTCACGGCTGGTGTCATTGTCTGTGGTCACCAGTGAGCCGAGATAGACAAAGTCTTCGACTATCTCCAGCTCGTCGCCGTCGATCATGACCTTGTTATTACTGGACAAGCGGGTTCGGTCGGTCTCGGATCCGCAGGCCAGCATGTACTTCGTCTTGGACGTATTAATCATCAACCCAATCCTTCCTGCTTCGCGTTTCAGTTTGCGGTAGATCTCCTCCACCGCCGCAGATGATCTGCCGACTATATCAATGTCATCGGCAAAGCAGATAAGTTGACTGGATCTGTTGAAAATCGTGCCCCGCATTTCGCCCACCGCTCGTCGAATAACACCTTCTAGCGCCACGTTGAACATCATGCAGGATAGACCATCACCTTGTCGAAGCCCCCTGCGCGATTCGAATGAACTCGACAATTCACCCGAAATCCGCACACAGCACTGCGTTCCATCCATCGTCGCCTTGATCAGTCTGATCAGCTTCCCGGAAAAGCCGTTCTCGTCCATGATTTTCCATAGCTCGTTACGGTCGATCGTGTCGTATGCGGCTTTGAAGTCGATGAATAGATGATGCGTAGGGACTTGGTGTTCACGGCATTTTTGGAGGATTTGCCGTAATGTGAATATCTGGTCCGTCGTAGACCGTCCCTCCATGAAGCCGGCCTGATGACTTCCCACGAATCTGTTTGCTTGTGGCGTGAGGCGGCAGAGTAGGATTCGGGACAACACTTTGTAGGCGGCATTGAGGACAGTGATCGCTCGGTAGTTCTCACAGTCCAATTTGTCGCCCTTCTTGTAGATGGGGCATATTACCCCCTCCTTCCACTCCTCCGGTAGCTGTTCTATGTCCCAGATCCGGACTATCAACCGGTGTAGGCAATCGGCCAACCTGTCCGGGCCCATTTTGATGAGTTCAGCTGCGATGCCATCCTTCCCAGCCGACTTGTTTCTATTCAGCTGGCGAATGGCTTCCTTAACTTCACTCATCGTTGGGAGTGGCTCCTCTTCGTCGTTGGCTACGCCGGCGATGTACCTTCCCCCACCGTCTTGATCTCCTGCATGTGCGCCGTTCAGGTGTTCATCGAAGTGCTGCTTCCACCTTTTGATCACCTCACGATTGCCCGTCAGGATACCCCCGTCCTTATCCCGGCACATTTCGGCTTGCGGCACGTAGCCTTTGCGGGATGCGTTGAGTTTCTGATAGAACTTTCGTGTTTCTTGGGAACGATGCAGCTGCTCCAGCTCCTGGAGCTCCTCCTCCTCCAGGCGGCGCTTTTTCTCCTGGAAAAGTCGGACTCGCTGCCTCTTCCGCTGTCGGTGATTTTCCACATTTCGACGGGTGCCTCTTTGCACTACTGCCGCCCGCGCGGCATTTTCTTCGTCCATCACCCTCCTACACTCCTCGTCGAACCAGTCGTTCCGTCGAGATCGCTCCACATAACCGATGACGTTCTCCGCAGCACTGTTGATGGCTGTTTTGATGGTATCCCAACAGTCCTCGAGAGGGGCTTCGTCAAGCTCGCCCTCTGCCGGCAGCGCTGCTTCGACCGATTGCGCGTAGTCTGCCGCGACCTCAGGTTGCTTCAGTCGCGCGATATTTAACCGAGGCGGGCGCCGGTTTCGCGTGTTGTTCACTACGGAGAGTTTTGGGCGCATCTTCACCATCACCAGATAATGGTCCGACTCGATGTTGGCGCCCCGACAGGATCTGACGTCGATGATGTCCGAAAAGTGCCGGCTGTCGATCAAAACGTGGTCTATCTGTGATTGAGTTTGGTACGGTGATCTCCAGGTGTACTTGTGTGGGAGGCGGTGCTGAAAAAAGGTACTACGTACGGCCATTCGTTTGGAGGCGGCGAAATCAATGAGTCTGAGGCCGTTTTCGTTGGTCAACTGGTGCGCGCTGAACCTTCCAATTGTCGGTTTAAATTCCTCCTCCTGGCCGACCTGAGCATTGAAATCCCCGATGACGATCTTGATATCATGTTTTGGGCAACGGTCGTATTCACGCTCCAGCTGCGCGTAGAATTCGTCTTTGTCGTCACCGGTACTTCCGAGGTGAGGGCTGTGCACGTTGATGATGCTGATGTTGAAGAACCGGCCCTTGATTCTCAACCGGCACATTCGTGAGTTGATCGGCCACCACCCGATCACGCGCTTTTGCATCTTTCCCATCACTATAAAAGCTGTTCCAAGCTCGTGTGTGTTGCCGCAGCTCTGGTAGATGGCACGACCATCTGGATACGTTCGTACCGTGGAGCCCTTCCAGCATACCTCCTGCAGCGCTACGATGTCGAATTTGCGGCTCTTCAATTCGTTGGAGAGCACGTGGGTACTGCCCACAAAATTTAGAGATCGGCAGTTCCATGTTCCAAGTTTCCAATCGCTAGTCCCTTTTCGTCGCGTGGGTCTTTGCCGATTTCCATCCGAAATTTGTTGTTCGTTATTCGTTGCTTATGTTTTTTAGTAGTCACAGGCTCGCAAGGCCCGCAGCTAACCCCACTATCTCGCAGGAGGACCGTCGTGATGTTGCTGTTTTGGGTCCCGAACACCACCAGGACGTTGTTGCACTCCGCACGCCGCCCCTAACATGGAGAACAGACGCGTACGAAGCCCCCTAACTCATTCTGCATGCGACCAAAGCATCCACCGGGGTTGGGTACCCGATCTCCGCTAAGGTTGCTCGCACCCCAGCTAGTACCACGGGGAGGTAGAGAATCGGAGTTGCAAACAAGAGGTGATATGACCACTACCCGAAGGTTGGGTGTATGGGGTCTCGAGTTGCACATTGTCTACTTCACTAGCCATTGCTTATGACTTAAAGGCTTAAAATTGATGGAAAGTTTGTCTATCAAACTCAAACAGCTGTTACTTGCAATTCTCTGGACCGAATTATACCAATCAACTTCTGTTGAATTACTTATAGTGTTGACTTTGAATTTGCTAACCTTTTATCTATTTAATTTTTTAGTATGGTAATGAAATGTAGGGACAAATTTTTTAATTGTCACTAATATCTCTTATATGCCTAAATTTACATGAGCAAATTGTTATTACACTGAAAAACTTGAATATTTTTTCTTCTGAAGTCATACATTGATTGCCTTTACCATGCAGTTTCGTTTTAATTCTGTCAGAAAAAAGAAAACTATAAAAATACTCAAACTGTATACATATGTATGGAATCATAAGATTGGCAATTTCTTTAAATTTTCAGAAATAAAATTATTAGTAAGAAATTTAAATTGCAGTCAAATCCTCCATTTGAGTGATCAGTTTTCCAGTAGACACTTAAGAAACGTGTGAGTTCAATTGACAGTCTTTGGTACCTTCTAATCTTTTTGTTTGACACCAATATTTCACAAAATAAATTCAATCGTAATATACAACATGTTATGGCCTCATGAAATCCATTTTTAAGGAAGATTCAGCAACGGAAAGTTCATCACTATGATTTTTCTTTGTAGTTCAAAAAATCTTAAAAACCGAAGGAATCGGGACAAAATATTATAATAAAACACTACTTCAAGATAAAAAGATAAAACGAATTTGAAATTCAATTATAAATTTTGTTTGTTTACATTCGGTTAATTGACAGTTTTAAATCTTTACAAAGTGATGTCTAACTCACTACAAAATCCAATGCAGTACTATTCTCACTTGAGTTTACAAGGAATTCATAATTAGATTGCAAAATAACAATTGATTAAAAATTCTCTTGCACGAATGAATCTTCCCCTCGATTTTACATCATTCATATATAAATTATGAAACTTCAAACTAACATATATTAAGAAATTCATAAAAAAAATCCAATTTCATTTCATTTGTTTTAAAATCTATCACATCATTCATATAATGGATGATATAAAAAATTCAAGTATATACTACCAAACTGAAATTGAATATGAATATTTTAAATTTTAACAGTTAAAGTTTAAGATTTATAAATTTTTTAAAGATTTTTAAATTCAAGTTATTGCGTTAATAAAACACAACACATTCCAGAGCAACAATAAATCAAAAGAAGAAATTGTGGCGGTGTTTGTAATTTCTGACTTTCCTATGTGTCTTAAGAGCCAAAAAGGAATCAAAACTATTTATGAAATCTGTTTCAATATGAAGGAATTAATGTTTTGAGAAATAGATTTAAATTCATCTTCAAATCTCAAAATCTGCATTCATAATTACAACACAAAAAACTAAATTCACATTTTCCGAGGTGCCAAGAATTTGAAAACTGACTTTGACCTATTTATGGGAACTGAATGCAAGTTTGTATTTTTTCTATCGGCCCTGTTTTTCGGTATAACTTTAAAAAATACGAAATTAAAATTCATTGGAAAAATTTATGCTTTTTCTAGCAAAAGTGTACAGTATCAAAAAGATTTAGAAAGAAAGGTTCTAACTTCATGATCATTTTTTCTCAATTATATATAACTTGTATTATATATAATTAATATATTAATATATTTAATATTATTATTATTATAATTATTATTATTATTATTAATATTATTAAGGTATTAATATATTAAATATAACTGTGAGTAACTGTGAGTAAACTGTGACTTCTGGACGACAAAATTATAGAATTAAAAAAAAAATTGAATATATAATTTTTTCAAATCGTTGATTTTTAGGAACAAAATCTGTATCGTTTTTTTTGGGAATTAGTCATTTACTGCCATTCTTCCCTAAAATCTGCTTCGATGAATGAAATAATATATTCGATGAGAAAATAATATATAGAATCAAAATAATTATTTGTTGTTCATGTAGGTCATCAGTCATCTAAACTAATTAGCTTTCTGACAACAAATCTGACAGAAAAATCTAGTTAAAGACGCAAAATATTTCCAAAATCAGTTTGCATATGTTTTATTTTTTCCCTTGTGGGTTAAAACTTTCCCGTTATCAGTCGATTATTTTTTCGGCAACAAGGCAATCCATCAAGCTAGCATTCGAAAGAGCTTTTTCTGACTTTTGACTGATACTGCTGAATTACAAGATCTACACCAATAATATTGCCGGAATCTTATGTTATCTTTTCGCTCATCCACATAATTATGTTGAAATTTTAAGTTAAAATCCAGTTTAAGGTTTGAAACTCTACATCTGAAAGTTTGGCTATTTCAATTGCAATCGATAAATACTCTTCACTAAATTAACCTTTCATGGCTTCATTCCATGTTTTTTTTATTATAAATCAATATTATTTGAAGAGTTTGTAATAATGGATAGGTACCTACATGAAGAAAAAAAAACGGGTTTTTACTTTCTTTATAATTTATGTGTTGCTATTTCATTTGTTTCAGTACAATTAAAATTGAAATTTTGTATTATTATCTTAAACTCAAGAGCAAATCAATTAAAATTAAGTTCAAGAAGCTTCATACTTTAGTATCTGATTTAGATAATCTTGTTTTCAACAAAATTTATATTTAGAGTGATGATTTTTTATATTGAGAATTTGAAAAATCAAAACCAGAATTTTGAAGGAGGATTGTGTTTCCAAATTGAAAATAATATTACGAAATTTCCAAATCACTATTCAGTAAACTACTCCAATGAAAAATTTAATATCCGTTAACCGGTTTGTAGTTCATAGCAACAATAAACTTAAACTTATCTCGAAACTATACTTTTTGTTTGGTCTAGCACTAAAAAATATTCAGAAACTCATAAACGTGTGTATAATTTTCATTTGTAAAATGACATTTATAACAAGAAATTCTTTAACGATCTTTGAAAGTGACAATTTCAAACTACCAGATAGACAAATTATGACCATTTTCTTTTTATTAACATTTTTTTGCAGTGAATATTAAAGATTTTCTGGTTGTTCTATAAATATTGAAAAAGTTTGTTAAAAGATATCATTACTCTTTTCTTATTTCATATTTTTCGAAATACATCTGATTTTATTCAGTGAAAATTGTACTCATTTGAAAGTGGAAACCCTAACCCCCCTCCCTCCCCCTTTTCCTGCCACCCTCCCCTTTTTTTTGTTTTTTCAAAATGATCGTTTTTTCACCAGATATTACGTTCCTTCATATTGACTGATTTTTGAAAATTTGGGAAATCACCCCCCAAGAGCCAACTCTAGGGCCGCCCTTGTTCCAGCATTAGAATCTTATAATATGTCTGCTCATGGCAAGATTCCTTGCATAAAAAGTATGTTTTCGCTGATTTTTTGAATAACATATAATGATTTGCCAAGATTCTGCCCCTATGGAAAAAACAACAATGTGCAAAAACGAAAACTTTCGTTTCCGCTGTTTTTAAAAGCCTAAAAAGAGTTACTTAATAAGTTCTCTTCACAACCTGCGTTCTATACTAACCGATTCCACTTTAAAGTCTACCTAATGATGGTTTTACTTCGTTATTGTCAGAATTGCAAGCAGACATTTTTATTAAAAACGCTTTTAAGTGGTTTAAAAATAATCAAGATTTGTTAATTTCGAAACAGCTGTGTCCACTAAATTGCCCACAGTTTCTTTCAAAAGAGACGTAGTGGGCCAAAAAGTAAAGAAAATTAAAAAAAAAAATCCAAGTTCGTAGCGGTTAAACGCTTGGCGAAGATTGTTTTAAGACGATTCTCCTTATGGAATAAAACAGAATAAGAAGAGCTTTAGGGAAATACAGGGCCGGAATAAGCCATGGATTCGGGGGCCTGAGGCAATTTTTCTCGAAGGGCCCGTACGAGCTTAGAGTACGGATATAAGAGTTCAAGACTGTATAGTTCGAAATTAAATTTTATTCACAATCACAATTCAGTATCTCAAATTAATATAATGTTTTCAAATCAATATTTACGAAACTTATAATAAACTAGCTGACCCGGCAAACTTTGTTAAGCCTGTAATGTTTGAGTATTTTTTTTTATATTTTAGCACTGTTCCTTAGTCAGCCTTCCTTTTAAGTGTATAAAAGCAAGTATCAGAAAAAAAAATCCAGAATTATGGTTCGTTATTCGAATTTCATTATTTTAAGTTCATTAAAAAACTGCTAATCGAATGGAAATATCATACATAAATTTACATTCAAAACCGGCAGTTCGTGGCACAAAAACTCTCATACGGTTTGCTCTAATAAGTTCGCTAACTTTTGTTTAGCGAACTTATTTTCTTGTTGAGGTAGCGTATAATGAAGTTCTGCTAATGATCAGTTCCGGTAACTTAAGAACGCTTAATCTATCAAGTTTCAATTTAGTTTAGTCATCATTTCTATTCAAATACTTCTATCTGATAAAGTATATTAAAAATGTTGAAGATTGATGTCAATAGAAAATGGGTCTATTTTGCTGGAGTCGTCAGAGTTGTATTTTGGATTTGTGTTAATCTCTGTATTTAAATACATTACAGTTTTCTTTAAACATGGTCGTCAGAATAGAAAAATTAAAAAATGAATCCGGAACATTTAAAGAATAATGAATATAAAATTTATTCATTTATTTATTATTTCAAATGTCTTTTTTTTACTTTGTACTAAATACACTAATTGAATCTTATTGTGAATTTACAGAGCTGGGTTTGACAAATATTTAACAATTCAGAAAAAGTTACTATTCATTTCATTTTACAGCAATACTTTTCTAATCAATATAATGTTTAAAAATGTCTTCGAAATTTGTGTCATCATTATCTTTTTTTCAATTTTCTGTTAGGGATTGGCAAATTGCACTAAGAATTGAAGAATTTAGAAAAAAAGAATTTAAACTTTCTCGTATATAGATTATTTTTCTCTTAACAGGCAAACCCTGAATGAAAGCAAATCTATTTTGAGTGTTTGGAATAGAAATTCAAAATATTCACAAATTACTTAAATTTATAGTTTATGATCGTAAGATAAGAAACTGAAATCCAGACAGTTAAATTTAATTCTGAATTTTATTATTAATTTGAATCAATATTCTAAATTTGGCTTTATGAATCTAGATTTTCAGTTATATTAAAACGTTAATTTGAAAGCTAGATGTTCGTTGATCTTGGTTTTATTTTTTTGATCAAATTTAAGTGTTTATATTCTTTAATTTACTTATGCTTGACAGATTGTTTATTTAGATCTTATATCTGATACGAAACTTATTTTGTATTTTTGTGTATTGGTTTAGATTTTTCTCCATACTTAAATTTTCGAAATTTTAGGTGGCATGCTTTTTACTTAAAATTTAATTTTTATAATCTTTCAAGTTTTTAGTACTTGATGATATTATTGATTACGATCCTTTTTACTGACTTTTGAAACTGGGAGTTGCATCTAATATCAGGATAAAGTCCTATATAGCTAAAATTTTCAAAAGTCAGTTTAACCACTAAGCATGAAAGGTAGTGTAGATTTTCCAATGTTTGCTGATCCTCCAATCCGTTTTTATGATAATGATTCAATTTACTTGGGATCACAAAATTAATAACCTTCAATTCTCAAACTAACTGGATAAACGATTTTTAAAATATATATAATATATTAATTCTCAAACTAACTGGATAAAATCAACGAAAAATAAATTAAGGTGATCTTTTACCAGTTATATGACATTCTATTGGTGTTACCAAAACTCTTCAAAAATGATTTGATAATGAAATGTTTCAATTCAATCTCATTAAGTTGTTTTGAGTCGATAGGAAATTTTACAGCCATATTGCTTGAGTTGCTAAAAGTATATGACATTTCAAAAAAATTAATGGTGAACGAACAAACATCTATAAAAATCTTAGAATTGTCTTGATTCTGATACAAAAAATTACAAATTTTGTCAATATTTTTCGTACAGGCTTTGCTTTGCTTGGTAGTTGCGGAACCCCATAGGGAAAATCACATCCAAGTATCCATTTTACTGGTGCCACGTGAAAAGTACACTTGCAACAAAAATGGGCGCCAAAACTTCCTATAGAGAGATGGACATGTACATCAGTAAGCCTTGATTGCTTTTGGCGCCTTCCTACTCTGGGTGGTTCGAATGGAAAAAAATTAAAATTGGGTGCCATGACTTTTATTTGATACGAATAAAAACTAAAAATTAATTTTCAAATTCCACAAAAACATTTTCTAAATTATCTCTCCGTTGTGTTATTCTTCGCGTGAAGACGAACACAACAAAAAAAATCGCATGCAAATCGGTTGATCCAGTGAAGAGTTTTGCGTGTTCGCACATTTCTGTATGGGCTGTCTCTCTCCCTGTTTTATATATATAGATGAAATTCATATACAAACTTGAGAAACAAAGTAACAATCCAAACCAAAGAAAGAATGATTAAATTTTCACTTCAAATAAATAAATTTTATTTCAATTTCATATTCATAAACACAAATAAAAATCGTTTTTATGTAATGTGTGAAAATTTTAAAAATTTGAAATGAATTTTAAATTTTTCATCTAATATTGGAAACAGAAAATATTGTTAAACAGTTATTTTAAATGACAAAAAAAAACAAATCTAAACACTTGAAATCAGAATGTTGATAAGATGCTCAAAACACATAATTAGGATTTTTTTCAAAATGAGAAGAGTTTAGAGTAAGGTTGCCATATTTTTTTGCAGCACATTTTGTATCTTAAAACCTAACAAAATCTGAGCATTCGATTTCAAAATTGTCGATCAAAATCCTGGCAATATTCGGACAAATTTATTTAAGACCTAGAAACTCATCAAAACAACAAAACAAAAATTCTTGATGATAATTTTTATAAAACATGTTAAAAAAAATTTCGTTTTTAACGCATAGATAAAAATAATTTACCACACAATTTGTTTTTTTCTTCAAGGTTTGATTTGAAAATTTTCCAACGAAATCTGAGCAATCGAGCCGGACCGGTCTTTTCCCGAACTTCATATCAAATATCTGGGCAAACCTGGATAAAATCGACCAATCTGGCAAACTTAGTTTCGAAGTTTCAACAAAGATCTCGATTTCTAAAAATTTATAAAACCTTGAAATTTTAAACAACACAAAGCTTGAAAATGACAATAAATTGAATCACTATTACTATTGAAAACCAATTGAGAATTATCAATTGGAAAAAGATATGCTGAATTCAAGATATTTACTTCAGTAAAAAAAATTAAATAAAAATACATCAAAATAAAATTCAATAAAGAATCTCAGTTTGGCCGAATGAACCAATTTAAGCAACAAAAGGTTTTTTTTAAATTGATTTTCGCTTATTTCAAGAATAATCATAAAGCTAACAATTATTTTGCATTATCTCTTATCATACTTATGCTTATAAAGTAAGCATTCTAGATTGCCCGGAGAAATTCCTATTGGTGTTCAATGTTTTCCTTCATGTTCTTCATACATTTTTTTAAATTTCGATTATTCCCGACATTTCCTCTGATTATTTCAGGTTAAAGTTATGATTTTTTTTTGTTGGAATGTCTCAATCAATCAATCGATCAATTAATCAAACAATTTGGGTAAACATGAATTATAAATTCCTCACAAAAAATGACAAAGTTTTATATATATTTAGCTTGCAATTATGAAAAATTTCCTACTTTATTAAAATGGGAGGTGTTTTTCTTTGTTCTAACTATTTTGTGCTACAAGTCTTCATTCAAAATCTGATAATTAAGTATTGCAATTTGTTCAAATCTCGACAAAGTTTACAAATGTGAATCCAGTGTTTTTATCTGGAAGTTTGGAAAATGATTTTAACGTTGCTGATGTGTTTCGATAGAAATAATTAAATTAGTAGTATTATTCCTCTTTTTTTCGAATTGAACATAATTTTTTTTTAAATAATCACTAATTTCTGCTTAGGTTTTTTCGGATTTTGTTTTTAAAAAGTTTCAAATCATATGCTTCGCTTTTTAACGGCCAAGTATCATTTATAAAACTAATGATGATAAAACTCTTCGTTTCTCTTCCGAAACTCTGCATAAGATATTTTACGAATTATACAGAACCTTTTTAAAACTACTTTATGATACGAAAAAAAAAATGATATAATAAGTTTTGATTTATACCACTTTTCTAACAAAATTTCCCCAAATAATTGTTTAAAATAATGAATGTTTTGAACAAAACTTATAAGTTCAATAGATAGCAAATTAATCCGTGTTAGAACTTCATCAAGAAATAAATGTGGAAAACCAATCGAGAAGTTTTGCAACTGTTTGCAGTTTTTCATTGATTTTTGTTTTGCTCTGAAGAATTATTTAATGGTAATTTCCAATGTGTGAAATTGATTGGAATAACCTTGTTGAAGGCTTTTGAAGTTAAATAAATGTATGAATAAGTTTGGTGTTAAAAAGCAAATGAAACGGAAAGGTTGAGCTCAAATATTGATGCGTTTTCATTTCAATGTTCAGCTTGAATTCAACGAAGCTGAAAATATAAATCAAAGAAGGTGGCTAGCCGAAGGAGTGCATTTTGATTGTTTATGTTTTTTTTTATGTAAACGATGAAATTCGAAACGAAACATCTTCATTTTTTTATATTAAACATTCAAAAATATATCGAAAAATCTTTTATGTTTTTTGCTGTGTCTGGCATCAAAAATTTTATGTCTTTTTAAACTAAACTCTAGAAAACTTAAAAAAAATACTGACATCTAAATAAGTATTATCAATCACCCCTGTTGATGAGACTTTTTTATCACTTTCAAAATCAAGGTGATCAATTTGAACTAAAATGGGTGTGTCCTTCAAAGCATTACATTTGCGTAAAACTCAATTGAATTCAATTAATTGCAGAATTATTATTTTATATTCAAAAGCACTAGCTACACGAATTGAAAGATATGTTTGGCAAAAAAAGCATTTTGTGAATCATAAATTTATATAATTGAGTATCTTTCTTAACTCATATAAATTAAATGTTTTCATTTTTTACCCAACATGGATTTTATTATTTTTGACAAGGTCTTAAGAGCAGGCGGACACCATAATATAATTTGGCTCGGTTTTAAAAATAATTTTGAACATATCACGTTCTGAGGTTAGTTGTGATTAATTTTCTGTGGAATTTTCAACGACCTTTCAGGGGACAATTTTAATGCTAAGGTTTGTGTTATAGAGATTTTGAATGTTTTTGAAACTTTTTTTTTTTTTAAATTCGGTTGTTTCGATAATTTGTTTCAATTGATAATTTTGTTTCAATGAATAGAATTGTTGAAAAATGCAACTTAGTGGTCATCTCTCTTGGCAAAGAAGAAACAATAAGGTCGCCAGATTTTTTTTAGCATATATCCGGGCTGGACAAATCCGGGAAATTTTATATAAAAACCTGGCAAAATCCGAGCAGTATCCAAGCACATTTTGTCACAACTCAGAAAAAGCTTAACAAAATAAAATACAAAATATTGTAAAAAAATCATTAAAACCCATCGCGAGTTTAAATTGTATTTATGGCTTCCCAAAAACCTTTAATGATTATTTTTACAGAACTTGTTAAAAAAAATTTAAAAAAATAACACAATTTGCTGTTTTTTGATTGATTTGCCAAATAAAGTGAATTAATGCAGGCAAAAATTGGGCTTGTTTCAATGAAATTCGGGCAAACGAACCGGGCCGAACTGTTCCCCAACCTCGCATTAAATATCAAGCCGGGAAAAGTCGTAAAATTTGGCAACCTTTAGTTATAATTTTAAAGTTCAAGTACATCTTTAAAAATAGGAGTATGATGATTTTCTTCAAAATACAGTTAGCTCGTTGATCTAAAACAAACTATTTGAATATTTATTCAGTTCAATTAAAAAAACATTATTCATTCAACAGAAAATTTTGGAAATAGAAATTTCTATCGATAAAACATCTATCACAAGACAAAAAATATATGTTTGATCCGCTGAAGCCATAGAAAAATCAAACAGTAATTTTTCATTCCACCTCTGACAATTCTGTTAAATCACCGTGTAATCTGTTAAATAATCTTAACCAAACATGTGTAATGAGCGGATTAGTTTTTTGTCAATTGGGTCCCCAAACAAGAGTTGTTTAATTTTACTCAATGAACGAAATAAAAAAAAACAAACTAACCATATGTAATTTTTTACTCCACTTTCAGGCCACTTACTGCCGCCAGCTTACACACGTACCGTTTATCGGATTAAAGGTAAACTCAAACAACATTTGATGAATCAGAGGGAAAGCCGGGGAGAAGTGGAGGGAACATCATTCAGTGGCCAATTTGTGCCAAACACGGGTCATCTCATTAAGCATTTATTTTCAATAAAAACCAATTAAATCATCATCGCCCAAAAACCCGCACCCGTGCATGCATGTGGATTGGACGCACGACGACGCCATAATTATTTGAAACGACGACGACGCCGGCTGTCACTGTTTGTTCCGCGAAAGTTATTAAATTACAGGCAACTGGGAGAAAGGAAAAAAAACACAATAGAATGGGCAGCTGTTGAGCGCCGAAGTGCGCGGTCAGCTTTCATACATTCATGTGTGTTGGTTTTGGATCTAGCGGCTTCCTATTAACGAGCGTCCTAGTTTTGGGGGGTCTGTGTACATGTGTGAGTGTGTTTACATATGTCACTAATTGTATGCATGAATTAGGACGGTTCAAAATTTTTGAAGAAAGAATAAAATCAGTTAATCCACTAGAAATCAAAACATTTTATCGTGAATTTTGTGTTGGAAAATTTTCAAATAAAAATTACCCTTCTGCTCACTTTCAGCATCTTTCACCTTATTCTAATCTTCTTTTCGTCTATAATCTTTAAATTTTTTAATATTCTTTCAAATAATTTTTCCGACCGGGATGATTTTTGAGGTTATGTAATGGCTTTTCGGTCTTATCGATATTTTTATTTGTGCTTCATCCAACGTTTCAAATACTATGTATTCTTTTTCAAGGAACTAAAATTGAATAGGAAAGCATAAAACATATTTCTAATGATTAACAATTTATCATTAATCACTTACTCGGACATAAGTGTTATCGTCCAAAACAGATCTGCTCCTATAGCGTTCATCGATCGTCGATATTCTGGCTACAAATTTGAATTCAAATCTTTATTCCAGTTTTAAAAGTGAGGAGGAAACTGTGCGACTTACGTGCCCAATATGTGATGGTATTGGCCTGGGCTGCGGCGCCTATTCCGTCGTTAGAAAACCGTCCGTGGCAAAACTTGGTTCACTCCACTCACTGTTTGTTGTTGTTTGGGTTTGCATTGCGTTTCTATTGTAGCCAGAAATCGGCGCCGATGAGTGCTTGTGAGTTGTTTTCGATAGTGTGTGGAACACTCCGCCGTATGAAATTGCTCGTCCATCGGTGTCGCTCTGGATGTTGACAGTACTCGGAGTGCTTTGAATATAGCACATCTCGAGTACCTCTAGGTGCTTGCGGTGTTTGTTCGAGCTGTCGAGAACGGTGGCCTTATCAAAATCGAACATGTGTCCCTGGTCGAAACAGTGGTCTACGACGGCTGATTGTCGCAGTTCTTTTATGCTCGGGTCTGATGCTGTGGACCCCGTGGCTATGATGCGTTTTAGTTTGTTCACATCGCATTTATGTTTGGACATTCTAGTACGTAACTTGTAACTAGTTTGTCCTACATATCGTTTATTGCACTCTTCATTACGTTCGGGTGCGCCCGCACATGGTATATTGTAAACCACATTGGAGCGATCGATCGGTAGCATCGGATCTTTCACCACTGGCAGTAGGCTGCGTATTGTGTGCTGTTGTGTGGTGCCGATGCGTACATGCGGGTAATCCGTCCTAAGCGCACGGACTACATTTGCAGTTAGGCCGTCGATATGCAATATGGATCGGTAGTGTTGTGTGGGTGTTTCTTGTGTGCTTTGGAGGGGGATGTCGGTTTCGTTTGCTTTACGGATTAATCTATTGATCAGGGACGTTGGATAATCATTTTTCCTAAGGTTCTCGTGAATCAACTTGATTGCATCGTCGGGGGGAACGTTTGTTGAGAAGGTTTTCACTCGTTTAATAAAATTTAATGCCGTGTTGATTTTGAGGCGTGTGTTGTGGGCTGATCGGAAATTCAGAAAACGTCCCGACGCTATCGATTTCTGATACCACTCGGTTTTTATAGATTGGTCGGATTGTCTAATCAGTACCAAGTCCAAATACGGAAGGCGACGATTCGATTCGATTTCAACCGTAAATTGGATTTTTGGGTGGTACTGATTAAACTTTTCTCTTACCTTCTCAACTTGTTCGTGTGGCAGCGCTAGTAGTAGATCGTCGACGTATTTCCTTAGGATCGGTATCTGGAAATCAAGTGTCCGTGTCACGCTGTCCAGCAGTGATTCCATGACGAAATCGGCTATCGGGCTGGACACAGGATTGCCCATCGCCGTGCCGTATGTCTGTTGATAGTATTTATTTTTGAACCTAAAATAGCTGCAACTCATGCAAAAGTTGATGATTTCGAGAAACATGTCTAAGTTGATGTTGGTGTTCTTCTTGATTGCATCCCAGTTGTTGATAATGTTGCTTAGAACGAGGTCCCTGGGAATGCACGTGAACAAAGAGACGACGTCGAACGAAACAAGAACGTGATCTGGAGGTAATACAACTTCATTGATAAATTCGCAGAACTCGAATGAATCTTTGACGTTGTATCTGCTGTTGATCGACGCTTGCAATATTCTAACGACGGAATAGGCGCCGCAGCCCAGGCCAATACCATCACATATTGGGCACGTAAGTCGCACAGTTTCCTCCTCACTTTTAAAACTGGAATAAAGATTTGAATTCAAATTTGTAGCCAGAATATCGACGATCGATGAACGCTATAGGAGCAGATCTGTTTTGGACGATAACACTTATGTCCGAGTAAGTGATTAATGATAAATTGTTAATCATTAGAAATATGTTTTATGCTTTCCTATTCAATTTTAGTTCCTTGAAAAAGAATACATAGTATTTGAAACGTTGGATGAAGCACAAATAAAAGTGTTTTAATACTTTATCGATAAGACCGAAAAGCCATTACATAACCTCAAAAATCATCCCGGTCGGAAAAATTATTTGATAGAAATTATGGCTCAATTTTACAATCATATTGACAATGAATACGGTACCGAGGCAAAACATTCACTGAAAATATACGCCAATCAAAATCGCAAAATGGGAAACATGACAAGCAGGAAAGATTTCCTGATAAAATGCCGCAAAACGGGCATGTTCCCCCCACACATCACGGACGTCTTTCGATGTGTTTATACGCTGTTTGAAGAAAACAGCCCTTACCTGAATGAGCTCAACAGGAAGGTCCAACGGTTTAAAAAGGCAATATTGAGTCTAGAAATAAGACAGACGTTTTATAAAATAAAACAGATCTCAGAAAACATGAAACACACACGCAACAACATAAAGAGTTTGATCCCAGATGATGAAAGCGAACGCTTTTTTGCCAAACAAGTCGCTTTCCAACAAGTACACCAACAAAAGCGCGCGGCCAGAACAGATCGCAAATATCGAAAGATTATGGACAGATCGATAAAAGCGCTTGAGCAACAAACGCCATCACATAACCACCGGGCGTTTCACAACAGCACCATGTTAGAGGTACCACACTCGGTACAGCTCTTGCTCAGTCTGGGATCCAAGTTTGCTTTGCCATCTACAAATATAAATCCGTCTACGTTCTACCACCTAATAGCAGACATCGAAGGTGTGATAGAAACATCTGAAGACGAAGAAGTCAAGATACGAAATCGGAGTACAGCTGCTAATCAAATCGTAAATCACATCCATGCGCATAAGCACAACGCGCGATGCAATCCGTCTGAAAACTTTTACAAAACAGCAATAATAGCCACAAAACAGTTTCTAAAAACGCATCCGCATATCATCGTACTGGAAGCTGATAAAGGCAACGTAACGGTTATGATGAATCGCGAGGATTACGATAAAAAGATGCAGACACTAATCGATGACAAAAACACATACACGATCCTCACACGTGACCCAACAACCGGTTTCCAAACCAAAAATAACAATTTCGCGAAAAGGTTAGCAGATTTGAAGCTGATAAACCGAGCCACGGAATTGAAATTAAAAACGTACAGGGCCACTGCCCCCTGCATCTACGGAACACCGAAGGCACACAAGGAGGGATTACCACTGAGACCAGTGGTACCGTGCATGACATCGCCATCATACGAGCTGTCTAAATATGTGGGCCGAATATTGCAAGCGTCGATCAACAGCAGATACAACGTCAAAGATTCATTCGAGTTCTGCGAATTTATCAATGAAGTTGTATTACCTCCAGATCACGTTCTTGTTTCGTTCGACGTCGTCTCTTTGTTCACGTGCATTCCCAGGGACCTCGTTCTAAGCAACATTATCAACAACTGGGATGCAATCAAGAAGAACACCAACATCAACTTAGACATGTTTCTCGAAATCATCAACTTTTGCATGAGTTGCAGCTATTTTAGGTTCAAAAATAAATACTATCAACAGACATACGGCACGGCGATGGGCAATCCTGTGTCCAGCCCGATAGCCGATTTCGTCATGGAATCACTGCTGGACAGCGTGACACGGACACTTGATTTCCAGATACCGATCCTAAGGAAATACGTCGACGATCTACTACTAGCGCTGCCACACGAACAAGTTGAGAAGGTAAGAGAAAAGTTTAATCAGTACCACCCAAAAATCCAATTTACGGTTGAAATCGAATCGAATCGTCGCCTTCCGTATTTGGACTTGGTACTGATTAGACAATCCGACCAATCTATAAAAACCGAGTGGTATCAGAAATCGATAGCGTCGGGACGTTTTCTGAATTTCCGATCAGCCCACAACACACGCCTCAAAATCAACACGGCATTAAATTTTATTAAACGAGTGAAAACCTTCTCAACAAACGTTCCCCCCGACGATGCAATCAAGTTGATTCACGAGAACCTTAGGAAAAATGATTATCCAACGTCCCTGATCAATAGATTAATCCGTAAAGCAAACGAAACCGACATCCCCCTCCAAAGCACACAAGAAACACCCACACAACACTACCGATCCATATTGCATATCGACGGCCTAACTGCAAATGTAGTCCGTGCGCTTAGGACGGATTACCCGCATGTACGCATCGGCACCACACAACAGCACACAATACGCAGCCTACTGCCAGTGGTGAAAGATCCGATGCTACCGATCGATCGCTCCAATGTGGTTTACAATATACCATGTGCGGGCGCACCCGAACGTAATGAAGAGTGCAATAAACGATATGTAGGACAAACTAGTTACAAGTTACGTACTAGAATGTCCAAACATAAATGCGATGTGAACAAACTAAAACGCATCATAGCCACGGGGTCCACAGCATCAGACCCGAGCATAAAAGAACTGCGACAATCAGCCGTCGTAGACCACTGTTTCGACCAGGGACACATGTTCGATTTTGATAAGGCCACCGTTCTCGACAGCTCGAACAAACACCGCAAGCACCTAGAGGTACTCGAGATGTGCTATATTCAAAGCACTCCGAGTACTGTCAACATCCAGAGCGACACCGATGGACGAGCAATTTCATACGGCGGAGTGTTCCACACACTATCGAAAACAACTCACAAGCACTCATCGGCGCCGATTTCTGGCTACAATAGAAACGCAATGCAAACCCAAACAACAACAAACAGTGAGTGGAGTGAACCAAGTTTTGCCACGGACGGTTTTCTAACGACGGAATAGGCGCCGCAGCCCAGGCCAATACCATCACATATTGGGCACGTAAGTCGCACAGTTTCCTCCTCACTTTTAAAACTGGAATAAAGATTTGAATTCAAATTTGTAGCCAGAATATCGACGATCGATGAACGCTATAGGAGCAGATCTGTTTTGGACGATAACACTTATGTCCGAGTAAGTGATTAATGATAAATTGTTAATCATTAGAAATATGTTTTATGCTTTCCTATTCAATTTTAGTTCCTTGAAAAAGAATACATAGTATTTGAAACGTTGGATGAAGCACAAATAAAAGTGTTTTAATACTTTATCGATAAGACCGAAAAGCCATTACATAACCTTAATATTCTTTCTCAATGAATAAAAATTTTTACCGATAGAGCAATTAAAATAATTTCAAAAAATAAATTTCCGGTGATTTACTTTTCATTTTTTCGCTAAAGAATTCACAGAAATTGTTTTTTGTGATTTAAACAACTTTTGTACTATAGAATCCATATTGTGGGAATATATTTTGTATATCAATCAAAACAAAGTTATGCTAGTCAAGAGACTTTTTTATTTCAATATTTTAATCCCTCATCCGTCCCTGAAATTTTTACCCCTTGATGTTCTTGGAGCGTCAAATTGACACTCCTCATTAAACCGACATATCTCTCTTGTTTTTCATCCGATTTGGATGTTTTAGAAACCTCGTAATGTTACTCTAAAATATCTTTCAGATAATGGCTTTCATTCTGCGCCACGCGTGACAATAGTTGAGTTACCTTACCGTCATGGGACTCTAATCACCTTATTACGATTATTAGGTTCATCCGAAGTGACATTCCTCACCGGTAACGACTTCTGGAATCGAGTGCCCGATAAAAAAATCCGAAAAAAACATTATTCGGAAAAATATTTGTAGATCAGCTAAATATTCACTTAGTGTTAAAAAAAACTGAAGTTGAAAGTTTTACTTTGCACTCAAGATTATTTTTTTGAATTGTTTTAAGATCATGACATCAAAAACTGTAAAAAATTGTTTAAAAACGGAACAATTCTATCAATGAACTGCCAAAATTGATTAAGCCACAGTAGATAAATATTCTAATGTTCGCTGGAAAGTTAACGTCATTTGACACATTTTGGCTTCTTTTGATTCTCAAAATACGAAATATAGAGTTTTTGAAGAATTTTTGAAGGTAGCTGTTTTTTTTCAACTTTTGGTCAATTTTTGGCTCAAGATTGTCTAATACTTAAACTCAACATTTCACTAGATTTTGAAAAAATAAACGAAAAATTTTCGAAAATAATTTATAATCATCAGATAAACGATTTTATACAAATTCTTGTGATGTATTTACATCAGCGCTGAAATACTTAACAAAACTATGTGAGTAGTTCATTGCATTACGATAAAGCAATATGCGAGAAATGCACGCACAGTGGTTCAAAATTCAAGAAACGTGATCATGAGCTTTTTAAATGCTTAGAAGCCAAAAAGCCTCACGATATTATCGACAAGGTTTCATGATTTTGAAATGCGAGAGTTTTGATATGTCTTTTTTCCTGATCAATTTACTCTAAAGTGAGATAATTTTTCAATTAGATTAGTTTTTAATATCATTACAATGACAAGTTTTAGATTATCTAATTTTAAGAAACCTTGTAACAGACATCATAGCTCTATCTTTTAATATAAATGTTTAAAGACGTTGTTCAAAAACTAACCTTAAAAAAACTGTGTTTTTTTTTCATTTTTAAAGACCAAGTTATGAGCAAGGTTGCCGAAATCACAGAAAAATCTGTATTATCACAGAATTTTGAGCAAAATATCGTCACAGAATCTGTGTCACAGATCACAGAATTTTTAAATTTTTCACAGAATTCACAGATTTTCTAAATTTTGTACAGATTTCGAGAATTATAAATTTTTAAGTCACTTTTGACCTTTTACTTCAAACTCTAATTCGTGAAAATATTAAAACAAGGTAATGCAAATTTTTTTCTGATAAAACTGTACGTAATTTCCAGTTTGTTGATGTTTCACATGATTTCCCTATGAACTTCATAGAAATAGTGTCACAGAAAACAGTCACAAAATTTTAGTCTAATATCACAGAATTCCAGAATTTTTTTGGTCAAAAACACAGAATTTTTTTCGGCAACCTTGGTTAAGAGGCCCACTTTATATGGAAGATTTGTGACAAATATCATATCTTTCTTGAGAATATAAATTGTCTGATGTTTGATGATAATTTTCGAGTAAATTCGTTCAAAATTAGCATTTTTTTTCGAAATCAATATCACTGAAGATTGCAAACATTTGAAACAAAAACATTTGCATTTAGATGGGCAACTTTTCAACAATACTGAACATATTTATTTCGTTTGTATGTATCAAGTTTAACCTCAAACTCAAATAACTTAACTGAAAGATTGTAAATTAGCGATTTTCCGTATTTTTTTTCACATACATACACTGAACCCTATATCATTCTTTAAAAACAGTGGAAAATTCATTTAGAAGTGAAAACTCGGGGAATTTCTCATATTCAAACTCATGTACACTTCAGTTTTAATTAAGGTGTCCAACTCAACAATCACTTACTCATCACTTGAGATTCAAGAGAATTCTATTGAATGTTTTTTTTCTTCTTCATTTTACTTGAACAGCTTCAGCCCTTCAGCTCAGCCGTTTGGGGCCTGTAACTAAGACTATACGAATGTTTTCGATACTGACTTGAAATTCATTTGACCGATCTCTTGACCATTCGTCTCATAAAGTAACAAATTTGCAACAATTAATGTAAGGAAAAAGTAAAAAGTCGTAGTGAGTTTTTTTTCTTGATGTGCTCATCATTTCCGACTGCTTAAAATGATTTTTAAGGAAAAATAAAAAAAAACATGAAATGAAGGGTTAATCCTACAATGCATAGTTTTGTTTTGAAACAACACTTAGTACAATAAAATTATCTAGAAATGCGTGGATATTTTCGAATCATATTTTCACAAAAAAAACTCTAGAGTTTGAAAGAAAATGACACATGTTATTTTTACTACACTTAACTACACTTTGTCAATGTCAATGTCAATGAGGTATCAATGAAAATATACAGAAAATCAATTTTTTTTAAAGTAGTTTTATATAATCCTTGTTTTTCCTTCATATTTGTCAATATTGACAAATTTCATAATCTGGATCAATCATTGAGATCTTCTTGCACCGAATCATCAATGTTTGAAAAAAAAGGCCAAATCCCATTGAAATAAATCAACATTTTTTAAATTCATTTTTGAACTTTGATGGGCGATTACTTTTATAAGATTCAAAATAATAGTTTCGAATCTATACAGTTGTGTTATTCGAATTTGAATAATATCTATTTGAATATTTGAAATTAACTTCGCTGCTTATTTGAATTTCACTTGATCAGTCAATTTTTACTTGACGATCACTTTGAATTCACATGAATTTACGTATAAACAAAATTCACCACAAGTGTCACTTACATTATATGTGAAAATTATTTAAAGTGTACAAAAGATCCTCCTTTCACAAGAAAAAATCATAGTTGGCTTAGCTCCTTTTGCTTTGGTTTTCCATATACTTCGGGCGCATAGCTGGATAAATACATGGATCTTGTATGAATATGGTTGCTCAGATAAGCGGGATTCTACTGTAAAAACAAATAAAGAAATATGTTAATGCAATTAAAAAGTAGCCCTTTCTAATTCATTTGTTTTTGTTTTCAAATGTTTGCATCCTTCAGAGATATTGATGTCTAAAAACTTGCTATTTTCAAATGAAATTACTCGAAAAGTAAAATTAAACGTCGAGATACTGACTTTATATTTTCAAGAAAGTTGTGATATTTCACAATTGTCACAACTTTTTCATGAAAAAAAGAACCTCGAAACATTAAAAAAATAATGAACTGTCATGCAAAGTTTTTTTTTTTAAATTTGATAATCAACATCTTTTATACAGATAGCGCTGTAATTAGACGAAAAACTTTAAAAAAATCTCACTTTTAGGTGAATTCATCGGGAAACAGTAACAGCAAAACAAACGCTTAAAAAATTAAAAAAAAATTATTCACATGTTCATCTTACCGCTTTTTAAATTAGCTTTCTTGGGCAACTAGTAACAAAATGACAAACAAAAAAAAAATTAAAAATCACAAAACCACAATAAAAAAATAAAAGTAGCCTGTATTTCGATTTTTTTTTTCTTGATCTTGAATAACATGTAAAAAAAATCAGCAGAATATTGTCTGAGTATTTTATTTGAGTAACGTTACAAAATTGCTAAAACTTAAAAAAATTTGTACAAATTTTCAAATCGACGGTTAAAAAACAAGCAAGATAAAGTAGATTTATGTGAAAAGCGTTAATTAAACATTCTTGATCTCTAAAGCTAGTTTTTTTCAAAAAGCGTTTCATGAATTTAGTGGGAGTCTCAGAAGATTTTTTTTTTATTCGAGTACGCCAGAAAAAAGGCACAAGGCTCCAAACTTCCATAAACATAATATTGACACTTTAGGATGAATTTTCGTCAAAATGTTTATTGAAATGAATGAGGGTCTCAGAGCCAAAGGGGTATAAGGGACAAAATGGTTGATTTTAAGTTAATGATGCCAAGCGGTTTTTTACATTTCAAACTATATTTGATGTTTTTGTTTCTAATTTTTCGAATTTTATTTACATACTTTTACATTCGAAAGAAAAATACTGATTATCGAAAAATATATGGAAAATGAAAAACACAACAATTTAAAAACGTGTTTTCTCGAAATAAGCTTTTAAGCACTTACACCCCTTTGGCTCCAAAGGCCTCATATGGTTTTCCGAGAAGATCAGAAGAATTAGGCAAAATCAGGCATGTTTCTAAAAATAAGGAAAAAACGAAAGCTTACGGAGGTCTCAAAAATCATACCAATCCTGGAAAATCAGGCAAATTGACGTCCCAAGTCGTGGGTGTTCAGGGTAGTGATGCCACATTGGATTCGATATATTAAAGCCCGATAAAATTGGTATGAAAATTCCAAAAATCGATAAAAATACCGATTTTATAACACACAGTGAAGTGCGTTCTTAATACTTATGTTTCAACAGTTGCTTTTGAAAAATTTTAGCATCCTGGATTCAAAACATTTGTCAAATTTTGTCCATCGCCTCTTGTTTTGATTATATGGCTTGTGGAAATTTCAAAATTGGCCAGTTTTGGATGAAATCGATCTTTGATAATTATTATAATAATGAACTTTCATGAAAACTGAATGCTTAATTTGTATAAATTTATTCTCCTTCATTCAATCATGGATTCAGATCTTGCCTTGATGTTGTTGTTTTAGAGATACAATGTTAGCTCTGTAAATCTGATGACCGTTTCCTTCAAAGTCTTGAAGGTTATCCTCTATGCCACGGGCGGCGGCCGATTTAGAAAAAAATAACGAAAAGAAAACTTCAATTATTTTCTCTCTCAGAAATCAAAATACTCGCGGTCTTCGGGAATGTTGATCTTCGAGTGTAAACCTTTATATTCAAAATATTAGTAATGTTTTAAAACTTTTCCAAATAAGTGCACAAATTTTCTTAATGAGTTTTACCAATTTTTAAAAGTTATCTAGAAAACAAGAGCAGTTAATGAAAAAATTAAATGAATATTTGAAATCAGCGCCCCAAATTGAATCAAAATTAGCTCTTATACTTTGTGCACCTATGAATTTTCTTTTATTTTGTTGTTTTATGCTATTTATCACGAGCTTGAAACTATTTTGACTCCAATGTAATTCGATGATCAAGATTCGATCTCAAGACAGATGGCATAGAGTTTAAAGATGCTATAGGCTACGATGAGACTTGCTTGTTAATAAAGCCCAAGGATAACTAAAAAGAATATGAAAAACGATAGTTTAACATATTATTGGAAATAATTTTTCTGCCTGAACGAATTTTTTACAAATCGGTTTCTTAAAAAATCGATATGTACAGATTTTTGGTCGAAAATTTCGTCAAAATTGGGCATAAATACCGGAAAATTGGTATGTGTGGCATCACTGGCGTTTGGGGCACAGCGATGGGAGGAAAATATACGTCAATGATTGCGCAATTTGTGCAGCCAATTATTGATATTGTGGTTAATTCTATCTAATTGTGCGGAAAAATGAGTAAATTTGAGTTGAAATGAGAGCAACCAGCGCTCAGAGAGAATAAAATTTTTGAAAATGGTTGCAAACAATGATGCCAATGTGCCTGATTTTTCAGGATTTGCCTGGTTTTTGAAGGTCTATCGTGATAACCAGATATGTGTTGTTTTTCCCCTGATTTTTTTTAAATAAGTCTGATTATCCTGATGTTTTGGTTTTCACATAAAATTTGTACACATTTTTTCAAAACATAATAAAAATTCAGTGCATGCTCGTCGTCACTCCAGCCTTGAACTTAATAACTTCACACTCTATTGGGTTCAAATATTCTATCGATTATTTAAAACTTGTTGTAGAAGATTTTGGAGTCCTGAACTCGAAGTTTTTGTCTATCATATCCAGTTTTTCTGATAAGGCGTTTAAAAAAAACAGTTATACACAGTGATAAATCAATCATTGATATCTTTTTATTTTTTTTAACTTCTTTTTTTAAAAGACAAACACCGTCTAAGCCGATTTAGGCTTTACAGACTGAATAAATGACGTGGACAACTTAAGATTAACATTGGGCACCCAGAACGAGATGGGAATCGAACCCATGCCATCAGTGGACCAGCGATTACCGTTTTACCACGCTAACCACTCGACCACCGAGACGTACATTTTTTAACTTCATTTTTGATGACTGCAATGCGTTTAACTTATACTTTGAAAAGTATCTAGATTAAATTTTAGTTTGAAATGGCTCTGGAACACCATTTTTACTGAGCGAGGAAAAATTAAAAATAAATTAAATTTCTATACCTTCAAAATAAAAATAACTTGCGGTCTTCGGGAAAGTTGATTTTTGCATATCAATTTTGATTGCGTCTCCAAATTAGTCAAAATGTATTTTAAAAATTGGCACCTCGAGGAAATTTGAATTTTGTTGTCTCGTGTTGCCGCACCTTTACCTGAGTCAATTTGACATTTTTCTAAAATATAATATAACTTTATATGGAGCAGTTCTTTAGTAAATCAAAAGTCAATTTAACTACAATATGAATCTTAGATATAGCGAAACTCCTTATAAAAAACTGGACGATTCACGGAAAAACAAATCATGTTTCGCCCAACAATCAGCCAATAATTTTCAAAATAATAAAAAGTATAGAAACGGAATGAATAATTGATTAGTGTTTCAAAGTCAGCAACTAAGCCAAATGTGCTTTTCATCAAAATTAAGGATAAATGACTCGAAAATATGATTAGCGTCTGCCAGCATAAGTTCACATTTCTATAGAAATAGGAATTTTTGTTTCAAGTTTATGAAACTGTTCTTACGTACCTTTGGCTACGAAAACTTTTGAAATCTGCCACATTTAAGTTTAACTTCGCGAGAACTACTATGATGAATTTTTGCAAAAGGATTTGATTATTATCTTAAATATTAAAGTTGGAATGAAACATGTCCATAATATTAATTTTCTAACAACTGACTAATTTAATTGATGAAACATTTGATAATGAATGAAATTGAACGCAGCTAACATCCCTCAACTCAACTCTCTCCAACCCATCACCTATTGCTGTGTGTGACTGAAGGCTGTGGGACAAATTTGGGGTAGCCTGGTGTGGTTGCAGCATTTTTGATCATCCCCAAAACATGCCCAGCATATATGCAGGAGTAGGACTTTTGCTGCGGACAGACAGCGCGTGGAGGGAAAATTAAATCTCGCCCAGGGCTGCAGGCACAAATTTCGTTCCATCCGCCGAATGACCACGACAGAGCACACGATTCTCACAAGTGTAATGCAATTTCCCGATACTTTTGTGCTGTGTGTGCTCTGTTGAATTTGTTCTGAACTCGTTAACGAGAATGACTATGAATGGATGTGTGCGTGAATGTGTCAGTGTGTTATTATTGTCCTGGGATATTGTATTTGCTTCTCGTGTCCAGGCCTGTCGCAGGCAGCTTACAGCGTTCGAGAAACGCAAAAAGTTTAATTAAACCGATAATTACACTTGTTGAGGACAATGTTTGGATTTGTCAGGACGTCCTGGCAATTGTTTGAAACTTTGACAGAACTCGCCAGGCAGCTCGTCCTCTGAATGCGCGCGCGTGTGGTCATTCATCCCCGATGGAAAAATTCTACTTAAATTCTCATTATCCAGAGAATTTCCATTAATTTGAGTAAAATTTTCGGAACAGATGCCAAGCAAATGACAGCATGTATCCTTCTCATTTTAATGACACCCAATAAAATACCCTCGATTGATACAAATTTGCATGAACTTTGTTTAAAATGTAATTAAATAATTTAAACACCCTCTCAAACAAAATAAAAAAAAGAAACATTAAACGGCCCCCACTCATCTGCACAAAACTCGAATTGTGCACTGCAGCATAAACATTTAATTGTTGCAATCTGATTCTAAACAACAGCTCAAAATCAATTATGTACCTTCATTATTCATAAAACAAGCTCCAGACTTGTGCGGATGAATGAATGGGCTCTCACGTTACACAGGGAGACCAACAGAGCCGATCACACATGATTTCCAACAATATCAAACAATTAATTGCCTGATTGCACAATCTGCAAAGCTCATCAATTACTATCACCTCACCTCCATGCATG
The DNA here is from genome assembly GCF_029784155.1 of Uranotaenia lowii. Taxonomy (NCBI): domain Eukaryota; kingdom Metazoa; phylum Arthropoda; class Insecta; order Diptera; family Culicidae; genus Uranotaenia; species Uranotaenia lowii. The sequence goes on from NC_073693.1 coordinate 38,149,381, forward strand.
TTCCTATACATTCATACATGTTTGATGATGATGGTGGTGGTGTTTTTGCTTCACTTTATGCCACTTTGAGCTTCAGGTGCTGGTGTAATGTTCAGTCCCTTCGTTTTTGCTGGGTTTACGGACTGTGATGGGTTCTAGTTTCTAACATCACTTGATGGTTGCTGCTGCTGCAATCGGTTTGGATTTATTTAGATCAATTTGTTGTTTAGAGCTTGGAAACGAATCAAAACAATTGAATACAATTTCTCTGAATTAGCTCTTCAGGTTTTAATACCAATCCTTTTTTCATCCAAGTTTTAAATGTGTTTTTTTTCAAATTGATTTGTTTTTGTTAATCAACCAGATTACGATCAATCAGAAGCAATTTTCTTCACGGTTTCATTCCTATTTTGAGCGATAATACGATGTTGAAACATGTTAATAACAAGAAATCAACCTTTCTCTTAATCTGTCTTTATAAGTCTTTAGCTGACTAATAAACTCATTACATGAATATCCTGTAGAGCAAAACAAAATGTTCAAACCTAAGCCCAAAATATACCCCAAAAACTAACTTTATTGTAAAGAAAACGAATCTCTGCGATAAAAGACTTCTCGTGATCAGACCATTCTTAGGAAACCCCATTCAATGTTATGGAATGATTTTCATTATTTCCCGGGAATTTGAAACATTCGGAATACCCGATTCCCGGGATTCATAGTTTTATTCCCGATAATTAACGACATGTATGAAATTCTGGCCTGATAGCCTCCGGAACTATTATTATTGGTCTTTTTGAAATGGAAGTCATACAAAACTCATTGAGAATATGCCGATTCCTGTGGCAGCGGACATTTTGCAGCCATTTGGAGCAATTTTTTTTTATCCAAATAGATAAGTTTAAAAAGATTATATGTATTTCCTCACCCTTTTCATTGAATGAAAACCCAAAACACTTCGAAAAATATATGAAAAATCCCGCAGGTTGTGTTTTCACGAATGTAACATTTATGCACTTGTTTCCCTCTGGCTTTGATGGCCAGATGAATTTTCAAACATTAAATAAAGAAAACATCGTTTTTTTTTTTATAAAGAGCAAATATGTAAAGTATTAAAAAAAAAAAAAGAAAACGAAAAAAGGTTGGATTTATCAAACAAATAAAAAAAATATTTTTTTATTAACCCCGAATTGCATGAATGAATTCTTCATTTGACTTATATAGGTTTGATTGTTCATTTGACTGTTTTTAATTTATCAATGTTGAAAACAGTTTGATTCATTTGATTAAATACAAGTTTAAAACTTTATCAAGAGCACACTTTGAACAAATTATGGGCTTGTATGCACGAAAGGTTCGAAAAGCTATATTTGAATCGAAGTACATATATTTGAATATTTCTCGAGATCCTGGGAATTCCCGGGAAACAGACCACCAGAATTCCCGATTTCCTGGCTAGCAAATGGGCACTATATGTGTTACACATCTATTAATAAGTTCAGAAAAAGCATTGTATTTTCACATGCCTCAAGAGACGGGACAAATGTTAACTAAAAAAAACGTTTTTGTTAACATTTTTGCATGTTTGACTTTCAACAAGAGAGAACTGATTTTGTTATGCAACAAATGAAAATTGATTTGTTTAAAAGAATTACATATTTTTTCTTAGATTTATAAAAGTTCAACTATGGAATAACCCGTTTGCAAAATATAGTTATTTTCAGAGTGAAAAGTCGTCAAATTGCATACCTTGGCTAGTGGTGACCCTCAATTATTTCGAAGTGGAGCCGAAAACGGGAGGCAAGTCTTTATTCATATTCAATTTGGCATAATTTAATAACTAATTAGACAAATAAAGGGAAATGTTACTTCCTTGAAATAGAGAAAATGATTTAAAAGTAGCACATCTTGCATTTGAAAAGGAAGGGCTGGAAGTCCATATCAGTAAAACATACGATTTAACATCATTCGAAATTCAGGAAAAAGACTAAGAATACTGTTAAAACTGTGTTTGAACTGTCAATTTTGTCATTTTTGTCAATTTTGTCAATTTTGTCATTTTTGTCATTTTTGTCATTTTTGTCAATTTTGTCAATTTTGTCAATTTTGTCAATTTTGTCAATTTTGTCAATTTTGTCAATTTTGTCAATTTTGTCAATTTTGTCAATTTTGTCAATTTTGTCAATTTTGTCAATTTTGTCAATTTTGTCAATTTTGTCAATTTTGTCAAATTTGACAATTTTGTCAATTTTGTCAATTTTGTCATTTTTGTCATTTTTGTCAATTTTGTCAATTTTGTCAATTTTGTCAATTTTGTCAATTTTGTCAATTTTGTCAATTTTGTCAATTTTGTCAATTTTGTCAATTTTGTCAATTTTGTCAATTTTGTCAATTTTGTCAATTTTGTCAATTTTGACAATTTTGTCAATTTTGTCAATTTTGTCAATTTTGTCAATTTTGTCAATTTTGTCAATTTTGTCAATTTTGTCAATTTTGTCAATTTTGTCAATTTTGTCAATTTTGTCAATTTTGTCAATTTTGTCAATTTTGTCAATTTTGTCAATTTTGTCAATTTTGTCAATTTTGTCAATTTTGTCAATTTTGTCAATTTTGTCAATTTTGTCAATTTTATCAATTTTATCAATTTTGTCAATTTTGTCAATTTTGTCAATTTTGTCAATTTTGTCAATTTTGTCAATTTTGTCAATTTTGTCAATTTTGTCAAGTTTGTCAGTTTTGTCAATTTTGTCAAGTTTGCCAGTTTTGTCAATTTTGTCAATTTTGTCAATTTTGTCAATTTTGTCAATTTTGTCAATTTTGTCAATTTTGTCAATTTTGTCAATTTTGTCAATTTTGTCAATTTTGTCAATTTTGTCAATTTTGTCAATTTTGTCAATTTTGTCAATTTTGTCAATTTTGTCAATTTTGTCAATTTTGTCAATTTTGTCAATTTTGTCAATTTTGTCAATTTTGTCAATTTTGTCAATTTTGTCAATTTTGTCAATTTTGTCAATTTTGTCATTTTTGTCATTTTTGTCATTTTTGTCATTTTTGTCATTTTTGTCATTTTTGTCATTTTTGTCATTTTTGTCATTTTTGTCATTTTTGTCATTTTTGTCATTTTTGTCATTTTTGTCATTTTTGTCATTTTTATCAATTTTATCATTTTTGTCATTTTTGTCATTTTTGTCATTTTTGTCATTTTTGTCATTTTTGTCATTTTTGTCATTTTTGTCATTTTTGTCATTTTTGTCATTTTTGTCATTTTTGTCATTTTTGTCATTTTTGTCATTTTTGTCATTTTTGTCATTTTTGTCATTTTTGTCATTTTTGTCATTTTTGTCATTTTTGTCATTTTTGTCATTTTTGTCATTTTTGTCATTTTTGTCATTTTTGTCATTTTTGTCATTTTTGTCATTTTTGTCATTTTTGTCATTTTTGTCATTTTTGTCATTTTTGTCATTTTTGTCATTTTTGTCATTTTTGTCATTTTTGTCATTTTTGTCATTTTTGTCATTTTTGTCATTTTTGTCATTTTTGTCATTTTTGTCATTTTTGTCATTTTTGTCATTTTTGTCATTTTTGTCATTTTTGTCATTTTTGTCATTTTTGTCATTTTTGTCATTTTTGTCATTTTTGTCATTTTTGTCATTTTTGTCATTTTTGTCATTTTTGTCATTTTTGTCATTTTTGTCATTTTTGTCATTTTTGTCATTTTTGTCATTTTTGTCATTTTTGTCATTTTTGTCATTTTTGTCATTTTTGTCATTTTTGTCATTTTTGTCATTTTTGTCATTTTTGTCATTTTTGTCATTTTTGTCATTTTTGTCATTTTTGTCATTTTTGTCATTTTTGTCATTTTTGTCATTTTTGTCATTTTTGTCATTTTTGTCATTTTTGTCATTTTTGTCATTTTTGTCATTTTTGTCATTTTGGTCATTTTGGTCATTTTTGTCATTTTTGTCATTTTTGTCATTTTTGTCATTTTTGTCATTTTTGTCATTATTGCCATTTTTGTCATTTTTGTCATTTTTGTCATTTTTGTCATTTTTGTCATTTTTGCTATTTTTGTCATTTTTGTCATTTTTGTCATTTTGTCATTTTTGTCATTTTTGTCATTTTTGTCATTTTTGTCATTTTTGTCATTTTTGTCATTTTTGTCATTTTTGTCATTTTTGTCATTTTTGTCATTTTTGTCATTTTTGTCATTTTTGTCATTTTTGTCATTTTTGTCATTTTTGTCATTTTTGTCATTTTTGTCATTTTTGTCATTTTTGTCATTTTTGTCATTTTTGTCATTTTTGTCATTTTTGTCATTTTTGTCATTTTTGTCATTTTTGTCATTTTTGTCATTTTTGTCATTTTTGTCATTTTTGTCATTTTTGTCATTTTTGTCATTTTTGTCATTTTTGTCATTTTTGTCATTTTTGTCATTTTTGTCATTTTTGTCATTTTTGTCATTTTTGTCATTTTTGTCATTTTTGTCATTTTTGTCATTTTTGTCATTTTTGTCATTTTTGTCATTTTTGTCATTTTTGTCATTTTTGTCATTTTTGTCATTTTTGTCATTTTTGTCATTTTTGTCATTTTTGTCATTTTTGTCATTTTTGTCATTTTTGTCATTTTTGTCATTTTTGTCATTTTTGTCATTTTTGTCATTTTTGTCATTTTTGTCATTTTTGTCATTTTTGTCATTTTTGTCATTTTTGTCATTTTTGTCATTTTTGTCATTTTTGTCATTTTTGTCATTTTTGTCATTTTTGTCATTTTTATCATTTTTGTCATTTTTGTCATTTTTGTCATTTTTGTCATTTTTGTCATTTTTGTCATTTTTGTCATTTTTGTCATTTTTGTCATTTTTGTCATTTTTGTCATTTTTGTCATTTTTGTCATTTTTGTCATTTTTGTCATTTTTGTCATTTTTGTCATTTTTGTCATTTTTGTCATTTTTGTCATTTTTGTCATTTTTGTCATTTTTGTCATTTTTGTCATTTTTGTCATTTTTGTCATTTTTGTCATTTTTGTCATTTTTGTCATTTTTGTCATTTTTGTCATTTTTGTCATTTTTGTCATTTTTGTCATTTTTGTCATTTTTGTCATTTTTGTCATTTTTGTCATTTTTGTCATTTTTGTCATTTTTGTCATTTTTGTCATTTTTGTCATTTTTGTCATTTTTGTCATTTTTGTCATTTTTGTCATTATTGTCATTATTGTCATTTTTGTCATTTTTGTCATTTTTGTCATTTTTGTCATTTTTGTCATTTTTGTCATTTTTGTCATTTTTGTCATTTTTGTCATTTTTGTCATTTTTGTCATTTTTGTCATTTTTGTCATTTTTGTCATTTTTGTCATTTTTGTCATTTTTGTCATTTTTGTCATTTTTGTCATTTTTGTCATTTTTGTCATTTTTGTCATTTTTGTCATTTTTGTCATTTTTGTCAATTTTTGTCATTTTTGTCATTTTTGTCATTTTTGTCATTTTTGTCATTTTTGTCATTTTTGTCATTTTTGTCATTTTTGTCATTTTTGTCATTTTTGTCATTTTTGTCATTTTTGTCATTTTTGTCATTTTTGTCAATTTTGTCATTTTTGTCATTTTTGTCATTTTTGTCATTTTTGTCATTTTTGTCATTTTTGTCAATTTTTGTCAATTTTTGTCATTTTTGTCATTTTTGTCATTTTTGTCATTTTTGTCATTTTTGTCATTTTTGTCATTTTTGTCATTTTTGTCATTTTTGTCATTTTTGTCATTTTTGTCATTTTTGTCATTTTTGTCAATTTTGTCAATTTTGTCAATTTTGACAATTTTGACAATTTTGTCAATTTTGTCAATTTTGTCAATTTTGTCAATTTTGTCAATTTTGTCAATTTTGTCAATTTTGTCAATTTTGTCAATTTTGTCAATTTTGTCAATTTTGTCAATTTTGTCAATTTTGTCAATTTTGTAAATTTTGTCAATTTTGTCAATTTTGTCAATTTTGTCAATTTTGTCAATTTTGTCAATTTTGTCAATTTTGTCAATTTTGTCAATTTTGTCAATTTTGTCAATTTTGTCAATATTGTCAATTTTGTCAAGTTTGTCAATTTTGTCAATTTTGTCAATTTTGTCAATTTTGTCAATTTTGTCAATTTTGTCAATTTTGTCAATTTTGTCAATTTTGTCAATTTTGTCAATTTTGTCAATTTTGTCAATTTTGTCAATTTTGTCAATTTTGTCAATTTTGTCAATTTTGTCAATTTTGTCAATTTTGTCAATTTTGTCAATTTTGTCAATTTTGTCAATTTTGTCAATTTTGTCAATTTTGTCAATTTTGTCAATTTTGTCAATTTTGTCAATTTTGTCAATTTTGTCAATTTTGTCAATTTTGTCAATTTTGTCAATTTTGTCAATTTTGTCAATTTTGTCAATTTTGTCAATTTTGTCAATTTTGTCAATTTTGTCAATTTTGTCAATTTTGTCAATTTTGTCAATTTTGTCAATTTTGTCAATTTTGTCAATTTTGTCAATTTTGTCAATTTTGTCAATTTTGTCAATTTTGTCAATTTTGTCAATTTTGTCAATTTTGTCAATTTTGTCAATTTTGTCAATTTTGTCAATTTTGTCAATTTTGTCAATTTTGTCAATTTTGTCAATTTTGTCAATTTTGTCAATTTTGTCAATTTTGTCAATTTTGTCAATTTTGTCAATTTTGTCAATTTTGTCAATTTTGTCAATTTTGTGAATTTTGTCAATTTTGTCAATTTTGTCATTTTTGTCATTTTTGTCATTTTTGTCATTTTTGTCATTTTTGTCATTTTTGTCATTTTTGTCATTTTTGTCATTTTTGTCATTTTTGTCATTTTTGTCATTTTTGTCATTTTTGTCATTTTTGTCATTTTTGTCATTTTTGTCATTTTTGTCATTTTTGTCATTTTTGTCATTTTTGTCATTTTTGTCATTTTTGTCATTTTTGTCATTTTTGTCATTTTTGTCATTTTTGTCATTTTTGTCATTTTTGTCATTTTTGTCATTTTTGTCATTTTTGTCATTTTTGTCATTTTTGTCATTTTTGTCATTTTTGTCATTATTGTCATTATTGTCATTTTTGTCATTTTTGTCATTTTTGTCATTTTTGTCATTTTTGTCATTTTTGTCATTTTTGTCATTTTTGTCATTTTTGTCATTTTTGTCATTTTTGTCATTTTTGTCATTTTTGTCATTTTTGTCATTTTTGTCATTTTTGTCATTTTTGTCATTTTTGTCATTTTTGTCATTTTTGTCATTTTTGTCATTTTTGTCATTTTTGTCATTTTTGTCATTTTTGTCATTTTTGTCATTTTTGTCATTTTTGTCATTTTTGTCATTTTTGTCATTTTTGTCATTTTTGTCATTTTTGTCATTTTTGTCATTTTTGTCATTTTTGTCATTTTTGTCATTTTTGTCATTTTTGTCATTTTTGTCATTTTTGTCATTTTTGTCATTTTTGTCATTTTTGTCATTTTTGTCATTTTTGTCATTTTTGTCATTTTTGTCATTTTTGTCATTTTTGTCATTTTTGTCATTTTTGTCATTTTTGTCATTTTTGTCATTTTTGTCATTTTTGTCATTTTTGTCATTTTTGTCATTTTTGTCATTTTTGTCATTTTTGTCATTTTTGTCATTTTTGTCATTTTTGTCATTTTTGTCATTTTTGTCATTTTTGTCATTTTTGTCATTTTTGTCATTTTTGTCATTTTTGTCATTTTTGTCATTTTTGTCATTTTTGTCATTTTTGTCATTTTTGTCATTTTTGTCATTTTTGTCATTTTTGTCATTTTTGTCATTTTTGTCATTTTTGTCATTTTTGTCATTTTTGTCATTTTTGTCATTTTTGTCATTTTTGTCATTTTTGTCATTTTTGTCATTTTTGTCATTTTTGTCATTTTTGTCATTTTTGTCATTTTTGTCATTTTTGTCATTTTTGTCATTTTTGTCATTTTTGTCATTTTTGTCATTTTTGTCATTTTGGTCATTTTGGTCATTTTTGTCATTTTGGTCATTTTTGTCAATTTTGTCAATTTTGTCATTTTTGTCATTTTTGTCATTTTTGTCATTTTTATCATTTTTGTCATTTTTGTCATTTTTGCTATTTTTGTCATTTTTGTCATTTTTGTCATTTTGTCATTTTTGTCATTTTTGTCATTTTTGTCATTTTTGTCATTTTTGTCATTTTTGTCATTTTTGTCATTTTTGTCATTTTTGTCATTTTTGTCATTTTTGTCATTTTTGTCATTTTTGTCATTTTTGTCATTTTTGTCATTTTTGTCATTTTTGTCATTTTTGTCATTTTTGTCATTTTTGTCATTTTTGTCATTTTTGTCATTTTTGTCATTTTTGTCATTTTTGTCATTTTTGTCATTTTTGTCATTTTTGTCATTTTTGTCATTTTTGTCATTATTGTCATTATTGTCATTTTTGTCATTTTTGTCATTTTTGTCATTTTTGTCATTTTTGTCATTTTTGTCATTTTTGTCATTTTTGTCATTTTTGTCATTTTTGTCATTTTTGTCATTTTTGTCATTTTTGTCATTTTTGTCATTTTTGTCATTTTTGTCATTTTTGTCATTTTTGTCATTTTTGTCATTTTTGTCATTTTTGTCATTTTTGTCATTTTTGTCATTTTTGTAATTTTTGTAATTTTTGTAATTTTTGTAATTTTTGTCATTTTTGTCATTTTTGTCATTTTTGTCATTTTTGTCATTTTTGTCATTTTTGTCATTTTTGTCATTTTTGTCATTTTTGTCATTTTTGTCATTTTTGTCATTTTTGTCATTTTTGTCATTTTTGTCATTTTTGTCATTTTTGTCATTTTTGTCATTTTTGTCATTTTTGTCATTTTTGTCATTTTTGTCATTTTTGTCATTTTTGTCATTTTTGTCATTTTTGTCATTTTTGTCATTTTTGTCATTTTTGTCATTTTTGTCATTTTTGTCATTTTTGTCATTTTTGTCATTTTTGTCATTTTTGTCATTTTTGTCATTTTTGTCATTTTTGTCATTTTTGTCATTTTTGTCATTTTTGTCATTTTTGTCATTTTTGTCATTTTTGTCATTTTTGTCAATTTTGTCATTTTTGTCAATTTTGTCAATTTTGACAATTTTGACAATTTTGTCAATTTTGTCAATTTTGTCAATTTTGTCAATTTTGACAATTTTGTCAATTTTGTCAATTTTGTCAATTTTGTCAATTTTGTCAATTTTGTCAATTTTGTCAATTTTGTCAATTTTGTCAATTTTGTCAATTTTGTCAATTTTGTCAATTTTGTCAATTTTGTCAATTTTGTCAATTTTGTAAATTTTGTCAATTTTGTCAATTTTGTCAATTTTGTCAATTTTGTCAATTTTGTCAATTTTGTCAATTTTGTCAATTTTGTCAATTTTGTCAATTTTGTCAATTTTGTCAATTTTGTCAATTTTGTCAATATTGTCAATTTTGTCAATTTTGTCAAGTTTGTCAATTTTGTCAATTTTGTCAATTTTGTCAATTTTGTCAATTTTGTCAATTTTGTCAATTTTGTCAATTTTGTCAATTTTGTCAATTTTGTCAATTTTGTCAATTTTGTCAATTTTGTCAATTTTGTCAATTTTGTCAATTTTGTCAATTTTGTCAATTTTGTCAATTTTGTCAATTTTGTCAATTTTGTCAATTTTGTCAATTTTGTCAATTTTGTCAATTTTGTCAATTTTGTCAATTTTGTCAATTTTGTCAATTTTGTCAATTTTGTCAATTTTGTCAATTTTGTCAATTTTATCAATTTTGTCAATTTGGTCAATTTTGTCAATTTTGTCAATTTTGTCAATTTTGTCAATTTTGTCAATTTTGTCAGTTTGTCAATTTTGTCAATTTTGTCAATTTTGTCAATTTTGTCAATTTTGTCAATTTTGTCAATTTTGTCAATTTTGTCAATTTTGTCAAGTTTGTCAATTTTGTCAATTTTGTCAATTTTGTCAATTTTGTCAATTTTGTCAATTTTGTCAGTTTGTCAATTTTGTCAATTTTGTCAATTTTGTCAATTTTGTCAATTTTGTCAATTTTGTCAATTTTGTCAATTTTGTCAATTTTGTCAATTTTGTCAATTTTGTCAATTTTGTCAATTTTGTCAATTTTGTCAATTTTGTCAATTTTGTCAATTTTGTCAATTTTGTCAATTTTGTCAATTTTGTCAATTTTGTCAATTTTGTCAATTTTGTCAATTTTGTCAATTTTGTCAATTTTGTCAATTTTGTCAATTTTGTCAATTTTGTCAATTTTGTCAATTTTGTCAATTTTGTCATTTTTGTCAATTTTGTCAATTTTGTCAATTTTGTCAATTTTGTCAATTTTGTCAATTTTGTCAATTTTGTCAATTTTGTCAATTTTAATAATTTTGTCAATTTTGTCAATTTTGTCAATTTTGTCAATTTTGTCAATTTTGTCAATTTTGTCAGTTTGTCAATTTTGTCAATTTTGTCAATTTTGTCAATTTTGTCAATTTTGTCAATTTTGTCAATTTTGTCAATTTTGTCAATTTTGTCAATTTTGTCAATTTTGTCAATTTTGTCAATTTTGTCAATTTTGTCAATTTTGTCAATTTTGTCAATTTTGTCAATTTTGTCAATTTTGTCAATTTTGTCAATTTTGTCAATTTTGTCAGTTTGTCAGTTTGTCAATTTTGTCAATTTTGTCAATTTTGTCAATTTTGTCAATTTTGTCAATTTTGTCAATTTTGTCAATTTTGTCAATTTTGTCAATTTTGTCAATTTTGTCAATTTTGTCAATTTTGTCAATTTTGTCAATTTTGTCAATTTTGTCAATTTTGTCAATTTTGTCAATTTTGTCAATTTTGTCAATTTTGTCAATTTTGTCAATTTTGTCAATTTTGTCAATTTTGTCAATTTTGTCAATTTTGTCAATTTTGTCAATTTTGTCAATTTTGTCAATTTTGTCAATTTTGTCAATTTTGTCAATTTTGTCAATTTTGTCAATTTTGTCAATTTTGTCAATTTTGTCAATTTTGTCAATTTTGTCAATTTTGTCAATTTTGTCAATTTTGTCAATTTTGTCAATTTTGTCAATTTTGTCAATTTTGTCAATTTTGTCAATTTTGTCAATTTTGTCAATTTTGTCAATTTTGTCAATTTTGTCAATTTTGTCAATTTTGTCAATTTTGTCAATTTTGTCAATTTTGTCAATTTTGTCAATTTTGTCAATTTTGTCAATTTTGTCAATTTTGTCAATTTTGTCAATTTTGTCAATTTTGTCAATTTTGTCAATTTTGTCAATTTTGTCAATTTTGTCAATTTTGTCAATTTTGTCAATTTTGTCAATTTTGTCAATTTTGTCAATTTTGTCAATTTTGTCATTTTTGTCAATTTTGTCAATTTTGTCAATTTTGTCAATTTTGTCAATTTTGTCAATTTTGTCAATTTTGTCAATTTTGTCAATTTTGTCAATTTTAATAATTTTGTCAATTTTGTCAATTTTGTCAATTTTGTCAATTTTGTCAATTTTGTCAATTTTGTCAATTTTGTCAATTTTGTCAATTTTGTCAATTTTGTCAATTTTGTCAATTTTGTCAATTTTGTCAATTTTGTCAGTTTGTCAGTTTGTCAATTTTGTCAATTTTGTCAATTTTGTCAATTTTGTCAATTTTGTCAATTTTGTCAATTTTGTCAATTTTGTCAATTTTGTCAATTTTGTCAATTTTGCCAATTTTGTCAATTTTGTCAATTTTGTCAATTTTGTCAATTTTGTCAATTTTGTCAATTTTGTCAATTTTGTCAATTTTGTCAATTTTGTCAATTTTGTCAATTTTGTCAATTTTGTCAATTTTGTCAATTTTGTCAATTTTGTCAATTTTGTCAATTTTGTCAATTTTGTCAATTTTGTCAATTTTGTCAATTTTGTCAATTTTGTCAATTTTGTCAATTTTGTCAATTTTGTCAATTTTGTCAATTTTGTCAATTTTGTCAATTTTGTCAATTTTGTCAATTTTGTCAATTTTGTCAATTTTGTCAATTTTGTCAATTTTGTCAATTTTGTTAATTTTGTCAATTTTGTCAATTTTGTCAATTTTGTCAATTTTGTCAGTTTGTCAGTTTGTCAATTTTGTCAATTTTGTCAATTTTGTCAATTTTGTCAATTTTGTCAATTTTGTCAATTTTGTCAATTTTGTCAATTTTGTCAATTTTGTCAATTTTGTCAATTTTGTCAATTTTGTCAATTTTGTCAATTTTGTCAATTTTGTCAATTTTGTCAATTTTGTCAATTTTGTCAATTTTGTCAATTTTGTCAATTTTGTCAATTTTGTCAATTTTGTCAATTTTGTCAATTTTGTCAATTTTGTCAATTTTGTCAATTTTGTCAATTTTGTCAATTTTGTCAATTTTGTCAATTTTGTCAATTTTGTCAATTTTGTCAATTTTGTCAATTTTGTCAATTTTGTCAATTTTGTCAATTTTGTCAATTTTGTCAATTTTGTCAATTTTGTCAATTTTGTCAATTTTGTCAATTTTGTCAATTTTGTCAATTTTGTCAATTTTGTCAATTTTGTCAATTTTGTCAATTTTGTCAATTTTGTCAATTTTGTCAATTTTGTCAATTTTGTCAATTTTGTCAATTTTGTCAATTTTGTCAATTTTGTCAATTTTGTCAATTTTGTCAATTTTGTCAATTTTGTCAATTTTGTCAATTTTGTCAATTTTGTCAATTTTGTCAATTTTGTCAATTTTGTCAATTTTGTCAGTTTGTCAATTTTGTCAATTTTGTCAATTTTGTCAATTTTGTCAATTTTGTCAATTTTGTCAATTTTGTCAATTTTGTCAATTTTGTCAATTTTGTCAATTTTGTCAATTTTGTCAATTTTGTCAATTTTGTCAATTTTGTCAATTTTGTCAATTTTGTCAATTTTGTCAATTTTGTCAATTTTGTCAATTTTGTCAATTTTGTCAATTTTGTCAATTTTGTCAATTTTGTCAATTTTGTCAATTTTGTCAATTTTGTCAATTTTGTCATTTTTGTCAATTTTGTCAATTTTGTCAATTTTGTCAATTTTGTCAATTTTGTCAATTTTGTCAATTTTGTCAATTTTGTCAATTTTGTCAATTTTGTCAATTTTAATAATTTTGTCAATTTTGTCAATTTTGTCAATTTTGTCAATTTTGTCAATTTTGTCAATTTTGTCAGTTTGTCAATTTTGTCAATTTTGTCAATTTTGTCAATTTTGTCAATTTTGTCAATTTTGTCAATTTTGTCAATTTTGTCAATTTTGTCAATTTTGTCAATTTTGTCAATTTTGTCAATTTTGTCAATTTTGTCAATTTTGTCAATTTTGTCAATTTTGTCAATTTTGTCAATTTTGTCAATTTTGTCAATTTTGTTAATTTTGTCAATTTTGTCAATTTTGTCAATTTTGTCAATTTTGTCAATTTTGTTTATTTTGCAAATTATCACAATTTTGTAAATTTCGTCTGTTCTTAATTCGAAGATTTTGTCAGGAATCAACGGATTGTTGCCCAAATATTGCCCAATGAATATTTAAATAAACATGAGGAGCTTACTCCCTCTTGATTGAATGCATGTTCTCAAAAGCTTCCCAAATGCTCTTAATTCTACTTTGGAGAACTTGGGGAATGGAATGGAAAACTTGATGCTCGAACCAACGAGAAGCACAATGCCGTGAGACCAGGTGTGGAGTTATCAGAGAACTTTGTATTTATTTGTGTAAATTTCACACTTCAAGCAAAACTGAAGGAACTTTTTTATTCCACAGTATAGTAACCTATTAATATGATTGACAATTAAAATTGATAGATGGTGGTGAATGTGGTTTGTTTTTAAAGAACTTTGATGTTTTCGCCAATCTGAGACAATGTTTATTTCGTTGGCCAAAAAAATCTATATGTTTAATTAAAAAAAAATCGAATTTAGCTTTAGGGAAGAAGTCTTCGAATGCTCTCAATTTTTATGAACCAATTAATAAATAATATTTCATTTAAATGTTAAATGGCATTTCGGTGAATAGCACCGATGTGGTCTAGTGGATAGGCTGATGCGAGTCTGGTTTTAGTATGCCACATGTACTGGGTTCGATTCCCGGTATCGGCAAGAAAACTTTTGGATTCGAATCCCATTAGTGACCGACAGGTTTGTGTTTCCTCTTATAACTGACTATATAATAAGAATGTTTAATCAGTTGCCAGCTGGCCAGGTATATACACGGACGCCGGATGCCTGTAAGTAAACTAGCCCACCTGATTGACTCGTTCTTACAAAACTTTCCTAAATTAACACACGCAATACATTCACTCCATAACAGCTCATACGAAGCCATGGTGTCCGGGTATGGTGTACGCGCTGCATTGGAAATTTGTCGAACTTAATAATCTAAGAATGCATTCGAGCACATACATAGGCAGAAACTGCGGTGAATCCGTGCACTCATGGTGGATAACCAACATATATACTAAAACAAAATGCAAATAATGTTTAATCATTAAGGGGCAAAATTAAACTGAAATTCTTTGTATAAAGGGTGAACATGAATTTATTGCGACACCGAAAATTCCATGCCTATTTTTTTATAATGTTTTTCAGGGTAGTTTTATACATACATTTACTTCAAAAATCAAAAGAAAAATAAGTCGATAGAGCCTTGAGCGCACAATTGAACGCATTTTCGCTCGATGTCCTCCATCAAAGTCTTTATAGTGTCATCCGGTACCAGTTTTTCAGTTTTTTTTTCCATTTTCTTAACATTTTCTTCTCGTCTTTGAATGTCTTCTTGCTCTTTCGAAGATCCCGCTATATTATTGCCCAGTACTGCTCTTCCGTGCACAGTTCCGGACGGTTTGACAGATTCATGTTTTTTGAAAGAAAATGGACAGAATTGGCTTCATAACACTCCAGGACAATTTAAGAATAGTGGCATGATGACAAATCTGGCCAAAATAGCGGAGCTTCGTCGTGCTGCTTCAAGAACGAAAAAAGGCGCTTCTCGAGGTACTCAAATTTGTAGATCTCGCCATTTGCTGTGCCCTTTGTCACGAAAGGCTCACTCCTCAGTCCGCAAAACAAATGGCCTGCCAAACGAGATATTTGGAGGCGAACTTCAACATTTTCTTCTTCTTAAATTTGTCGTACACATCGAACTTGCTCTTGCCAGTGAAGAACTCCAACCCCTGAACTTGCTAAAAATCGACTTTTATAAACGTTTCGTCGTCCATCACACAGCAGCCATATTTTGTCAGCATCTTCTCGTAGAGCTTCCGTGTCCGAGTTTTAGCCGTCGATTGTTGCCGCTCATCGCGGTTTGGGAAGTTCTGTACCTTGTATGTATGTAGTCCAGCTCAATTCTTTGCATTCTGGACGTTGCTCTGCGACATGCCGATTTTTTTTAGCCAAATCACGACTTGAGACGTTTGGATTTGCTTTAATCAACCGCTGCACCTTTCCCTCCGTCTTTTTGTTCTCCGGTCCCGATTTTCTTCCAGCTCCTTTGCCGTGGTTCAACGTCAACTGCTCCTGGAACCGCTTCAACACTCTGCAGACGGTTGAATGGTGAATGTTCAATACTTTTCCCAACTGCCGGTGCAACAGGTCAGAAAATTCCAGGTGTTTGGAAAGAATTTATTTTCTCGACTTGCGTTGAATCGAAAAACACGACTTTATTAAAATGAATAAAAAAAAAACAAACCAAATTAAAACAAAACCAATATTAAATCATTAAAATTTATCATTACTCACTTATATGTATCAACCAAAACCCTGCTAACAGGGGGTGTTTAAGGGGTTGAACTCCCCCCCCCCCCCCCCCCCCCCATGGCCCCATGGAATTTTTTTCCTAGTAAAATTTCCACAGTGGTATCATGGAATTGCGTGATCTTTAAAGTTATTTTAAAATAAGGGTGAAAAAGTAAGTCCGAGATTTGGTTTGTCTCCGGTGAAATTTAGTCATAAATCAACTCGAAACTTGACAAGTACATTTGCATACAAAAACCCTACCTTGTCTTTAGAATGGGTTTTTATTAGGAAGTGTAACTAAACAACTAACCGGGAACAACTAACGTTAAATTTTCAAGCTCCTAAAATTTTCAAATATTTTCTATATTGTTTCAAAAGTTTTCAACAGTATTGAAAAACAATCAAATATATCAGCGCTTTCGAGTTTGAAGACATATCAACAAGAGAAAAGAAGATGAAGTATTGAAAAATCAAGTTATGTATATCAAGTGAATGGAAAATAGGGTCCGGATTCTTTCAGCTCTAAGTAAAAGATTTCACAGTAAAAAAAATTTAAGCTAAGTATTCTTTTTTTTTATAAAATGTATCAATTCGAGCTGTGAATTAAAAGAAACTGTCCATTTGTATCTTTATTCGAATAATATTCATCCTTTCAAAATTGCATATTAAAAAAAGGTTAACTTTTCATCGCATTTTTTCGGTAAACCCTTGCAATTTGGAGTGCAAATTTATTTCCCTTTTGGAAACTCTTTTTCAGTAGATACTGCCTTTTTTAAAAACAATTTTGAGAAACAAAAAAGCAATCATAGATAAATCCTCATTACAATCCTCATTTTATTTTTGAGTCAAGAAATTAATTAAATACAGGTCACAGTTCTTAAACGGTTATGTAATATTGAAAAAAATCGTGAAAAACTTAAACTATTTTTTATTAAAATTACTATGATACTTTGAAATTGCAAAACATTCCAAGCAAGTGTTTTTAGCTTTTACTTACTTCATATGATAATTTGCTTCCTTCATATGATATGAAGATAACACAAGGCAACAAATTTTACGTTTTTCCGAGGTGCAAAGAACTTAACAACTGAATATAGACTAATTTGCGATCAGTTTTTTTTTTGTAGCAGCTCTTTCAAAATAACTTTGGAAAATGGATAAAAATTCATTTAATACACTAGTGCACTTTTTTCGTAAAACTGTAGAAGATTTAAAAGATTCGGAAATTTAATGATCAACTTCCCGCAAGATCGCGAGTAACTTTAATTTCTGAGAAAAAAATTACTGAAGTTTTTATTGTTTATTTTTTGCAATTTTGCAAAATACGGCAATTTCGATTAAATTTTTAAGAAAATTTGACACAATTAAGTCTTTGATATTTCTTGAACCATAAGTCCAATCGTTTTGCAGTCTTCAACAAACTTATTAATGAAATAAAATCCTTAATAATAGATTCTCGAATACGGTGTCAGAAATTGTTGCTATGTAATCATATAACTTTCTGAAAATTCTTGAATTTATTATTTTCAAAACTGTAGGTAAAGCAGAACAAATTTTAATAACTTTGAGTTTGACTGTTCAATTTTCTAAAATGAATTCAAAAGCTATTTATTATATATTTACTCGAATTGGTGAAAATATACGGGAATGTATTTAAAAGTATTGATTATTCAAAACATTACTTTGTGCTCATTAAACAATTATGCTCTAAAGATTTTTTAAATGTGAGGCAAAGGAGCGCAAAGAATCAAAAATATTTCAGAAAGACAATAATCCATTTGGAAAAAATTGTGACCAAATATTATAATATATTTCATTTTTATTTTAAATAACATTCCGTCTTCAACCATTTAAGCCTTTTTGCAAATTCTTTGCTTCAACAGGGAGAACGCTTAGTAAAAAGAGCTAGTTTATCAAGGGAGAAATTTGAATGGTATTGATTTACCAATATTTTACTCGATCCATTTTTATCGGACATTTATCAAATGCCTCATAGGTATAGAAGTTTCCATAGGAAATGTCAAGGAGCATAGGAGCTGTAGGCAAATCATGATCGCACCATTTACCGAAATGGATCCTGATCTCTACCTTTCACAAAGTAACACAACTCCTTCCTTGGATACTTGAATATGGATTCGCAAACGTATAGACGGTTTCCATAGTTGGTGATACTAGCTTGTCTTTTGTTCTGACTAATTCAAGAAGTTGTTAGGAGTATGCAAGAGCGAGAGGTTGCTAGTTGAACTTAAAGAGTATCTGACTAACAATCCTTCCCTTTTCCCCATAGACTACTAGGACGTGGCCGGCGCCGTTATTAATCATATAAATCATGTAAAGAAGGGAGAGCATCAGTTTCGTATAATGAGAATGGCTGCTAATCCCAAGCACCATTCTTTTGGACTTTGTGCAAAATTGACGGCCTCGATTAATCACTGAGTAGCAACCATTGGCGACGTGGAACTTGTTCTGATTAGCCACGCCAGCGATCATGGAATTCGGAATGTATAGTTTGAAATCAAATGAACCTACGAAGTTTTTCTAGAATCTATTTGAATAAAAAAAACCTGAAAACCAAGCATGACGAGTTCAATGATTTCAGGTGGATATGAGTAGTCAATAAAGCAAAAGCAAAGCAAGCAGCTAGCTAAGCTAAGCTAAGAAGTGTAACTAAAGAAAAACAGAGTTCAAAACGATACATTTTAACTTTAAAACTAATTCATCAAATATTGATTTAAAACATCGACAAGTGAGACACCATATAACAGACGTTTATCTCACACGATTGTTAGTAGAATCAGCCAAACAAATCTTTAATTCAATATCATCAACTTTATTATTAAAAAAATTGATTTAAAAAAAATGGCATTACGAATGTTATACTGAAATAAAATATACTCCAAGAAACCAATTTCAGCTTCAATTATTTTTTTCCTATGTTCTTCACAACATCACATTAAAAAGGTTATGATAAATTACACAAGGCTACAAAATTAACATTTTCCGAGGTGCAATGAATTTTTAATAATATGGCTGGCCTGAATCTATATATTCAATGTTTCTATCAGCTTTTGTCATTGAAAAAACTTTTTAAAATAGGTTAAAATTCTTTCAGTAAGTTTTGCACTTTTTTGACAAAACTTTAGAACAAAATCATTACAAATTTCACTTAACACTGATTCAATCTTATC
Source organism: Uranotaenia lowii (assembly GCF_029784155.1). Classification (NCBI taxonomy): domain Eukaryota; kingdom Metazoa; phylum Arthropoda; class Insecta; order Diptera; family Culicidae; genus Uranotaenia; species Uranotaenia lowii. Next base: position 38,168,287 of record NC_073693.1, read on the forward strand.
TCCATATCACCAAAACTAGATGTGATAGTCCAAATTTTACAAAATATTCGAGATCAGTGTTTTAAAATCTACCAATTCAATCATTAAAACATAAGCATCAAAATGCTTTTATACTGAGTTATCAATTAAATGAAATGTAAATTAAGATGAATAATGAATATCAATTATTATCATTAAGAAAATGGTAAATTTTTATGTGTAATGGGAATATTAATTTAAATTTTTTAAACTACACTGCTCAGATATAAATTTGAAGTAATTTTTTTAGTTCAGAATAAGAAACATTATTTTGAACAATATATCAATGACGTACCAAAAATATCATTGATTTGAAACATTCATTTTGATTTGTTTTGGAAGTTTTATTTATTTTATCAGTTAAAACTATTATTTTTTGAGTTTATGTGATAACTCTTTGTAAGAAAATGATGTTAGAAATCCATTTTCTTATTTATTGGGTATTTTTGAAATTGCTAATATTTTTAGCTAAGTTCGAATTTTAACCCTTTCTCCTCCATGGAAGGGTCCATTGTACGGGCCTGGTATCAAGTCAGGATAATTATAGATAATTAACACGTCTTCGCCATTGGGACCCATATTCGGGTGACGAGTGTAATTCCTGAGAGACCCCGTCACATCAAAAAACGTGTGACGCTCTCCTACTCCAGTTTGTTGCTCAGTTTAGCCATACGTTACAAGTAGCAAAGCTGGGAGCTCCCCTTTTTTAATTTTGTCGCTCCGAGAATATCTTTGGGCCCGGCTAGTAAAACTATCAAATGAGTTTTAACACGTTCGTTGCCACGCTCATTTTGATAGTTTTACTAGCCGGAAAGATTTCGGAGAGAGAAAGTTTAGAGGGAAAATTCTAGATTTTCAATGTGTGGCAAAACTGAGCGGCTAACTTGAGTAAGAGAGCGTCACACGCTTTTGATGTAACGGGGCCTCCAAGGAAATATACCCGTCACCCGAATATGGGTCCCAATTGCGACGAACGTGTTAAGGGAGGATTGTTGAAATTATTGAAATTTTCATAGATGAATGTGTTGCATTGCAAATTGCAACTTACACAGCTTCCAGACGATTCATTTTTTTTGAAATGGTTTAAAAGATACACATTTCCATTATTTAAAATGCTTTAGCTTAATGATCAAATGAACAACAACACAAATGGCTGTCATAAATATCATTGTTGTGATATTTCAAGATGAAATCGCACTTTTGGCACAGATTATCAATTTAATAATTTTATTGTTTGTACGCTGGCATTGACCGAAAGACAATCTGACCCGATAAAAGTACGCACCCATACACTTCCATTGAAAATGGTAAAACCAATCTACGAAAAAAAATTCGATCCAATGTCGTTTCCAGTTCAGCTCAACAGCAAGCAAGCAATCCCATTAATCGCCCGAACACACCGTATGATGGGATTCCTACTTTCAGCTCAGCTCAGCTCTGCCGATAACAATTTATTTAACCCACTCGGTGTCCAATTAATTAAAATGTTATATCGTTTCCTGGTATCGGTTTCTGTTCCAAGCCTGCCTGCTTGCTTGTGAGTTTTACGCGAGAGTTGTTGGACAATTTGTCGTTTTCAGTAATGATGATAGGTAGGCAAGCGCGCGCGTGTGGAGAGAAAAACTTATGTGTCAGACACCACCAAGCTTTCGCCATTAATGTCCCCTTTCTTCTTTCAAACCCCACGCACACCCACGAATCGCCCAAAAAGTTGCGAATTTCACGGATGCACATCACGGATTGTAAATTACAGATACTCGATTATCGACAGTCGAGTAGTTTCGGATTTTGTTCATACAAAACGCGCACCGCGAGGGTCTCTCCTGCAGCACTTTCGATAGACGCTAGGTGTGGATGGATTTTCTCCTGGCACAGACACAGAGAGTGAGATTTCGAGGGTACGCAAATGCAATTTCGATTAATTTTCACCGGGATTGGTGCTTCGATATCAATACCAATACCTTGTGAAAGTACCCCTTTGATCAAGCTATCCATCCCATAGGGTAGGTGGCAGCACAATTTTGCAGTTTTGTTCTCTTTGCCGTAGCCTAGTGTCGGTCAATGGATCATTCAATTACTGGAGATGAGTGTGTAAGCAGAGTCACTCAATGGAAACTTAATGAGATAATTTTTTTTCTGCTCGATATTTTCCTCAACATCGAGAGGGTGTTGAAGCGTTAACACTGTGTTACAAAGGGATTTAATCCAGAGAAGTTCCGAGGACTGGGTGTAACCTGAGTAAATTATGCCTAATTATGAATGTTATTGCTCCCCAAACTTTCCAAAATAACAAGAAATTCAAAAATAATACAGACCCCGTTCGATTTTGGCAACACGCCCGTACATTTTGTGTTGCCAAAATCGAATGTTGCCAAAATCGAACGGTTTTTTTCTCATCGTGTTTTTCAGTTTGTTTCACAAACTAACAGTTATTATTATCAAAAGCGTTGGTTTTAGTCAGTTTCCAACCATTTGTAGTCATTTTTAAATTTTTTCATCATGTTTTTGATGCATTCTGCACTTTTCTTGTTTTGTTTATAATGTTTGTTTTCTTTTGTCATATTTGTTGTTTTTGTCAATCTTCAACATTTTCAGTTGTTTTTTGTCAAATTCGGTCTTTTGTTTGAATTTGTTTTTCAACTTTATGAATTTTTCATCTTTTTGTCATTTTTGAGTACTTTATCAAATTTAAAAAAATCTTTGGTTTTTATTGTTGCATTTTATCACCATTTCAGAGCATAAAAACATATTTTTGATGTTTTTCTAAATTAAATTGGTCCTGTTATAACGAAAACTATAAGGTAATGTTGTTTCTAAAAACCGTTCGAACGGGGTCTGTACATATAATTCGGAAAATTTTCATCTCATTATCGGCGTTACTTTAACAAATTGAGATAATGCAGATTCAGAAAATTTGTCAAAAGTGGTTTCGATTTTTAACAGAAGGTAGTTTTGATCTTCAAATAAACGTTTTAAGAAAAAAGTTGAAAAAGGCTTAGCCCTCTAATGTATATTTTTCCCACATTTTTTAGCATCGTTCAGCACTGTTTAATTATAATATTTAATTACATAAATATCTAAAATTCAATAAGCAATTATAAAACCTATAAAAAATTTAAAAAAATATCTCATTTCTAATACAGTGTCCATTCCCCGGTTATTAAAGCGTTCCAAGGAATCGGGAAACCTGACGATCTTTTTCTCGTGAATTCTCAGGATCCCCGGGAAAAATAGAAAAAGAAGATTTAAACGCGCAACCTTATCAATACAATATTTTTGGTTTTTTAGGTATTGCAAAACATTTCAAACTTTTTCATGCCTTAAAAATTCAATAAGTAATAACTAAGTACACCACACACTTGACTTATTCTTGCTGCAAAACTTTGAAAAAATTGAAAAAGACTTTTCACCATCGATAGAAGTTGGTTAGCCAAAATTTCGTAAATTTTCGGATAACTTCTCTTTTGTTTAAAAATATGTAATTTTTTGCCGATGAAGTTCTAAATGATTAGTGTTAAATATAGAAAATTCAGATTCTTTTCGTAGCGTTTCTTTATTGGAATTATTTGGTTTCATAGATTCTTTGTTATGTTTCACTTTTACGCAAAGTTTTCGAACGAAAAAATATTTTTCATCAAATTTAAAGTATTGATCAATTTTAAGAAAAAAAATGTTTAGGTTGAAGCCAATTTGTATTGTGTAAATTTATAGGATTCTAGCTTTTTTTATTGGCTTCGGGAATTCCTGAGACATTTAATCGTTTCCCGGGACTCGAGAATTCCCTATGTTTTATTAAAGTTTAAGTCAACAGTAAAAAATTTGGTTATTTCAGCATAACTTGAATAGTTTGGTCAATAAAATTATTTCCGTTTATGGGGGGAGTAGGGTCTAACACTTTCAAAAAATCGATTTTTTATTTTTTATTTTCTTATTGTAAAACATTTCAAGAATGTTGTGTCAAATTTCAAGTCAATCGAAGCAAAACTGCTGAAATTATAGGCCTTTATCTCCTCTTATCTAATACTGCAATTCTAGAGCAGAACCTTCTTTTTTTTACTTTGGGGAGATTTAACAGATTAAAAATGGCGGATTTTTTCTTGAAAAATCGTGGTTTTTACTTCAAACAGCCACAAAAATTGAAAAAAAATTAAGTTAAATAAAATCGTTGGGGTCCAGAAAAACATCCATTAAAAATATTTTGCTCTGTTTTTTTTTACTTCAGATGATTCTGTGCTGAGATACAGTGTCCACCGCTAATCCTGTTTTCTAAAAGGCATCCTCGAAAGTGCTCCGTCACCGGCTCAATTTTCAATATTTTTCTACGAAAAAATTACCGAGTATTTCATTTCAAAAACCAATAAACAATCCGGGCAATATCCAAAAAACTTTGATCAAAACCCAAGAAATACTCAGAAAAAAATCACGAAAAAAAAACTTGAACAAATATTTTTCATCTAAACTTATCAGCAGATTTTTAAATGTATTTTAAGCAACCATTAAACCTTGCAGGATTTATTTTAACTTGCTCAATTACATATAACTTTATATATTCTAAACACAATATGTTCAATTCATCATTGAAAGCTTATACTATCAAATTACAGGATGAGAAATTTGATATGTTCGATGATCAATAAGAAGCTGGTAAAAATAGGAATTCTTTGAATTTTTTTTTTGTAAAGATTGAAAGCATAAAGCATACATTTTTAGCTTTTAAGTTTATTTTTCAAACCATTTCTCCAACCTCAATCAACGAAAATCGAAAAATTAAGATTGATTCAAAAAAAAAAAATCCAATCGCCATTGATTTAAATTTCAAGCGCTTGAAAATTTCTCGCTGTCAATTAAAGTATTGCGTTCTGAGAAGGTCAAAAGGTACAAAAAATGTATTTCACTAAAAATTAAGATTTATAGGCTTTCTCGAAGATAATGGTTTCAGATTACAAAAATCTTGATTATAAACAAAGAGAAACTTATAAATAAAAAACTTTAAAAAAAAAAATTGGATGCAGGACTTTAAAATTAGATAAATTTATTCAAAATAATAAAAGGTGATGAAAAAGATTAGATTTTTAACATTAAAGAAAGAAAACATTCAATACCTATTTATAGCATTCAACTGATAACTCAAGGGATCAGCATTTTGGTGCCTATGTTTAAATGATTGAGTTGAAAGAATTAAGCGTCTTAAACTAGAAGCATTATCACTACTAGTTTTGGTGATAAGGCGTTTAGAAGTTTAAAAATCAATCCGATTTGAGTGAAATCAATCATGAACTAATCAATGATTACTGATGAACTAACAAAGCTTTATGCAAGAAAAATATTTATCTTATTTTATTAATATTCTTATTCAAGGAACACTATATGACTCTAATATTCCAATTTTAGAGATACAACCCAAGCAACCAAAAGTTCGGATAAAATTCCTCTATCAAGTTTGAACAGCTCAATCTGTGACTGTGACTGCGACTTCTTTCCAGTTCAATTTTCAAGTAGTTAATCGAGTAAAGTTAGCTGCAAATATTTGTTCAAGACTTTTATTACATATTGTACAACTTATTTTGTTATCATGATAGATCATCAAAAGTTACCAAGATAACTTGAAAACTCGCTTTTAAGCATTATATAAATTTAAAAAAAAACTGCTTTTAATCTATACAAAAATTTCAGACGAGTTCTACCAAAAAGTACTTTAAAAAACTTCGATGGTTTTAACGTTTTTTTTATGGTCTTAAAAAAGGCAAATTCAACTATTTTTAACATTTTTCAAAGCTAAGTCTTTACAAGTCTTACTAAAGAATGTTCAATAGGAGGTTTCATTCCATTTAACAAATTTGTTTAAGAGTACCAAAAGATATGATGTTTGCTTTTAGAATATCCTAAAAATATTTCGTTTGAATTTTTTTTTGAATTCGTTAAAAATTCCGTATTTTACAGAATTTGGAAATGTAAACGAAACGAAAACATTTTCCGCAGAAGTCAAAATTACTAAAGCTTAGTTCTTTTAGAAATGGGACACTTTCATTTGCTTATAGCTCGTTAACTAGTTATTGGATATCAAAAATTTTGACCGCATTTTGTTGCCTGTAAAAAGTACTATTGGACCAATTTTTTTCAAAATTTAAAATTTACGTGTTTTTGAGATATGTACGGTGCAAGAGAAAAAGAAAAAAATAATTTTGCACAGTTTCCTTTAAAATTCGTCATTATCAAATTGATAGCTGACAAAACCGTTGATTATTCAAAGAATTACAGAGTTTTTGTGGTGGATAAGTATGAAAACACTGTCAATAATGTCCACAAAGTTCAAATCAAGCATTGGAGTGAAGCACATGATCGGCAACAACGGTTAAGGGTCATCAAGGAAGTCAAGTCTCATACCAGCATTTTTAATTTTCAATAAGCGAAAAACTAAGTGTAGATCGCTGAAATGTCCATAACAATTTTCTCCGATAAGCTGAAAGTGTTGCCTAGTGATGACTCATTGAAATCCAACCTCAAACAACCATTTTTCGATAGTTCCAAAGCTCTTAAGCTGTAAAACCTGTACCGAAATAAAAACGTTCAAAAAATGTGGTCAAAAATAATCAAATTTGTTCATTTCGAAACAACTGTATCCAATAATATGCTTCCAGTTTCTTTTAAAAGAGAAGTATTGGACCGAAAAGTATCAGAAATTGAAGAAGGAGGGTGAAGCCACCTAAAATATAGATTTTACGAAGTATAAGTTGGAAAACTGATCAATACCATGACTGAAAAAAAGTGTGCGCCGGCCAATGGGAGATACCAAGAATAAAGTAGAATTTTCTTTAACAAAAAACGGTAAATATTTTTTTTCAAATTTTTTAATGAAATATCATAACATTACCTTCATTTTCTTCGTAGAAAGTATTGCGTTCAAACGAATGGTTTTTGAGATACACGCATTCGTAATTGTCCCATTTCTAAAAGAACTAAGCTTTAACAGACTTGGGGAAAGTTGATATTTCATCAAAAACCTTTTTTGCATTTTTGTTAAATAAAGGCAGAAATTTCAGAAATATTTTTTTCTTATTCTCAGAAACTAATTCAAAAACAAAAGCTGAAAGAAAGAAACTAATCGTATATTTGAATTCATGGCACACAAATTTATATAAAAAAAAAGATCTATAATTATTCACACCTCAAAAAACTGAATGTTGTCGCTTCGTGTAATAAATTAAAACATTTTGAAATGTGGAGCTGAACATTTAGAATATTAACAAACACTAAATATAATTGAGGCTGAAATTGGTTTCTTGAAGAATATGTTAGTTTTTTTTAGCTAATTCTGTTGACTATCATTAGTAGAAAACACCTAGCTACAAACTTATTTATGTGTTTAATTAGTATTTTATAAATGAATTTTGCAGTTAAAATTTGCAGCTCGAACTTCACAATGAAGAATAAGTTTCAATTCGTGAACGTCTTATAGTCTTTAAAATGAAATAGCTTATCCCTCGAATGATTAAGCATAAAATTCTGAGCAAGCCAATACATGTTTCAACACTAACTTTTGAATGACTTTTGGGATCTTGAACTTTAAATTTAACTTGAAAAACATTTCCTCTCTGTTCACACGGCCCTGATTTCAATCGAGAAGCAACGATGAGTCCATCCATTAGTTCGAAATTTCAGAAAACCTTAAATTTTATTGAAATTTCTAAAGAAAATTTTGAACAAATTAGCATTCAAAAGATAACAGGCAACAATATTTTCAACTAGATTTGTAATCTCTCAGAAGAACCAGACAGTTTGGAATCAAATGATTTTTAAAAATAATTATTTCTTTTTTTTTTGCAACCATCAATTTGCTATTTGTAATCAATAGTTTTAATTCGAAAATCAAAAAAACAATTAATGAATTCCGTGGAATTCTTTGTATTTGAAACAACAGCATGTAAATGCTTAATCGTGTTCTGCCATTTGACTAATCCGGGCTATTTTACCTAAAAACCTGGCAAAATGCGGACATTTGATTTTCAAATTCGATCAAAAATTTGGGCAAAATCCGGGTAAATTTAGTCAAAACTTCATATATGGAAACACATAAAAGATCAGCCATTCTTGTTTGAAACCAAACAAATTTTAGTTGGAACATAACTGAAACAATTATGAGGATTTTATTATTATCTGATAATTTGCGCCAGGGGTCTTCAGATCTTCCCCAAAATTGAAAATTGGATTCATTTCTACGGCTTAAAACACATTTTTTTCAAGTTTCTAAAATTTGTTTTTTTCCGAGAAACCATATTTTTAAACTATATAACTCTATTTATTTTCAACAGAAGTTCCATAGAGAAAGTAGAAATGATATTGATTTTTTTATACAAAACATTAAATTTTCCCATACAATCCAAACAGTTTAAATAAACTCATTTAAACGTTACTTAAAAAATTCTGCAAAAAATCATGGGTGAGTTTTGAACCAAAAGGAAGTTTTTTAAACTCCAGGGTTCGAGAAACTCAAAAACGACCCTTAATCGACAGTCTAATGTCTCATTAATTGGTTTGCAAAATAAAGAGTTTGCAAAAAAATATTTCTCATTATATAAAAAGCAATCCTGAGGTTCAATTCAATTGCACAAATTTAATTGTGTCAAAAGCAATCCTTAAGATTATGGTGAAAAATTTCATAAAAAGCAACTTTTTTAAAGAAAGAAATGGTTTCACATGGTGGAAGTGATTCGAGTTATGGTGCAAGTAAGCTTATTATGATAACTTCTTGGCCTCTTTTCAAGGGGGTCCTCAATATAAACCTTCCAGTGCACAACAGAAAAATTGAACCCAAAATCCCAAAAAAAATTGAAGCTACTGAATTTTACTTATTTTACGTGAAATTTTCTGAGAAACTCGAAGCTACTTTAAAGCTACAAATTTAAATGTTCTTTAAAAATTAAAAATATTCTAAAAGATAACATTTACAGTGGTAAATAAAAAATAGTACGTGAAATGCTTGTTCGTCTCAGTGATTAAAATCACCACTTTGTGCCTTTTGAGTGAACATCAGCAAACATTTGGAACATCGTTCAAGCGCGTGGATTATCGGCAAAACTTTAGAATTAGCTCAGACAATAATTCAATTCGAGCTTAATTTTGGGATTTGAAGTTAAGCCAAAACAAACAATCCGCTTTTTTAAATGAACGTTTAGAGTGCCTAAATTTCCGTCAATTTCAAAATCCGATTAGCAGGATCACACACGAAAATCTACAACTGATTTGCTCCGAAAATCCTCAACAATATCCTTTTTGGCAAACACACTCAGATTGGCTGTTATTGAATGATGAAAAGTGGCATGCCGAAACCGCAATGCAGCCCAACAAGTTTAATAAATCAAATCCCATTTCCGGTTGGCGCAAATATTTGTAGCAGCGAAATTTTAGCGCTATTCTCGCCATAATCGGAATATCATTGGCAGCAACATTATCATTTTCATTTTAGGGGCGCACATACTAGAATGCTATTATTGGTTGATTTTAAACCGATAACAATGTGCTCAGTGCAACCGAGTGAGTATTTTAATGGAATTCTTATGTGAGGAAATTTTTGATACGGCTACAAAACGATTGATAGGTTCCGTGATGCCTTTGGTTTTAATTCCTAACAAATTAGTTTTATTAGGATTTTTTTAAAAGATCATCATCAAATAACTGTCAAGAAACTATAAGCTTAAAATTTAAGGCTGCACTCAGCAAGATCACAATTTTGATTGCCAAAACACTCCCGCTGAGCAAATTTATAATAACATTTTTCGTTACGAAAACTCCATGGGTTCCACAATTCATGCTTCAAGACTGACCATTGAAGGCGTCAATCGCCCTATTGCTAGGCTCCTAGGAGGGCACAACAAAATCCATTACTGGGAATCGTTTCCATTCATCAAGAAACGGTGACGATCTTCGAAGCCCTCTGATTCAAGTCAAAACCTTTCGTGACCCTCTGGTGGCAGCATGATCGAACCATAAGTCAACATTGTAGCAAACTCAGTGCGCGATCTACATTTTCCATTAAGGTGATGTTGAAGACTCTGGACGACGACACATTCCATATTTCTATATTGTTGTAACTTTTTTTTTCCAGAAACTAGGTCATTCATGCAGTGTTTTCGTTATGAACATTCCAGGGTGTTTGTTCCAAAAGACGCAAACATGATGGCTGATCGATTAATCGTGATGTTGAATAAGTTACGTTGGTGGAACAGTTTATGAGAAAAAAAAAGTTCAGCAGATGGTTGAGAAAAATTTGCGTACATTTGACTTTTTATACTGTAATTACTTTCAATTATCATTCTTCTTTCTTAAAACGTTTTTCTCAATCGATTTTATCACTTTGAAATAAACGCTACAAAAACTGAATTTCCATTTCTTCTTGTACTTGAGGAAATTTGTTTATTTTAGAATGATATCGGAAGCTTATAGCATTTGCCACTACTAGCAAAATCGAGCGGAAGCAAATATAGAGATAACGGTTATGGGAACCATTTCCGGTTTAATGTTCGTTGCTAATTCTTTCGATCGTTTTCCGAAAGCTGTTATGGTGGCTATGTTAAGCGTCATTTGTTGTTTTTTTCTTGGGTTGTTTGAGGAAATGGAACAAGACCTTGTATTAGTTGGTTTGTAATCAAATTTCGACAGAAAAATGAAGCAGCTTCTCAAAAAAAACAACAACAAACAATTGAACATGCTTTTGAGATATAAAAAAGCTATCACATTTTCAAGCACACAAAAACTGAGCAACCTGAGAAATAATTTGATAAATGTTAAAACACTATTGGTATACCAACATTAATTTCATATTTTCGAAAAATAAACTTTAATAATAAAGCGATGTGGAGTTATCCAATTTCTTTGCAAAAAAAAAAAAACAGATATTTATGAGTTCAATGAAAAAACAAATGTCCATCATATGCCTTACATTTCAATTTTTTTTATTCCAAACCTATAACAAAAAACATTATAGGCCAATAGCAATGAATGATCAAAAATATAAATGTCTATAAAAATACACTGATCAAAAATATAAATAACTAAAAAATTACACATAGTGCTTAAAATTGAAACGCAAAGTCACAAAATTGGTACCTAATTCATACAAAGATGACATAACATTGCAAAAAAAAGAAATAAGCAAATAAAAATTGAAAATATCCACAGAAATGGAACCAAAATGCAAACAAAAAATTAACCTCAAAAACAGTAACTTTAAAATGGCATCAAAATAAACAATTTGAGAACAAAATAATGAATGTGAAAAAAAGTAAAATCAAAATAGGAACATGCATAAATTTTTCAAAATGATTAATGTTTTCAAAATGGTGAAGACATTTAAAAAAAATTACCAACAATGACAAAAATGACAAAAATGACAAAAATGACAAAAATGACAAAAATGACAAAAATGACAAAAATGACAAAAATGACAAAAATGACAAAAATGACAAAAATGACAAAAATGACAAAAATGACAAAAATGACAAAAATGACAAAAATGACAAAAATGACAAAAATGACAAAAATGACAAAAATGACAAAAATGACAAAAATGACAAAAATGACAAAAATGACAAAAATGACAAAAATGACAAAAATGAAAAAAATGACAAAAATGACAAAAATGACAAAAATGACAAAAAAGACAAAAATGACAAAAGTGACAAAAATGACAAAAATGACAAAAATGACAAAAATGACAAAAATGACAAAAATGACAAAAATGACAAAAATGACAAAAATGACAAAAATGACAAAAATGACAAAAATGACAAAAATGACAAAAATGACAAAAATGACAAAAATGACAAAAATGACAAAAATGACAAAAATGACAAAAATGACAAAAATGACAAAAATGACAAAAATGACAAAAATGACAAAAATGACAAAAATGACAAAAATGACAAAAATGACAAAAATGACAAAAATGACAAAAATGACAAAAATGACAAAAATGACAAAAATGACAAAAATGACAAAAATGACAAAAATGACAAAAATGACAAAAATGACAAAAATGACAAAAATGACAAAAATGACAAAAATGACAAAAATGACAAAAATGACAAAAATGACAAAAATGACAAAAATGACAAAAATGACAAAAATGACAAAAATGTCAAAATTGACAAAAATGACAAAAATGACAAAAATGACAAAAATGACAAAAATGACGAAAATGACACAAATGACAAAAACGACACAAAAGGCAAAAATGACAAAAATGACAAAAATGACAAAAATGACAAAAATGACAAAAATGACAAAAATGACAAAAATGACAAAAATGACAAAAATGACAAAAATGACAAAAATGACAAAAATGACAAAAATGACAAAAATGACAAAAATGACAAAAATGACAAAAATGACAAAAATGACAAAAATGACAAAAATGACAAAAATGACAAAAATGACAAAAATGACAAAAATGACAAAAATGACAAAAATGACAAAAATGACAAAAATGACAAAAATGACAAAAATGACAAAAATGACAAAAATGACAAAAATGACAAAAATGACAAAAATGACAAAAATGACAAAAAAGACAAAAATGACAAAAGTGACAAAAGTGACAAAAATGACAAAAATGACAAAAATGACAAAAATGACAAAAATGACAAAAATGACAAAAATGACAAAAATGACAAAAATGACAAAAATGACAAAAATGACAAAAATGACAAAAATGACAAAAATGACAAAAATGACAAAAATGACAAAAATGACAAAAATGACAAAAATGACAAAAATGACAAAAATGACAAAAATGACAAAAATGACAAAAATGACAAAAATGACAAAAATGACAAAAATGACAAAAATGACAAAAATGACAAAAATGACAAAAATGAAAAAAATGACAAAAATGACAAAAATGACAAAAATGACAAAAATGACAAAAATGACAAAAATGACAAAAATGACAAAAATGACAAAAATGACAAAAATGACAAAAATGACAAAAATGACAAAAATGACAAAAATGACAAAAATGACAAAAATGACAAAAATGACAAAAATGACAAAAATGACAAAAATGACAAAAATGACAAAAATGACAAAAATGACAAAAATGACAAAAATGACAAAAATGACAAAAATGACAAAAATGACAAAAATGACGAAAATGACAAAAATGACAAAAATGACAAAAATGACAAAAATGACAAAAATGACAAAAATGACAAAAATGACAAAAATGACAAAAATGACAAAAATGACAAAAATGACAAAAATGACAAAAATGACAAAAATGACAAAAATGACAAAAATGACAAAAATGACAAAAATGACAAAAATGACAAAAATGACAAAAATGACAAAAATGACAAAAATGACAAAAATGACAAAAATGACAAAAATGACAAAAATGACAAAAATGACAAAAATGACAAAAATGACAAAAATGACAAAAATGACAAAAATGACAAAAATGACAAAAATGACAAAAATGACAAAAATGACAAAAATGACAAAAATGACAAAAATGACAAAAATGACAAAAATGACAAAAATGACAAAAATGACAAAAATGACAAAAATGACAAAAATGACAAAAATGACAAAAATGACAAAAATGACAAAAATGACAAAAATGACAAAAATGACAAAAATGACAAAAATGACAAAAATGACAAAAATGACAAAAATGACAAAAATGACAAAAATGACAAAAATGACAAAAATGACAAAAATGACAAAAATGACAAAAATGACAAAAATGACAAAAATGACAAAAATGACAAAAATGACAAAAATGACAAAAATGACAAAAATGACAAAAATGACAAAAATGACAAAAATGACAAAAATGACAAAATTGACAAAAATGACAAAAATGACAAAAATGACAAAAATGACAAAAATGACAAAATTGACTAAAAAGGAAAAAAAATGACAAAAATGACAAAAATGACAAAAATGACAAAAATCGCAAAAATGACAAAAATGACAAAAATGACAAAAATGACAAAAATGACAAAAATGACAAAAATGACAAAAATGACAAAAATGACAAAAATGACAAAAATGACAAAAATGACAAAAATGACAAAAATGACAAAAATGACAAAAATGACAAAAATGACAAAAATGACAAAAATGACAAAAATGACAAAAATGACAAAATTGACTAAAAAGGACAAAAATGACAAAAATGACAAAAATGACAAAAATGACAAAAATGACAAAAATGACAAAAATGACAAAAATGACAAAAATGACAAAAATGACAAAAATGACAAAAATGACAAAAATGACAAAAATGACAAAAATGACAAAAATGACAAAAATGACAAAAATGACAAAAATGACAAAAATGACAAAAATGACAAAAATGACAAAAATGACAAAAATGACAAAAAAGACAAAAATGACAAAAATGACAAAAATGACAAAAATTACAAAAATGACAAAAATGACAAAAATGACAAAAATGACAAAAATGACAAAAATGATCAAAATGACAAAAATGACACAAATGACAAAAATGACAAAAATGACAAAAATGACAAAAATGACAAAAATGACAAAAATGACAAAAATGACAAAAATGACAAAAATGACAAAAATGACAAAAATGACAAAAATGACAAAAATGACAAAAATGACAAAAATGACAAAAATGACAAAAATGACAAAAATGACAAAAATGACAAAAATGACAAAAATGACAAAAATGACAAAAATGACAAAAATGACAAAAATGACAAAAATGACAAAAATGACAAAAATGACAAAAATGACAAAAATGACAAAAATGACAAAAATGACAAAAATGACAAAAATGACAAAAATGACAAAAATGACAAAAATGACAAAAATGACAAAAATGACAAAAATGACAAAAATGACAAAAATGACAAAAATGACAAAAATGACAAAAATGACAAAAATGACAAAAATGACAAAAATGACAAAAATGACAAAAATGACAAAAATGACAAAAATGACAAAAATGACAAAAATGACAAAAATGACAAAAATGACAAAAATGACAAAAATGACAAAAATGACAAAAATGACAAAATGACAAAAATGACAAAAATGACAAAAATGACAAAAATGACAAAAATGACAAAAAGGACAAAAATGACAAAAATGACAAAAATGACAAAAATGACAAAAATGACAAAAATGACAAAAATGACAAAAATGACAAAAATGACAAAAATGACGAAAATGACAAAAATGACAAAAACGACAAAACCGACACAAAAGGCAAAAATGACTAAAATGACAAAATTTTAGACAAATGATTTATAATTATAACAAAATTATGGAAATGACAAAAATGACTAAAACAAAACATTAAATACTTGATATAAATAGTTGAATTTGGGACTTATAGAACCATAAATGAGTTCATCGATCCTTAGAAATGACCTTTCTTCAGAATAATCATTACGCCTTTCATACATCTCTCAATGTTTCTGTTCAGAACACTTCTGAACTTCTAACGAAATAAAATTCCAACAACACACGCAATTCTCGGTAAATGTCAAGCAGTGAATCTAAAACAACTTGTCCCAGACAGACAGAGTCGTTGCACACATTGTTGCAGTCAGCTTCTGCTAAATGTCATCCGTTCTATGGCAACATTTCGTCAGCTAAATCTTCCTCGCTAGCTCCTCGACTAATGAACTTTTCATTCAGAAGTGGTGACACCGCTTTAGCTCCATCATTCTTCCTCAGACCGTACAAAACGAAACGATGGACGGATGGTAAATCACCAAATTTGGTCTTAAACATTGATGAATTTCGTTCGAAGCCATTTGTCCAAACCGGTTGTTGTTGCTGGTTTTTTAAGCCAGTGACCCTTCCATATTTGATACCAGAAGGATTCAATCAAACTGGCCGTTTTTGTCACATTTTGCTACGAAATCATCCATCGGAAAGTCGCTTTCGGGAAAAATGTCCGGCAGATGCCGAAGCGCTGGAAAAGGGTGAACGAGATTTAAAATTAATTTTCCAGGACCAGGATTTTTTCATTTGGCTGATGGACGGACAGACGAAACGTGGGTTGAATGGCTAAACAGTTTTGAGAAAGGTTAAGTCAATTTATGTCCTCGGAAATGGATTTTCTGCAAAGTGATCCTGAACAGGATCCAGGAGAAAATAGACGCTACACTCCGACGGCAACAAGCTGGATTCCGATCCGGACGATCATGTGTGGACCACATCACAACGCTACGAATCATACTGGAACAAATCAACGAATTCCAGGACTCTCTTCTGCTGGTGTTCGTTGATTTCGAAAAAGCATTCGACCGACTTAACCATGAAAACATCTGGGCGGCTCTAAGGCGACGAGGGGTCCCAGAGAAACTAGTCCATCTCATCGAAGCACAGTACGAGGCATTTTCGTGCAAGGTCTTGCACGACGGTGTCTTGTCCGAACCAATCCCGGTAACTGCTGGAGTGAGACAAGGATGTATTCTATCACCGCTACTTTTTCTCATCGTAATGGATGAGATTCTGATTGGATCGATTGACTGTGCACCGAACCGAGGATTGCCGTGGAATCCTTCAACAATGGAGCAACTGAACGACCTTGACCTGGCTGACGATATTGTTTTGCTCGCCCAAACACAACCAGATATGCAGAGCAAACTCGACGATCTCACCGAAAGTTCCAAGGCAGCAGGTCTCAAAGTCAATGTCGGAAAGACCAAGTCGATGGAGATCAACACAGGAAATCCCTCCAGTTTCATGGTAGCTGGGCAACAAGTTGAGAAAGTGGAGTGCTTCCAGTATCTTGGTAGCCAGATAACGCCTGATGGTGGTACCAGAAAAGACATCGAAACCCGGATAAGAAAGGCCCGATTTGCGTTTGCGAGTCTCCGAAACATCTGGCGGTCACGCCAGATCTCTCTACGAACGAAAATCCGAATCTTCAACTCAAACGTCAAATCCGTATTGCTGTACGGGTGCGAAACTTGGTGCACATATGCGGTAACGACGCGAAAACTGCAAGTATTTGTAAACCGCTGCCTGCGGAATATCATCCGCGCTTGGTGGCCTGGCAATTGGATCTCGAATGAGGAACTACATCGCCGGTGTCATCAAAGGGCGCTAGAAATCGAGATTCGGGAACGTAAGTGGAGATGGATTGGGCACACGCTGCGAAGAGATGAAAACGAGATTTGCAGAGAGGCGCTAGATTGGAATCCAGAAGGTCATCGAAGAAGAGGCAGACCCAGAAATTCGTGGCGGCGAAGCCTAGCCGCTGAAATCCGAACTGTCGACGAGAATCTTGACTGGGACCAGGTGAAGACGCTGGCTCCGGATCGTCAACAGTGGAGGTCTTTTACCACGGCCCTATGCACCGGAGGATCGGCGCGGGATCATTAAGTAAGTAAGTAAATGGATTCGCTTTAATTTAAATATTTTCATACTGTCTCGCCGGGAGATTTTTCTTCCGTGGAAAACAATTTTTCTCGAAACGAGTTCGTCGTGCTGAATCTCAATATTGGGATGTTGATCTATTTCACTAATACAAATTGTTAATGCACAATTTCTAGAACCACCTTAATAGTCACCAATTCCACCCATCTCAATTGCATACTAGGAGATTTAGTATGTACATCTCTTATCAGAGAGTACCTAGAGTGAAAAAGGCCTTTCCGAACACTACCTCTACTCAAGCTAGGTTCTATTGTACTAGAAGCAGCAGAATAAAGATAGTGTCCAATAAACCGCAGTCGAGTGTAGTACTCTCTAAAATAAAGAACCCGCGTTGTGATTCCGACAAATAAAGTTGTACTTATTGCAAGTGATCAAGTTCTTCTTAGGTCGATGACCTTTTAATAGTGAGGATATCACGCGCGAATTTGTGAAGTTTTAGCTCGGCTGGACCACGGCACCCCGGACGTTCACAGGTGCGTGAACACAAATATTCATAATTTTTCCAAAATTTTATTGATTCATCTTGTAAATTTTATTCTACGGCACGGCGAACGATCGGTTTTCCCCAGCATGCCAAAATTGGACTAATGTAAATATTTTGAAAACATTCAATTAATAAACTTTTTCGCGATTTTTGCTTTTTACTTCAGCGTATAGTAGTCTCCAGCCAGCACTCTTTTTTTAACAAAATCAAAAAGATCGATCTAGCAGAGATCGAACCGTCAGTTAATTCACCAGAAGACCGAATGACGATTGGAATTGAAACAAAAAGTAACCTAAGTAGCTCAAGCGCGTACACTTTCTGCATTTGATTCCTCTATCTGGAGTCTGAACTCTTGCGCACCATACAACTTTTGCATGGTGATTGCATAATTGAGATATGATCAAGGTTTTCGAAAAAAAAATTGTGTATTTAAGAAAAAAATTCCCAATTTCTGTGATTTAACCTGAAAATATGGGTATTTTTTACATTTTTTGGTGGGAAAATCAATTAACATTATCAGTCTTCACAGTGCGTTTAAACTCACAATACTCAAGTGTATGGTGCAACTACACTTGAGAACTACACTACTACACTACAGAACGCTTGAGTATTGTGAGTTTAAACGGGTGCGTATTGAACTTGCGCCTGACAAGTTGTTTGCAAGTCAGAACAAAAACGTGCGTGCATTTTGAACCTGAAATGCACTGTAAAGACTGGTAATGTTGATTGATTTTTCCCACCAAAAATTGTAAAAAATAACCATATTTCCAGGTTAGATAAATCACAGAAATTGGGAATTTTTTTCTTATATACACAGATTTTTTTTTCGAAAACCTTGATCATATCTCAATTATGCAATCACCATTCATCATGGTTGCTGAAAAAAACTCGGAGAACTCACGGAATCGAAAATCAAAATATTGCTCACATGTTTTAAAAAAGCTTGATGAAAGCTTTG
Organism: Uranotaenia lowii; assembly: GCF_029784155.1. Classification (NCBI taxonomy): domain Eukaryota; kingdom Metazoa; phylum Arthropoda; class Insecta; order Diptera; family Culicidae; genus Uranotaenia; species Uranotaenia lowii. The sequence goes on from NC_073693.1 coordinate 38,187,174, forward strand.
GTAACCAAAATTTTACAGCATTATGATTTACCAAGTTTAAAAAATTGACCATAATGACGTTTCTAAGATAGCATCTAGGCCTAATAGCAAAACTATAGCTTTATTAGAGTTCTGGCGATGCCTAGAATGCGCTTCAGCTTTTTATGAAGATTAATCCCAAGCAACCAAAAGTCTCGCGAAATAGGTCACTTAATCAGTATAATCAATCTTCTGAAGTTCCTTTTATTCAGCCCAAAATTTAAGTTCTTATTGAAACTTTGAAGTACCATTACAGATTTGAACGGTCTTCCAAGGACTATAAAAATCGCTCACTCATCGAAACGCACATGAGAATGCTTCGCCGCCGGCTCGCTATTCGTTTGTGCTCAATACAATCACGAATAGCAACACAAACGATTCTACGATGGCAGTTTCTTTGTTGCTCATTTTACAAAATATTCATGAGTCTGAGCAACGGGATCACGAGAGACTCGTATTTGCTTCGTGAAAATTTAGATACCAAGCTTGCTGTTTGTTTAGAGGAGTAAGTACGTCAGTTCAAAAGAAAAAGAAAAAGGAATCTTTCAGCTCCTTACCGTACCATCCGGGCACCGATCGTTTGAAGATTGGCTTGCCCTACATAAGTGTACACTGTTGCTGTTGATGTTATTGATGTTCCCTCAAGCTTGTAGCTTCAAAAAGTGACGCTCATTCTTCCGTAGGAAGCAAAAATAACACCACTAGCACGAAGGAAATGCATTCTTTTGGCTCGGCGTATTTGCCTGAAAAGAATAATAACATTACTAACATGGATTGACTCTACCGACCGTATGCACACTGTTCTTCTTTTTTTTTCAATTCCTGTTGGCCAACGCTGTTGAAAGCCAACACGGCTTCTCGTCAGTATTGTTGCTGTTAGTGTTTTTTAAGCTCAAGCTTCGCAAAGGGACGAAGATTTTTCCACGGGAAGAAATAATATCATTACTAACACGGCTCATGAGCGGGTTGATAAAAATTTTCACGAACCAGCTCGCTGCTACGCAATCGTCGGGTTGATGCTCAACTTTGTGTGCCAAGAGAGAAGCAAAATAAAACCTTGTTCGTGTTTTCGTTTTGGTCGGGATTGTTTCGTGAGAGCAGGAGATTCTCGCTCACACCTCATTCGCGTTCCACGACATTCTTATGAGCAAAAATCGGAGCGATACAGGTTCCGTCGCTCGTATGAATGAGTTTTTCAATCCTTGCGGCCTTCTATTCAGCCCACAAGTGAACGTTTAATCAACGAAAACAAAAAAAAATTAATTCTCCTCTCCTCTCTTACTTTGGTCACCACCAGCCCATGTGGTGTTGCCGATTTCTCAGCATCCATCTTTATTCCTCCCATCACCTCTCTCAATTCATCTTACTCAATTGCTTTTTTTTTAACTTTGTTCGATACATGCCAGCATGCACGCCAGTTCTGCTACACAATTATTTGATACGCTTACTCAAGCAATCAAACAACCTAATGGAAAAAATTAGTCCTGTTACCAGATTTGAACCCGATACTCCGAGATGATGGCCAAACACGCTGCCACGACGCCACGCCTTGATGTTGCCTTACCGGCAGCTAAAATTCGAAGTGGTTATAAGCTTCCTAGAATACCCGCAAGGGCAGCCAGCGGCCAGCAGCAAAGACGCATATTGATAATGACTAAGAAACATTACGAAACGGCGTATAAAACAATCATCCGTTAAAATAATATCGGTTAGAAAAAAAATTGAATTCCATGTTTATAGCTAAAAATTATACAAAGTCTTGAGTTTATCTTGATATTTAATTAATGAATTGCTTCAACAGACTTTCATTGTGTGATAAGTTCGTGGTAAGTAAATACAGTTGTACGAAATTTTATAAAGCCAAAATATTTATTCTTCTCGAAAACAATCATTTGCGAGTTAGCTTTAAGTTGTTCTGAGTTGAAGTTTCAATATAAATTATACATTTCAACAATTTCCAAGCTCCAAAAAATGATTTATTTAGTATATGCCCTTTTGTGATGTTCGTTCACATTTCATATTCATGAAATGGCGAACATGTCTCAGAAAAGGCTATTTGAGGAACTTTTCGGAACTTCGAGTCCATAGAAGGATAATAGAGACCCAATTTGTAACTTTTATTCTGAATAATGCGATTGATATTTCACAAAAAAGGCTATTTGAGGAACTTCTTGGAACTTGAAGTTTACAGAAGGCTATTTGAGACCTAATTTGTAACTTTTATACTGTGTTGGTGCGATTGACATGTCACAAAAAAGATATTTGAGGAACTTCTTGGAACTCGAAGTCCACAGAAGGCTATTTAAGACCTAATTTGTAACTTTTATGCTGTGTGGATACGATTGTCATGTCACAAAAAAGCTATTTGAGGAACTGTTTGGAACTTCTTGTAACTTTCATGCCCTCATTCGAGAAAATTCGGCACCAAATCCCTTTGGAACCTTTGTTCGGCGAAATTCGAACTTTGGAGGCACGAGTTTAAGTAGATATGAGACTTTTGGTTGCTTGGGTTGTCATGCTGTGTATAGCGCTAAGAATCTTTCGTATACGCTCGATGTGCTTGTTCCATTTGATCAATACGCCAATAACAAGTCCAAGGTACTTGTATGTTTTGACTTGTTCAATGACTGTTTGGCCAACATGTAGCTGATTGTGAGTTTCAGGCTGCCGGAAGATAACATATTTAGTTTTTTCAAAGTTGAGCAAGAGGAGATTTGTATCGAAGTAATTTCGAGAGTATCTTAATCTTTCGAGATCTGAGATGTAACGATCCTGATATCGGAGTGGTCGTAGGACAATGAAGTGTCGTCAGCAAAAAGTCTTAAATAGCCAAACAGGTGTAGTTTATGCAAATCATTGACATATAGGATAAACAGTAGAAGTCCCAAACTGTTGCCTTGAGGAACTCCAACGGGAAGGTTACAAATGTCACTTGACGACCGATTGATTTGAACAAACTGCTTTCTATTCGTAAAGTGGTTAGCAGGAAGACATCCCTGATTCCATACGCCTCCATTTTTGTCCTGTCTGGAATGATCGATAGAATCGAAGGCCTTTTCCAATCCATGCACAGTACTCCCAAGAACTTCCGATTATCCAGAGCGTTGTGGATCTGATCAACTAGCTCAGTCGCTAGTGTTAATGTACTTAAGCCTTCCTGGAACCCATAATGATAGCTGTACACTAGGTTGTTCTGCTTTAGAAATTGCAGAACACGGGCAGTAATTAACTAAACACTGATATAATCGATATTGTGCGAAAGTTGCTACAATTCGTCTTTTTTTCCTTCTTTGTGAATAGAAATGGCGCGTGCTATTTTGAGGAACACCGGAAATTCGCCTGTCCGGATACAGTCGTTTAAAAGGTCTTTGATCAACGAGGCTAAAACGTAGTGATGTGTTTTGACTAATTATGCTGAGATACTGTTTCGGTAACCGAACTATAAGGTGTCATTTCTTTGAGCACTTCTTGGAGTTCTAGAAGCCAGTAGTGTTCCAATGTTGCAGAAATATTCGTTGTCAAACGCGCCCTCTGCGACGGAGGCTGTGGGGATAAGACATGACTTTCTCCGCAATCGAACTTGTAGTGGGAAGAGTATACACGTCGTGGATTACTCTCGGGTAGAGTGGTCTCATGTCGCCGTCGGATGAGCCACTCAAGTCGGGTAGGATGACATCACCGTTGGGATTCATCTGAGTCGCAAGCGTTAAAGACCCGTACGTGTGCTGTGACAGGCGCGAGTCTAGGATAAGCTGCTCTCGATTCGGCACACGGCGGGCAAAAACCCTAGGGTTGCCAGTCAAAAGGGGGGAGGAAGACCGTACCACGGTCTGATTAGAATGCCCCTTCGGCGGGGGGCATTCGAGAAGTTTGCGTCTGATCCTAGCAGTAAATCATACAACGATAAGACTCTACCTTCTTTTTATTAGTTGATAACCCTGGTGGTAAATCCTTTTTACGGATTGCATTCCAAGGCACGGCGAGCCACCGCGTCCCCCCAGTTTGCTACTCTGGGTCCATGGTGCAATTAGACGACTCATGATACTATGTACCCCTACGCCATAAAATCCACCTGGGGCCTCTGGCCATAATTCCCATCTGGACCTGCAACGAAGGCTACACCCGGGATGGGAGACCATACTCGCGCAACGCACTCCACGGCAAATTCTCGTTTTATTCGTACTACACCAGCAATCATCATCCACTCTTTGTCACGATTCACGACTTACGGGTTGGCAGTCCGTTCGCCGCTACTCGTGACTCGAGTCCCACACATTCGGTCTCTTGTCACAATTTGGGCCGTCTAAACCCGTCACTCCTCGTGACTCGAGACCCCCTCACATTCCTCCCTTTTGACACGGATTGAGGCGTCTATAGCCACCTCTCCTCGTGTCTAGAGGACCCTCGTTCAAAACGTCTCTTGACCCAATTCGAGACGAGAACAACTCGCCTCTCCTCGGGTCTGGAGATAACCACACCTCCTACTATTTCTCCGTCTCGACTCTTCGAGGCTCAACCTAAGGCCCATCCACTGGGCGCCACATGTTACGGCACAAGGCCCCTCTGTCTGTCGTGAGTCAATCGTATCCGCGAATCGGGGCCTGGAACCTCCCCAAAAGGCAGATCGATCGAAACTCGCCAAACATTTGGTCGTCCCGCATATCGGGGTCGCGACTACCCGATACACGTTACGACCCCTCCCTCTTGCAACTGAGCACTGGTACCAGGGTGCCCAGTCGCACCACGTTTTTGCCACACTCGTCACGTAGCCCGTCGGTAGCTGACTGTACCAAGTGTGACGTGTAGTTCTCTTGGCCGTACATCTACAGGTCACAAGTCTGTAGACACGTTTCCACTCTGCACCACGAGGAGGTAGAACTACGTCGCAAAGCAGACTACCTTCTGCGTATGCCGAGCTGTTAGGTACATCGTGAACGTTGTGTAGGATACCTCCACCGCTGCGGAGTATCTGAGTAAAACACGCTCCCTACGAGGGAAGCTGCGGGGATATGTCTTGATCTTCTTCGCAGTCGAACTCGTAGGGGGAAGAGTATTTACGATATACTCTTGGGTAGGGTGACATCACGTCGTCGGCGGGTGAGTCACTCGAGTCGGTATAGGATGACGTCTTCGCCAGAAATCATCCGAGTAGTTTCGTAAAGTCCCGGACGTGTGCTGTGCCAGGCGCATGTCCAGGATAAGCTGCTCTCGATTCGGCAAAGAAGAGAGGGCCTCGAGCGAAACCAAGCGGAACCAAGATCTCGAGTCGTTAGAGGAGAGGTCATTGGTCTCTCTTGCAGTAGTCTTGAACAGAGACGGAGCGCACGATAGTAGTGGAAACCAAGCGAGCCTCGAGTTGCGAGTGAAGGCCGGACCTCGAGTCGTCAGAGGAGAGGTCCTTAGACTTGAATCGTAACAAGAGACAGGGTATATAAGCTGGAGTTTTTACTTGAAATTAAGTAAGCCGATGAGCGCTTAAGCGCGGACTTGGTCTCCCATCTCGGGTGCAGCCTTCGATGCAGGTCCGGATGGGAATTATGTCCGGATGGGAAAATGTAATCTGGACAAAAAATGCCAATATAACGTTTTTCCAATAGATAAGATTGCATCTATGCCTTTAGGCAGCAATACATGTATGCCATTACATAATCAAAGCTTAAAATTCAAGAGAAAGTTAACAATCTGATTGGTTTTTGGGCAAACTCAACTGTAAACTAGTGAAGTACATATTCAATGAAGTGACTGACACATCATTCTTTTTTAAATTAGTATAGACGAGTATTTTGTGATTATTTACAATCAATTGTAAAAAAATAAGTATAAATTCAATTTTAGAAAAGCTTCGTGGGCCGCACAAACATGTCTCGAGAGCCGTCATCCCTGGTTTAGTGCGTTTGCAACATATTTGCCTTTTTCTGTGAATGTTCCATTCAATTTTATTTTGATGTTTTCATTCTGTGGCACATTTCGTCCTACCAGTTCGTTCAAATTTCTCCAAAACGTTTTTTAAATATGATTTTTGTCATTAACGAGCACAATCAGTCAAAAGTTTAAGTTTGCAATCTACGAATCCGTTTGGATCGTTTAAACAAATTCCATAGCCCCCGGAGCAGTGCTCGTCAAGCCAATAAAAAATTCTAACGAATACATTCGAAACTCAGGTTTATATATCTAATTCTCCAAGGTTCCTTTCATTTGGTTACTTGACAGCCACAGATCTTCACGTTTTACTGGAACGTTCACCATCATCGGAACAAACAGCCAACCAACCGCAGTAATGTTAGGGACAGTTTTATTCCACTGAGTCTCGCTAAATAAGTTTTCAAGAGATGGGGGAGAGAGCTGATTGACACGTTAAGGTTGCTAAAACTCCTACTTGAGCTGACTTAACTAAGCTAAAAGCTGCTGGTGGCCTCTTTGACTGATAGGCGTCAAATTACATGATAGGCAGTACCAACATTCTAAACTTGAACAGCGTGTGCAAATTATTTCGTGCCGGTTTGTTACTAAGCTTATCAGCTCAGCAACAGTAGAGTCATTTTGTTTAGAGAACCAGACTCTTTAGCTAGGCTGATGATTAATTACTGCGTCGTGGAAAACTGGTAGACCGAGAAATCTTTAGAGGTACTGAATACGATTTGGCCACCACACGTGCACTGAAGAAGAAAGACATAACTCATGCACGGGAACCGTTGTTCGAGAAAGATATTACTAACTCATATTCACATAGGTACATAGAGGTTAGCGCTTCTCGAGCAAAAAAAAAACATGTCCATCCAAGAAGCTTTTTTCTTCTAAAAGTATGAGTAAATGTGTACGAGTTTGAGGGCTTAGATGATGGCCAAGTGCACTCTCGAATGCTTCGAATACCTTCCTTTAGTATTGGTACCGATCTAGACTATTAATTTTAATTATCTTGCTTGGCGGGTAATTTTTATTTCGCCCGGTTTTTCGGTCGGACTCGTGCGGCTTTTGCTAGTTCATGGGCACACCGGAGATCATAATTCATAGTTTCTAATAGAGACCCCGAACAAACGGTGGAAGCACGAAGCAAGCAGAGCACTTGCATCAGTTTTTTTTTTCGCTCTATCGCCTAGACAAAGTCAAATGGGCGGTTTCATAGAGAACAGCAAAAATGACCATACCTACATGTAGGTCCGTACATATCCGAAATCATCGAATGTGCGCTCTTGCTGTGGCACATCGATTTCACCTTGTAGTTACCTACTAAAAGTGAAGTAGAGATACCTTGCGCCCAATGCTCTTCCTTGTGTCCGGCTTCGGTGAACCAAGTGCTTTTGTTTGGCTGCAAAATCTCCGTGCTCTACGATGTAGAAGGAATAGTAGGTAATAATCACATCTCATGCAATTCACGCTGCTGCTGCCCATTGACAGCAAAAATGGCGATAGAAGCTGTAGAATAGCGCCAGTCAGTAGGAGTTGTTCCTTCCCTGTGCCTGCTCCATAAATCAGCTTTATGAGTCAATTTTTGTACCGAACTTTATTGGAATTGGCAAGCAATGACGTGGTTCGCTTTTAAGGTTCGGAGGTGAGCAGCTCGAGTCTATAAATAGAAGCACTATTTTTTATAAGGAAAGGTGCTCAAACAATTTTTTTCAAAAATTATTCAACACTTAATTCCTGAAAATTTTGGAAATTCAGTTTTTGGGAACGGTCTATGAGAAGACATTTTTTGAAACACTAACAGTTCAGCTTACTAGAGATTCAACCCTTTTATGTCTGCCTGATTTTCGAATTTCAAGAATATCTCAGAGATGTTCAAGTTCTTTCCGAGCATACTTAGATTTCGAATCGATAGCAAACAGTTACAAAAATCAGCTATCAATGCAAATATTGCAGCATTGTTTAGTATCGCAAATTCCCGATGGGTTCATTTAGCCCTAAACGCTCTTGAGTTTCAATATGACACTTTTGGAAGCTTGGCGGCTTGTGACCAAGGTTGCCGAAAAAAAATTCTGTGTTTTGACGAAAAAAAATTCTGACATTCTTTGATTTTACCCAAAAATTCTGTGATGGTTTTCTGTGATGCTTTCTCCATTAATTTCATTGACAAGTCATGTCAAATAGCGTATTTTCTACATTTTACTTAAGTCAAATCAACCAACATTACCAATTTTATCATAATTTTCCAATTCAAAGATAACTATCCTAAATTTCTTTTTGACATTAAAAAATAAATTTTGAAAAAACGTCCAAATTTAAAAATTCTGTGAAATCTGTGAATATTTCTGAAATTATGTGTTCTGTGACACAGATTCTGTGATGAAATTTGGCTCAAAATTCTGTAAAATTATAGATTTTTCTGTAATTTCGGCAACCTTGCTTGTGACTTTATTATATGCATTGAAAAAATAATAAAAATTTCGGGGACCCTTACTGAATTCTTGAAATATAACCTACTAATAGGACCTTGAGTTTCAACTAAACACTCCTCGCTCAAAACCGCATAATCTCTCTTGTTCTCAACCAATTTTCAAAAGAATTATATGATTAATTTTATTTCACATATTTTTATAAAGTGTCGCAGCGCTTATGGTATTACACCATTAGAATTGTTATGAAATTGGTTTTCTGATGAATGTAATTTATTGCGGAAATCTTGCATTGAGATATTAAAAATCAAGTACAAATTGAATTGAAGTCTAAGAAAATCTGAGAAATTGCAAATTGATAAAAAGTTCGAAAAAAAAGCTACCTTTGAAAATACGTATTAAATTCTGAGTTTCGTATTTTGACATTCTAAAAATGCAAAAATGTGCTCAATAACGTCAACTTTTCAATTCTCTTTTCCAAATTGATCAACTGTGACTTAAACAATTTTGACGGTTCATTGATTAAAATGTACGGTTTGTACACCACTTGTCTAAATTTTTTATGGTCATGATTTTAAAAAATTGCAAGAAGATATATCTTTATGTGCAACGTTTTGCTTGACAGTTTCAAGTTTAAACTTCCACTTTCTTGGTCACTAAGTGAAATCCAAAGCATGTTTTTTGGGAATCGCCAGAATGACCAGAATAGTGATGAAATTCTGGTTGATGATGAATGAATGAAGAGTAGAAAGTGAGCAGCAAACATTTTTGTAGGTATATTTCGCAACAAACTTTGTTATACGTTTCATATACACAGACATTTTTATTTGGCTGGAAACCAGCAAAATTTTGCTGGTTTTTGTCTCGCTGACTTTCCAAATAAAATTTAATGCTGGTTTCTAGCAATTCAAATTACTGGAAAATCAGCAATCCAGACATAACTCGAGAACCCATCAAGCAAATGGTGTCATATTTGGCATGGGGTGGTATTTGGGAACGAGGAAAATTTCAATGAATATTTGACACCCCTCCCTCCTTTCAGTGGCGTGATAGGAATGGGGGAGGGGGGCTACCTTACAATTTTTCATATAACTCGAGAACTAATCAAGATATCTGATCCAAAATTGGCATGGGAAGGTATTTGGATACGAAAAATATTTCAATGATTATTTAAGACCCCTCCCTCTTTCCAGTTGAAAGGGGGAGGGGCCTCTTTCATATTTTTTTATATAGTTCAAAAACTAATAAAGCAAATGGAACCAAATTTGGCATGGGAGGGTATTTGGATACGAAAAATATTTTTATGATTATTTGAGACCCCTCCCTCTTTCCAGTAGGGAGATATAAAGGGGGGAGGGGCCTCTTTTATAGTTTTCAACATAACTAAGAAAGTAATTAAGCAAATGGAACCAAAATTGGCATGGGCGGGTATTTGGGAACGTGACATGTTCTAATGATTGTTTGAGACCCCTTCCTTCTTACAGCGGGGAGGAAGGAAAGAGGGAGGCGAATTTCATACAATTTTTACTGCATAACTCAAGAACTACAACAGCAAATGGAACCAAATTTGGCATGGAACGATATTTGGGTACGAGAAATGCTTCTTTGAATATTTGGTATCCCTCACTCTTTCGAAGAAGTGGATGAAAAGGGGGAGGCGAGGTCTCCCTTACAATTTTCAGTATAACTGGAGAGCTGATCAAGCAAATTGAACCATATTTGACATGTGAGTGTATTTGGATACGAGAAATGTTTCTATTATAAATTGAAGCCGTACCTTTTAAGCGGTAAGATATAAAGGAAGAAGGGGGGGGGGGGGGGGGTTTCCAGTTTTTTTGCATAACTTGAGAATTAATCGAGCAAATGAAACCAAATTTCATCATAATCATCAAAAAGTATTTGAGTACGAAAAATACTTTTATGAATATTAAGTTATCACCCCTCTATTGAAAGAAGAGAACGGAAAGGGGGATGGTACTTCCTTTTAAGTTTATACATAACTCAAAAATTTACTACTTAAATAAAACCAAATTTTACATGGCATGGAATATAGGAAGGGAAGCGGGAAGCTTACATTTAACTTTTGTTTTACAAAATCCGAGAAATTTACAATACTTAACATGGAAAATCATTTTGGTATGACTCTATGAGTATTTGACACATCATCCTCCTTTCAGTGAGAAGGTACATGGGAGGAGGGAGGTGAGCCCAATACAATTTTGTTAGCATATGTTCTCAATTTATGCTTACGAAGCCAACAAATGGAAACAAATATGGCATGGAAAGGTACTTGGTTACGAGATATGTTTCTACGATTGTTATAGACTCTTATGCTTTACAGTGTAGAGAGGGAAAGAAAGAAAGGGGCTCCATACGTTTTTTGTTGTAAAGCTTAAATACTTATCAACCAATGGAACTATATTTGATATAAGATGATTCTTGGGAACGAAAAAAATGTTTATTAAAGATTACAATCTCCATTCAGTAGGGGGTGAAGGGAAGGACAGGGGGGGGGGCTCTCTAATCAGTTTTTTAGCATAAATCCAGAACATATCAAGCAAAATCAACCATACTTTATAAGTTAGATTATTTGCGAACGATTAATTTGGGACCCTTCTTTTTCAGGGTGAAACTTAAGGAAACAGATGAAAATTATCAGATCTTTCACACAAATTTATAAATCAAGATTCAGAATATAAGTTATGGTTTGTGTTGCAATTTGAAACTCCAGCTGAAGCTCTCATTTTATAGTGGTTGCTTATTAATTTCTTCATAATTTGATTTAAAATAATACTAAAAACAATAAAAATTTGAATGACTTCTGAAAATATCATTTGATTCTGAAAGGTGTAGCAAAGCACACCGGGTCAGCTAGTTCTAAATAAAATATTGAATACTGACTGTGCATATAATGAACAATTAGGATGGCCCAAAATTGTACTATGTCTGGGATTTTGGGGCTCAAGCTTCAAATATAAGCTTAGGGCATATAAAACAAACTTTTGTAAGGCAGCGACTAAGAAAAATGTTGTTTAGAGGTCGCACTGGTTCTATTTTTGTAAAAAGGCCATTTTTTCGACATTTTGTCCAAAAAACATTTTCAGATCTTAAAAAAGTATCAAAAATATTTGTCAAATTTTCTTTAAAATGTAAGTTTTAAACTAAAAAATTTTTGGGGCTGTTTTGAACTCTCAATTTGTATGTAATATTTTTCAAATTACGCAATACTGTGAATTTTTATGAAAACAAATTACAATTCACAAAAATGTGTACTTTGTATTGAGATTATCAATAAAAATTGAATTTAAAAGATGCGCAACATTATGATGTGCTACTTTGCAGAAGAAAGTGTATAGCTATTACTTGTCGTTAAAAAGTTATTCAAGTTTTTCTGAGAAAAAAGTCACAAATTTCAAACTTTTGCTAATAATTGCTTTATATTATGATGTGAATGAGTTTCGTACAATCTAAACATCTGATATCAAGCTTTTTCATTCTTTTATCGATCCTTCAATCAGCAGAAATAACCATGACTAGTTTCTAGATTTTTATTTTAAATTTATTTAGTGGTTGTAGCCATAACACATTCACCAAACCGTTACCCAAGTATGGGTAACACGACCTTCAACCAATAAAAAATCTAGAAACTTGGAATGGTTCTTTCTGGTGATTTAAGGATCGATAAGAGGATGAAAAAATTTGATATCCGGTGTTTATTTGATTCTTAGATTACTCGAAACTCATCCACATCATAATATAAAGCAATTATTAGCAAAAATTTGAAAATTGTGACTGTTTTCCACAGTGAAACTTAAATAGCTTTGAAACGACTAGCCGTAGCTATACACTTTCTTCTGCAAAGTTGCACATCATAACGTCACGCATCTTTTGAATTCAATGTTGATTAAAAATCTTAATCCAAAATAACCTTTTTTGTTAATTTTAATCATTTTTTTACAAAAAAAAAATAATAATGCGTAATTTATAAAGTCATACATACAAATTGAGAGTCCATAACAGTCCCAATAAATTTTTAGTTTAAAACTTACAATATGAAGAAAATTAAAAAAAATATTAGAAACACATATTTGATACTTTTTCAAGATCCGAAAATGTTATTAGGATCAAATGTCGAAAAAATGGCCTTTTTCCAAAAATCGGACCAGTGCGACCTCTGAACATCATTTTTATGAGTCGCCTCCATATAAAATATTGTTTCTTACACTTTAAGCTATCATTTGAAGCTTGAGCCCCCAAAATCTCAGACATAGTGCAATTTTGGGTCACTCTAATGAGCAATGAAAAATAATAATTCTTCCATTTTTTAATTATGTTTGTATTTATTTCCAAGATCTTTTTTTTTAATTTTCCAACACCGGCTCTGAAGTGGCAGCTTTGTGCCAAAGTGTTGATCATTCGCCACCTGAGAAACAAGTCAATATTGAGCTTTTAGTGAATCTTATGTTTGGAGAATCCGAAAATGAATAATCAAGACCAAATGACACCAAATTTTACTTTCAAAGCATGATAGGTTAAGATTTTTTTTTTATCAGGATGAACAACTATGAAATCTTCAGTTCTAAACAGCTTTGATTCTATTTGTAGAACAATATTTTTCACAATTCGTTAACCCGAGGAGATTTGTATGACAAAAAGGCCATTAAAGTCTGCTCGGGTTAGCGATTTGTGAAAAATTAAGTTCCACAAATAGAATCAAAGATGATCAGGATTGAAGATTTCATAGATGATCATTCTGATAAAATAGCCAAAGTTTGTGTCATTGTTAAAGAGATCTCATTTGCCTTCCGATATCCGATTTATTCAGATGGTTTTGTGATAAATTCCTGATCCTGATTCATGAATGTAATAAAAATATTGAAAGAAATAATTATAGTATAAAGAAATTTTCAAAATATAACTTTGAGGTTTTTCTTCGACAATCACAAAAATCAGTGTTTTACATCTTGAAAACTATTACACATGAAATAAAAATGATTCGCTACTACACACATATGAACAGAACATTCATGGCGATAAAATAAAAATAGAAGCATTTTCGGGAAATAAAGATTCAATTGCTGCAATGCATTATTTACGACAATTCAGATTTATATAAGAATCTTCTTACTTATCCAGAACAGATGATGAACCCAGTCATCAAGATCAGGATCAGGATCGGTATCACAATCATGATCTTTGACTACTGTTCTGGAACAGGGCCGTAGGAAAAACTGACTTATGGGGGAAGCATTTTTGTGACCTTTTTTTTTTGACATTTTTGCTCAAACAATTGATGAATAAAAAAATTAATATTTTTATTTTTGATAGTATTTGATTATTCATTTTTTAAAGGTTTTATGCAGGAAATTTTTCGTTTCAAATAGCAACTTTTGGAAAGACATCCTAAATCTTTCAAATGATGATTAGGATTTATAATCCTTTAGTAACAAAATAGGAAACTCACTTTCATCGATGGTTTAAATCCTAAAATTTGCGTTATAAACTGGTGAACTTAGCTTAAGATTGCCAAAAGTTCTCCTGCACGTATCCGGACTGGGCAAATCCGAACTATTTTATTTAAATCCTAGCAAAATTCGGACATTCCATTTCTAAATTTTCAATTCAAAATCCAGAAAATTTGTGGAAAAATTTTACAAAAATCATCAGGAAATAACAGAAACCTTTCAAGTTAAATTAAGAAAACAAAATTATTTCCATCTTTATTAATGCATCAGAAAACATTATCAGATTTTGAATCGTATTCCAGGCTCACAAATAAATCGTATGTTTTTTTTTAATCTAGTTTGATAAAAATCTTATCTGGGCAAAAAATTTTAAATTTATAATGATGCTATTTGAATTTTATGTTTGATTTTCAAAAAAAAAGGCGAATGAATCCGGACAAAATCCGAATTTTTTCCAACAAAATTTAGTCAACTTGCCTGGTAAAACCGGATAATCAGGTCATCTCAATTGAGCATATTCGATTTGAACAAACTCAATTGCTATTACTATAAGTTTGTTTTTAAGAAAGCCTTAAATTTAAAAAAAAATCGCGAAATAAATCCAATTATGAAAAGGAAAAGATCAAAAATTTTAAATCAGGTCAAATCGGATCTATGCAAACTCGATCCTATTTAAAGATGTTTATTGAAAATTTGGTTCTTGAAGAACTGCAAATTCTACTTAATTTTTGTCTATTTAAGCTGGATTGTGCAAACGAACTGACTTTGGTTAGATTTTGATATCGAAATTGCAATCATAATTATTTTTGCATTTTGATTTCCTTACCGAAATAGTCATCTTGATGATTTTTTTGACTGAGCCACTAATTAACGAGCTCCGTCTGAATCTGAATTTTGATCAGTACATAATTACGATTCTGAACATTGAACCTGAACTCAAAATTAAAATTTTTCAACTTTCGGAATTCCAAAACTTTTTCGAAATGTACATAAAAACGATTTCTTAATTTAGAAACATGACCCAAGAATTGAAATCAATTTCTGAGCCCTCAATCATAAATCCATAATTATAATTCGGATGTTTTCGGTTTCAATGAATATTCTTTGTTTCAATTATGTATTTCTAACCCGACTTGCAAGTCTAAATAAATAAATAATATAAAAACTTCAAATGTTGGATCTGTTTCGCCAATAAGAATAAAGTTCATATGCTTCAAATCTGATTATGAAACAAAAACTCAGCATGATTTCCAATTTATTTTTATATTCGTAAAAATATTAACAAAATGCAAAAAATGCGTATGAGTTTCGAAAATCATGAATTAAACTTTGAAAGAAATATAAAACCATTTTTTAACGTGGATTTCAAACACAGCTATTCATTTCACCCAAAAATCTAGAATTCTTAACTGGATACATAATCAGAAATATGAAAACACAAATATAATTTAGACTTTCTTTATATGGAACCAGAATCTTTAAAATGAGTAAAATCTTATTCAAAATTGAGTATCCAGAAATGAATATTTTAATATCAATAAGGGAGAAAATTCTGAAAAACAGTTAGTAAATTCTGAACATGGGATTAGATATCGAGGTTATGACATCAGTTCTGGGTCAAGATTGTTATCTTTGAAAAACTTTACTCATCATCAAATTACGATTGAAAATTTCCTACGGTCATTACCTAGAGCATACACAAAAAAAACTCATGTGAAATAACGTCTGATTTAGGAATTTTTACAGTGTTGTCCAGAATCAGGATCAAAATTATAACCTGGACAATGATTAGAATAAAAATCGGAATCAACATCCGGGTAAGATTCTGATCAGGATCTGCATTCAGAATCAGAGTTGAACCAGTGTCAGTATCAGGATACACGTTATGAATCAGTTATGTTCGGGAAATGGATGAAGGTCTGGATTTAGGGACAAAACCAGAAAACTGAATAAGAAACAGGATAGAAGATCTGGATGGCGATAAGAATTCATGGTAAAGGTTTTCAATCATGGCCAGGATCTTCGATCGCGATTATGATTCTGCATCAGAAGCAACATTAAAATTAGGGTTGAAATCAGGAGTGGAATTTGGATTGTGATTAGTAACGGCAATTTGGATAAGGATAAGGGTTAGAGCTATGATGAAAATCGTGATCAGGATCAAAATTGTGATAAATAAATATCGTCATGAGGATCAGGTTTAGAATTTGTTTCAGGATCAACTTCATGCTCAAGATTAGGTATAGTATCATAATCAGCATCTCAAATGTGATCTTAATACTATTTGTTTTTTTCTATTTTTTTTATGAAATCAATAATAGAAAAAGATTTAAATAATCTCTGAAATTCAATATTATTCTTAAAAAAAACCCGAGCAGTCTTTTATGGAAAACTTCACCTTATTTTGTTATCACGCCTTGAAATTAAATTTAGGTACCATTTGCCCTAACCCTTCGTTTCATAAAGTAACAAATTTGCAACAATTAATGTATGGAAACACGGAAAATCTTATTTTATTTCAATTTTTCTTCTTGATGTACACATCATTTTCAACTGTTTAAAGTGATTTTTAGGGAAAAATAAAAAATCATGAAACGAAGGGTTCATATCGGGAGTACGATGCCAAAATTGGTTCTTTTCATATAAAGATACCTCGATTATGTCAACTTTAGGGTTTACTGAAACCTTCATAATACCTTGTTTAGCTAAGGTTTCAAAAAAAAAAATGTGAGCTAAAGGATGCCTCTTAATGTATAATTTACAGTCAAAATTTGGCATCTATGTGACATCTTTTTTAAAACGTTCTCAAACGCGGCATCATTAAGCTTCCATTAAAACCAAAATTTGGCATCACTCTGCTATTTTGCAATTGAAATAAACACTCAAATTATGCTATTGTAGCTTTATTCTGACAAAATGATACCAAATTTCACATTTAAAATTTAAGCATGTAATAAAAATTTGTAATATTTTGCAATAAAAGTCTGCTCGGGATCTGATTTTTCATCACAGAAAATTGAATACCCGATCATGCGATCATTTTGATCTCACTCTTCTGCTCTATCATAATGAATAAAACCTTAATGTAGTCTTGTTTTGTTATCTTGTAAAAATCAACTAGTGCTTTCATTTTGGTCTGAATACCTTATTTAGGTTATGGTCAGACATAATCTTTTCTTCTCAATCAAAATTTGAATAAATTCTATAACTCAATCACTTACATTTTTGAAACCTTAAAACAAAACCCAGCATCGTATTAGAAATGAAGAACTTTAGTCGTTTAAAATGATGTTGTGAATCGCAATTACAGCTGCATAGCGAAAAGATCTTATAAAAAGTCGTCTAAAGTCGGTTTAAATCGGAGAGGATAGAAAGTCCGCTGGGTCGTACATTTTGAAATGATTTTGCTCCTGTGTGGGCTTTAAGTGATAAAATTATCGTCATGTTTTGTCTGCTACTAGCAGATGCTATCAGGTGAAAAATGACTTTGTGAAAGTTTCAGCTCAATTGATTGAAGCACGAGCTAGCGCAATCGACTTCAAATTTGTATGGAAAATTTCTACAAAATATATGGAAATCAAACATACTTCAACTCTTTTTGGTATAACATATGCCTCCAGTATGTTATATAGCTCAAAATTACCAAATTTAAAGTTTAAACATCGAGAATCAAGATTGTAGAAGATTGTAATGCGATAGACAAATGAATGCCTAATTTTTTTTTACATTTCGTTAATATTTCGAATACAACATGAAATATTTGAGTATTTTTTAAGGTTTTATCTGCTTTGTAACGTCATGTAATATTTGTCACACTCTGTAGTTTTTTTTTGGTTAGTTCACATTTCCAAGTCACTGATCCATCGAAAACAAGGAAATGAAAAACGATCCCATCTTCAATTGAGCCGGATGATTCGCCGTGAGGATTTCAGAGATTGTTCAGCTTCCAATTCTGTAGCAGAACCTCATTGAACGTACTTCTTCCAAATTGAATGGTTCCTCAATTTGGCTGCAGCCAAATTCCGCTTTTGGGGCTGCCTTTTTTACGATTACGATCAGCGACCACGACGATTGAGCAAAACGCATAAAAATAAATCAGACGGAACAATCACTCCCATTCAAGGGGGCTTATTCAGCTCTCGGTCAATTAGCGTGCCGCGGGTTGGTGTCTGTCTTATCTTCTTGTTGTAGGTCGGCATCGAAAAAGGAGCGCGAAACAATCGAGAGTGGAACGGTTTTTGAAAGGTCTCTCGCATTGGCAGTAAATTTTGACCCAATGACCAGCACCGAGAAGATTCGGACTAAGATGTGAACCGAGATCGGTGATCGATGATTGGTCCGTGTTTTTAATTTTTGAACAACAAGGCGGAAGTTTTGGGGCACTCCTTTAAGATTTTGATTTTGATTCAGTTTCGATTACATGCTCTTGACGTTTGAGACCCACTTAGAGATAAATCCGAAATTGAAAGTCTCAAGATCAGTAAAGAGATAATCTTTACCTTAAAATCGTGATATTTGCCTGAGAGGTGAAGACATTGCTCTATAAAATTTCTTATCTGTTTAAAACTGGTTTCAATAAAAATTTCAAATATACTACTTTGAAGTTAAATAAAAAAAAGTATAATTTAAATGAGTGAAAAATGCATCTTTTAGTGTAAACAATTCAATTATTAACTGTTTTCTATTTCCTTTACAGGTACAATTCTTCAATTGAAATACTATCACAAAAATTCTTTGGTAAGTTTTAATATTTGTTTTCTTATTCAGGAACCAGACAATTTTATTTTAATCGTGGTGGAAGCATGTCAATTTTTGAAGTTTTTTGTATCATTCTTCATCGTTATAGAGAATTTGTTTTATTTTGTACCAAAAATTGTAATGTTTTATTCTTGACTCGAAGAGCATGTCTCAAACATAATTTCTCTGAAGGCGTCAATAAACTGTACACGTAGAATAATATCCCTGAGGAGCATCCTAATCATTCTTCGACTTTCATCGGAAAGGCTCTTCCTCTTGAAAGATTATACTACATAAAACGTAGAAAATTGAAGCAAAAATCGAACGAACGAAATGCCACAACAATTTTCCGTCCATTCGAGAGCTTGCCAACAAAATATTACAAGGAAACTCTTTCTTTCTTTCGCAACCAGAAATGGGAAGCCAGCCGGCAAACGGGAAGACGTGAATGGCAATGTGTTCGTCCTTTCACTTTTGCTGCTTCCCCTAAAACGTTACGACTGGCAGCCTCCACCTCTAGGTCGATCAGCTAGCAAGTTTTATCCGGCCAACCTGTACCCGGTACTTCAACTACTGAAGATGGCGTGAAATTTGAGACCGACTCGTCAATTCAACATTCAGTGTAGCCGCTGTGGGATTACCAACGCATCTTCACTTTCGCTTCTGTTTCCTGTTTCTTTTTTCATGTGCTCTACTACTGTTTGCTTTATGTTTGATTGCAAACAGTGGGATGGTTTAAAAAAAGGCAGTAACATTCAAAAATGTTAAAATAATAATAATAAAAAAGAAATTAGGAGTATTAACATAAATTTATTTACATAGTTTTCCGTATCATGACATATCTTTATGAACATAATTTCTAAAATTCACTCGGTCCATGGCAACCATTCTCCAATTTATCGGGCATCCCAAGTTCACCAGATCACGTTCCACTTTGTCTAACTACCTCGCTTGTTGCGCCCCTGGATGTCTCGTTCCTACCAGATTCGTAGCAAACACATGTTTTGCAGAACATGTCCTGCCAAGCGTATTCAGCCAGTCTTCACCACTTTGTGGATACTGGGTTCTCCGTAGAGTCGCGCGAGCTCGTGGTTCATCCTTCGCCTCCACACTCCGTTCTCCTGTACGCCGCCAGAGATGGTTCCTAACACTCGTCGTTCGAATATTCCTAGTGTACGCAGGTCCTCCTCGAGCAATATCCATGTTTCGTGCCCGTAGAGAACAACCGGTCTAATGAGCGTCATATATAGGTTACACTTCGTGCGAGGGCTAAGTCTCCTCGTCCGCAGTTGCTTGTGGAGTTCATAGTAGGCACGTCTTCCACTGATCATTCGTCTTTGGATCTCACGGCCTTTGGACCTTCCACTTCCATTAATAGGTAGGTGGATACCCAAATGGGACACATATGTAACCCCAACCGTCATATATGTAACCCCGACATACGTAAAACCCGAACATAAGCCACAAAAGTCGGACACGATTGCTCTACAATCTTCAATGTTTCCGCAGCTTGACCATTCTCTATAGAGCCAGATGAATGAAGTATTTTCACTCCTTTTGGCTGGAAAATCAAGTTTTTTTGGACTGGCAAGCCGTCATAAGCAGCCTTTTCACCACCCACGAGGAGGAAAAATCGAAAAACTTAATAAAAATCAAATGATTTGTTCGACGCTCAAGCATTACGTAGTTTTGCGAGAAACCAAGTGTCTCCACCAAATGCAATGCTAGCTAAAAGTTTGAAAGAGGGAAAATTTGTTAGGCCTAT
The DNA here is from genome assembly GCF_029784155.1 of Uranotaenia lowii. NCBI lineage: Eukaryota > Metazoa > Arthropoda > Insecta > Diptera > Culicidae > Uranotaenia > Uranotaenia lowii. The sequence continues at coordinate 38,207,492 of NC_073693.1, forward strand.
CAGTAGAATATAAAATCAACGAGACACACATGAAACGACAATAAATCGAACTAATTATTGTAAGCAAAAAGCGAATACTTTATTGTTGGAGTAATTGGAAAGGGGATCACACGTTGTTTTTTTTTTTTGAGATTTAATTGCTTTGTTACGTTACTGCGAACAATCGATCCTTCCTTTGCAGGTCCAGGTAACGGGTTTGGTATTTTCCGACGATTCGAACCCCTAGCTTGCTTTGTAACGAACAACTAACTCTCATTTCCCCGGATATCTCTGGGTTTTTTTTTGCGACTATGGGGCGGCCCTAAAGGATCAATTATGGATCTCTTTCTAGAGTCCCTTCCGCTGGTGGTCTTCCAAACGGAGGTGACGCTTAAGCCACCTGCTTGAAACTGGAAGCGTGTAGGGCCTCTTGTTATAGGTTCCCCAAGGCAGCAATCTAGGTCCCTTATTGTTTCTGTGACGACATAATTTTGCTGCTTATTGGATGTGGAGTTCTCCTGTACGCGGAAGAATTGATAAAAATTTTAGTCGTAAACAATAGAACTGATTATTTTGAATTGCAACGCTGCTTGGGCACAGTTGTATATTGGTATGGTTATAATTTACTTGTTTTGAGCGTTGCAAAGTACTGTATTATCACGTTTAGGCTTAGGAAAAATCCTTTCATGCATAATTGCGATATTACGGACGAGCAGTTGCATCGTGTTGAGGAGATGAAGGATCTAGGCGTTTTGTTGGACAGTCATATGACACTTAAGCGTCATTACTCTGTGGTACTCGAAAAGGCCAACCGAATGCTGGGATCTATCAAACGTTTGAGCAAGAAGTCACTGATCCAGTTTGCTTGAGAGCTCTGTTTTGCTGCTTAGTGCGATCGATATACGAATCTGCGAACCTGGTGGCCTTTTTAAGCTTTATGGACAACGTCGGTTCGGGCGTTACGCAGTTCGTAAGCTACCTTGGGAGAATCCTTCAAATTTACCACCATTCGCTTATCGTTGTGCCTTGCTTGATTTCATACGCAGTCGGATCGTCGTTCCGCTGTTTGTGAAAAAGATTCTTCGGAACAAAATTGACTGCTCCAGAAAGAATCCTGCTTAACACGTTCGTCGCAATGGGATTCATATTCGGGTGACGGGTGTGTTTCCTGGGTGGCCCCGTAACATCAAAAAACGTGTGACGCTCTCTTACTCAGGTTAGCCGCTCATTTAGCCACACGTTTCCAATCTTGGAGCTCTCCCTCTTTTCTTTCTCGCTCCGAGAATTTCTTTGGGCCCGGCTATACCGAGCATACCCAAAGGCCGCGCACTTTAAACTTTAATCATTATTTTCTTTGAAAATCAACAATGAAAATTTCTATGTTTTTACATTTTCTGTTACCTATTCTAAGTATTTTTTCCATGCCATATTAGCCAGGTTGCCGAAATCACAGAAAAATCTGTAATTTCACATAATTTTTACCAAATTTTCATCACAGAATCTGTGTCACAGAACACAACATTTTGAAATTTTCACAGATTTCACAGAATTTTTTAATTTTGAATGAATTTCCGAAATTATTATTGTTTTGGACAGTATCAAATTTAGTTTTCATACTTTAAGTTAGAAAAATATGATAAAACTAGTTATTGATTTTGCCTAAATAAAATGTGAAAAAGACCCAATTTACCATGGATTTTTTTATGTAATTCAAAAAAATAGCATCACAGAAATCCATCACCCAATTTTTGGGTAAAATCACAAAAAGTCAGAATTGTTTTTCTAAAAAACACAGATTTTTTTTTTCGGCAACCTTGCATATTAGAAATAAATTTAAGTTGCATTTTGAGATCAGGAAAAATTAAAACAAACAACTTTTTTAACGGATGGCATTTTTTTGTTGTCGTAAGCGGATGAGCTAAGCGGATTCCTTTTAGTAATTAAGTTTTATGTATTGTATTATGTAAGTTATTTGGCGCTTTAACATGAAACATTCCTGAAAAAAGTGAGCAGTTCTGTCACGGAAAACATGACAATTTTGTTGTGCTCGGCCATTGAGTAGGTACACTTTATTTTTGAATGTTTCTATCGCTGCTCACGGAAAGTCTCCTAATATATAAGGTGTGTATTCGAAAAAAAACGCAACACTTTGCTTTGGTAATAACTTCTGCATAAATGAATGAAAATTGATGAAATTTTTTGCTAAGCAAACTATAAGTGCAATTTTTTGTGACCGTTTTGCCTAGTAGTTTTTGAGATATCGTCCAACACAGAAGGTCATTGAATGAATTTGTTGATCCTGCGATCAAGAAAAATTCAGGAAAGTCAACTATGTGACTAAAGTTTATGTAATAAACCGTTTAAGGAATTCTAGAGGATTTAAAAGTGTGCTTATTCATTCTTATTTTCACTATTCATGAAGTAAAGATGATTGATTCTATGAAGGTAGCGAATATAAGAGGTTTTATCAAGCGCAAATAAAAATATTCGATTGTAGAAGTGCCAAAGAAATATTTTTTCTACGATGGTCAAATCGTGCGCAAAATATTGTAACCGCTAGTGGGGTGGTATTTTAAAAAATTACGTTAAGGACAGCCAAACGAACTGTATCTGACAGATTTCAAGTCCGAAATTTTACGTTGATAGGCCTAAACCTAGATGTTCCGGAGATGAAGAAAGAGTTAAAAAAAATAAAAATTTGATGTCTAGCACCTGAGGTGGCTGACGGTCTGTGAAAAATGCTAATCAGTCAGTGTTATATAACTATTGACACAATAAATAGCTAAATATACAAATATGATTGCCTTCAAATGCGACCCTTTTCCGTGAATAACACTTCCATACACCCTTCTTGGTTGATACTATATGTTGGCTAGATCTGGAATGGTGCAATTTCTCGAAAACAGTGGTGAAATGATTAAAAGTCAAATATGTAGATTTTGTATTGAGGGAGGACAATCTGCTAAAATTGTCATAGCTTCAATAAAATTTAAAGTTTTGAGTAGTTTGGAATGTCAAATGTAAGGAAGCAATAAAAAAATCCTTTATTTGTAAAAAGGGTGGTTCTTAGTCTGCATTATAGATGGCGTACGTGGCGCTCAAAAATTGAAGTCAATGAACTTCTCTATTGGACGCAATCTGAATTGCTGGAAAAAACAGCAATCCAGATTGCTGGAAACCAGCTATTTCTTTCAACACAACCGGCTATATTTAGTTTAAAATTTATATTTCAAACCAAAATAAAGCTTTCAATACTTGCTGTGCATATAAAAAGCAATAAAATCAATTAATTTTTCCCGTTTTTCAATAAGAATTATATTTATTTCCAGAAACACGAATTTTACTAACAGAGTAACTGGAGAAGAAGTAGGCCTTTGTCGAGTGCGGTCGCGTTTGTTTTTTCTGCGTACAATTTTCTCGTTTTTCTGTCGGCCAAAATTTTCTTCCGGGGAAGATATTTCAAAAATAAATTCGAAAAATGTGATTCAATGCTGATTTTATGTTGGAATGACCTGAAGTGAAGTGAAAAAAACGTTAATAGATTCGATCGATTGGTTTTCTAGGGTTGGTGCTGGGCCCTCCAGACTAGTATTGGGTTTTACTTGTAGAGTGGAACTTTGGGAAGGATCCGGTTTGATAAGCTAAGTGTTTTTCTCTGTTTTTTTTCCCTAAACTTATTGATTCAGTTGGCATTTAAACTGTCATTATTGCTACTGGTTCATGATTGAAACGAAGTTTTCGAGCTATTTATCGGGAGCAGATTAAATTATTTCATGAGAAAATTTTTATTGGTTTATTTTACAAAAACTTGTCTAGGGTAAATGTATCCGACCTTGGCACCTAAGGCATGGTTTACCCTTTTTTTTTTTCAACATTCCAACCTTCCTGTTGAGTGCACCATAGAAAATTCTTTGAAGAATTTACTTGCTAACTTGCTTAGAGTTCAACAAAAATAAGTTTTCTCTATGGAATTTTCATTAATGTGAGCAAAATGCATGCAAAGTACTCACTGCGGTGCTCCAATTACTTGGCCGCCGTACCAATTGTTTGCCGTTTCGATGATCCGATTCTTGGCCACCAGCAATGTGCAATAGATCTTTACCAATAATGCCCAATTGACAGTTAACAGAATCGTTGGCTATTCTGAATATAAGGCCGCTGCCAGAATGACATCAGATGGAACACCGGGCTTCACTAATCCACCAAAAGGTTTTTGAAAACATTGATGAAATTTGGTTGGAAGGGAAGCACAAAATAAGCTTTCATTTAAAAAAGGCGGAAGTCCAGAATTTCCGCGAAATTTTTTTTTAATTTTTTAAACTTTAAATTTTTACTCATTTAAACAAAGTGTTGATTATAAACACCTCAGGTTGTTTCAGAATATTTGTGAGGAACAAGAATCATTGGTTTATGAATGACAATCAAACCTTCATCACGGGGACCGATTCAGAAACGAATTATGTCCGCGAGTGGTTTGAACTTTCTCTTTTTTATGAACATTAAATCCCTTTAATGAAATCTAAACTAACATATTTTGTAAGCAAACTTTTTAAACTGAACACTTAAAAAGATTTCTCCAATATGTATACAGTAAGTTACTTATGAAGGACTGATAAAATCTGAATAAGCCAAACAATCTAGGAAAAGTATTTCAGATGGCATGCGCTTATATAGACTATCACAGGTTTTCCACGTAAAGTTTTAAAAAAAAGTTGGTGTGGTCCAGCTGCCAGAATACTGAGATAAAATATCTGGCCTCGATTGATTCACATTCCTCGAAATTTTCTAGAAAGATTTCAAAGTTCATCATTTTTGCGAAGTTTTTTGAGACGATTTCATCGAAATAAAAATCAAATACGACTTGAACGGGAGTAATACTGAAAGGTTTGAGCCGTGTCAAATAAACGAATTAATAAACAAATGACTTGAACGTGGTTGTTCTGAAAGTGGTATTGTAACGTTGAATTGAAATATCTTAATTTGAACTTTTCTCATCGATTAGATTTTTCCAAATATTGGAAAAATTGCTTAGATTTTCTCAGTTTTTTTTTTGGAGAAATTCCTTACTTGAATGCTAACTGGACAAATTCAAAAATGCTAAGCCTAACGACAGATTCATTTCTTAGGTTCTGTGCATCAAGATGTTTTGTCATTTATAAATCATTGTTTAAATTATACCATTTGAGTTTTTATAGACCATAACTTGAAAGTAAAATAGTCTAGGAGACTTGCGATTGCGACACATTAGATTATTTTCTCTACCAAACAACTATCTTCATATTGTGGAGTTTGGCTTCATAAAATAAGAAATTGAAAAATTCCTTGAATGGTATTTTGAAATTTTGCCCTTTTGAATTTGTTAGCTGAGATTATGAGCTTCTAGCAAGAGCCATCTCGAATGCCGGGGCGTTGCGCAGTCGTTTGACACGCCAAAAAGATGTTAGGATGTAAACCTTGCTAAAACTTTTTTTTAATTCGACTCACATCTAATATTTTAAGGAATAATTGGAAAGAAAACGATATTTTCCTGAACTTCCAACTTCTGTTTCCAGGAAAAAAATAAAACAAAAATCCAAAAAATTAAATCTGAGTATATGATTTTCAAGCAATAGAAAACGATTCCAAAACTCAATTAATTATGTATTTTATAAACTTAAGTCATAAATTGCCTTCCATCTAACAGGTTTTAGATAACAAAAACATCTTAAGTCTTGTGAGTTGCTTAACTTCACTTAGCTTTTTTATTTAATTTCGAATCACTGTGTTCTGTAGGAGACCACGTGGCATTTGCTCGGCAAACTACAATGCAAATGCTGTTCGCACGCATACCTATGTACCTTCGATTCATTGTTCCCAAATAGCGATTTTTGCATTTGCAATGCTTGGATATGACTATTAGTTAGTCTAATCACTTATGTTCTCCAACTTATTTCGGAGCTTAAGTTGAAAAAAGGGTCTTATCATACAACCCAATAAGTATGAAAACATTTGTGCGTAGTTTTAAATGAATTTTCAAGGAAAACATCAGCAGAAAAATTCCTCTTTAATGAATATGTATTTTTTTTCAGCTTCCAACACTGGTGGTGTATTTCGATTGAAGTTGCATGCCAAGAATATGAACAAAATAAGTTTTAAATTGTTATTCAAAACGTAAATAAATATTCCTTCTTATGTCTTTCTAGTATTTTTTTGATTTTTTGCCGAGTTTAACTGTAGGCATGAGTATTTATTGCAAATTTTTCAAATGAATGTACGCGTTTGAAATCGTATGTGAATTTAACAGTTGCACTAGAAAAGTGAGTTCATCTTTTTTTCATATGTTGATTTCCAACATAATTGCCTCGGATGCAGATCGAAAAAAATGAACTACTTAAATAAAGTACAATCAACCAAAAAATTCGGTATGCACAGATTTGAAACAAATAATGCTCTTCGCAATGAAAATATATTCAAAATTTATTTGCTCAATTTGGACCTGAAAAACATGGAAAGACATGTTGGCATGCCAAGAAAAGGACCATGCCAAAATAGGGCTCACATACCCTAGTATAGTATAGTATAGTATAGTATAGTATAGTATAGTATAGTATAGTATAGTATAGTATAGTATAGTACTATAGTATAGTATAGTATAGTATAGTATAGTATAGTATAGTATAGTATAGTATAGTATAGTATAGTATAGTATAGTATAGTATAGTATAGTATAGTATAGTATAGTATAGCATAGTATAGTATAGAATAGTATAGTATAGAAAACTGTAGAACCAAGAAAAAATTGAGAGAAGGGTTAAAAAGGTTTGATTTCGAAGAGCAGAGTTGATAGGGTAGAGATCATGCAGAGCATTGGGATTATAGTGAAGTCATTGCATTAAATGTACTCATAAAAATTAAATTTAAAAAAAAACTTTTTATTTCAATATTACGGAAATAGTCATCAAGTCAAAGTTCCACTCTTTTCCCTGTATTATCGACCAACATTCCACTATTCCGATCCAGAAGGCAGTAGGTTCCCATCTGGGAAATCGGACCCGATACAAAAGTGTCTCCAACTGTTGTATGGCACCTGCCAAGGATAGCAAAAAAGCAAAAAAAAAAAACACTGAACCTGTTACTTCATACACGCATGCCGGCAGCCTATACACTTAAGTAGGTAGCTACAGGTACCAATTGGAAACCGTTAGAAGCCGCCACCGGAATGATACACCATTTTTGCAATGCTCATCACATCACACTTTCGCCTTCGCCTTTGCCTTCAATCCCTTCGAGTAATGTGAGACATTACCCGGTTTGGTACTTACGTCTACGTATGTTCAATTCATGATGATGACTACTAGTATGACGATGATGATAGTGTGGTGTCGCATTTTGTCGCTCTTTCTTCGCTTGGCCGAGCACGAAAGTGACACCTTTGGCGGAATTCATTCTTATGGCTCGAGCCGACCCGAATAGTAGCTTTTCATCGGTTATCTGGTTCAGGGTTGTTGAGATAGGTTTATTTTCTCGTACAGTTTGGATTGAAATTCAGAAAAAATAACCTAATTTTAAATCTATCTGATGCAAACAAAACCATCATGTTTAATTTACAATTGAATGTGAAAAAATGTCGACAAAATTTAAAAACAAACATTGACCCACTTTACTACTGCCCTTCAAACAAATACGCACTTCTCTAATGGTCACTTAAGGGGTTTTCACTTTTCCCCCAGATTTTGGAAAATGTTTTGACCAAATGAGTCCATCGTTTCACCTCCCACACATGAGCTTGAGGAAGTTACTTCGGGGGGAACAAAACATCGAAATTCATGTTGTTACATGAATCTCCAATTAGTAGAAAGCAACAAATTGTAGGGTACAACACTCAACCTGAAGACGACCTGTAAGTAAGTTGGTAGACGTCAATGGAAACGATGAAGACAACATGAACGACAACGCCGACGTTGGACGACCTTGTTAGGCCCTGGACAGAACCGAATGCCATGATGATGATGATGATGATGGTGTGGTCAAATGACCCGCATTCGTCGACGTGAACTTATGTCTTGTAAGTAGTATATGGGCTGAAATATCCAAGAGCCTAGCCTGTTACAGTACACATAATGGGCAGATCACTGGGCATTTGGTGATGTTTCTCGGCCATACTTAAGAGACCTCTGCCTGATTGGTGGTACTGCACAGCTAATTGGGTTGATGAGTTGAACGCCAGCCAAACAAAACGTTTTCACAGTTCTCGTTTTGGCACTGGGGCACTGATTTTATGGGTTTGCTGCTTACTTAGGCAGTAATTTGAAGAGCAATGCCTTGTGTGGGTATGAAGAAACGTCATTGAGATCAGTACTGTTTATTGGAATCATCTTTGGATTTAGTTGCGTTATTTGTGAATGAACTTCAAAATATTACGTAACTCAAGCTCAACAATCAAGACTTCAAAATTCAAATTAATTAATGCAATTTTACCATAATTTAATTCTGAATATTCGTTACGTCATTCAACATTAGCCACATCCCGTGGCGTAGAGGGTAGCCTTCATGTCTTCTAACCCAACGGCCATAAGATCCAATTCCAGTCACAGTAATATGGTACACTTTCTGTAGGTTGGTAGTTTGAGCATTTGTAAGATCATCATATCCCTAAGTGTACGTTTAGAGTTAAGTAAAAGAAATCTCTTCGGGGAAACCTCAAAATTTCATTGAGATCCTGTTTGTATTTGTATTCGTTTTTTTTTTATTAAAAAAAAACCTCAATAAAGATTGTAAAATTTTCTCAAATAATTTTGAAATAAGATGGATATATCATTACATGTGATTCAATTATAAAAAAAATCAGAAGTTTTATTTTTGAATAAATAATTAATAATAAAATAACTGTGGTTTCAACAACTGTTTGAAAACCATATGAAGAGGCAGAATGTCAAGTAAAGTTTAAAACTATTGTAAAAGTATAGAAAAGTTGAAGTTTTTTTGCAAAAAGACATGAATCATCACATGTTTATGAAAAGTTCATATTGATAAATTTATCATAGATTTAAATGTTTATATTTTTTAAAGTTGAATTATTAAACAACCTTCTAATTAAACTTCAAAAATTCCACAACCTGATGAAACATATTTTTTTTTGTTTCCAGTTTTAAATGGTTGTGTCGATTAGATTTTTAAATTATCGACATAACAAGTTTTTTTCAAAAACAAAAAACTTATCTTCTTGCTGCTAAATTGCTTTGAAAAATTAAGGCCTATAATATTTCAAAATTAAATTTGATCAACTAAATATTGTTCTTTTTTCCAAACGAATCTTTTTCATTGATGGAAAAATGTTTTGGGCATTGAAGCTCGACAAGGAATTTCGTGAGCACAACACAATATAAACTAATGAAAACTCAAAATACATATGAGGCCTTCAGAACGAATGGGACAGGGTCGTAGGAAAATTCAAAATTGAATTTCTATTATTGAATGAGGAAATTATGAAAATCTGTAGCAGAATTCTGAACCTCGGATTAGTTTTCGAGGTTTTGGCATCAGTAAATATTGTTATTCTTGAATAACCTTACTCAATCACCAAATCTGAATAAGAATTTAAAAAATTGAGTGTGGAGTTTAACACCTCGCTTACTTTTCCTCTACCCTCATGGGAGGGTGAGGGGGGGAGTTGTTAACGCTTAAACGGCTATGAAAAGGTATAAGTGCAGAAAGGATCAATTTTTAGAAAGTCATGCTTATCGATTCCTCACCTCAAGTCTCAAACTTTATTTAATGATTTCTTCAGATTTTTAGAATTTCATTTATCTACATACTTTTACATTCGGAAAAATTTTTTTTTCGAAAAATGTATGCAAATTGGCCCAACACAATAATTTGAAACGGGTTTTCTCAAAATAAGCTTTTAGTCATTTATACCGCTTTGGCTCCAAGGTTCTTATATGTATTTTATGTTATTTCAAATTAACTGTGATAGCTGATAATATACTGACCAAAAATTTTCTACCAAAGTACAGGATAATTTTTTATTAGGAATATATTCGCTCATTTGAAATTCAAACGCAAGAATATGCATAGAAAAATTCAGAATTTATTTTAGTTAGTAATAAAGAGTATTTTGCATTTCATTTTCACTTCAGTTAGGCCAGCAAAAATTTGCAATCCTTCTTTTGTCACTTGAAGTTGACGCTTCACGAGGTTGGGATTATAAAAAGTATCCAAATTTTCAATACGTTGGAACAAGTTGGACAAAAGATTGTATCCAATTGATTCGTTTACAAGAATTCATCAATTTTATGAAAAAGAAACTTTGAACAATATCCATTCTTCCATTCGAGATTTTCGGAAAAATCAACTTAAAAATGGATTTGATATTTTGATCTGGTCTTATTTTTGAAAGTTCATTCTGGTTTAAAAGTACATTGAGGATAAAAAAAATGTATTTCCCTCATATCGTCCCGAGCTGAAAATGAATTATATTTGTTATATTAGGTATAGTGAAATTATTTGTTAAAATTCATTATTCATTCAAATAAACAAGTATTTTTTTGGTTTCTTATGTCATTCATCCTAGTTTTCGATAACAACTTGCAATTAGAGCTTAAATGTTTTAAAATGCTTATTCAAACTTCTATTTTTTTCAGATTCTCGAAATGTCTATCCAATTTCCAAATTTATCTTATTTCCGAAGGATTTTTAACATAACTTTTTTTCAATTTCTAATTCTGTTTGTAAATTTTTTTTTTTTTTGTTTCGATTATAGTCGTTTTACCATCTTTATGGCATTCGCGACTTTATCAACGTTGCAGTTGGCGGATCGTTATTGAAAAACTATCCGGTACAACTGTGTTCGATGTTTACTCTTGGGCTCGAACTCACGGACATCGGCTCAGGAGACAACAGACTTGCCAACTGAGCTATATCACAAGCCCTGTGTTTGTAAATAAAAACTATCGATTTATTACAGTCAGATGAAAAAATAAAAATGAATTCATCAGAACGACTTGGTTGATAAATATTTTTATTCATAATTTTGTCAAGCGCAGCATTGCCAATGTAATAACATCACAAGAACCGGTTTGAATGTGCCTTTCTTGTGTATACATTTTTTTGCCTGTCTTTTGTAAAAATACGTAAAATCCAGTTCAAAACCGAATTTAGGTATAGGGATAGTCTCTTAAAATACAGATTGATACAAATTTTGATAAATATATTGAATAGCAGTCAAGAATTCACAAATAACTTCAGCTATCCAATTCACTTTTCAAAAAAAATTTACTGTGCCTGGAACATATTTGTCATTTGATTAATTCAAAATTACATCCCTTTTTACACTTTTTGTGCCCATGAACTGAAGAAAATTTAAAAAAAAAACTATTTTCATATGTGCAACATAAAGTTCATAACTTCAGCTTACTCAGGGATTAAGAAAATATTTTTCTGAGCACTATATAACTGTCTTACAGTCTCTTTCCCGAAGCATGTTTTTTAAATGAAAACTTATTCAACTTTGAATAATTTTGAAATAATCATTGTAGCATAATATTGTCAAATGTCATATTTGATTCACGTCACAAGCTTTCCAAAGCTAGATATTTTGTAAAATTCGGTTGAGAAACAAGAAGTTTTTAGCGAAAAAAGTTCCTCCGGCGGTATAAATTGGTATATACAATAGATTGAGTCAATTCGAGGTCGTTTACGAATTTCTCAAACACTGGGATCTTTAAACTTTCGTTTTAGTTAAAAACTTATTCATGATGTTTTGCAAAATTTTTAAGTAATCGTTACATGAGTTAATTTTATCTATTAGGTTTGTATGGGAAAATGGAATGAAGAAAACGCCTCCATTTTAATAAATATAAGATTTTAGCTTGTGGATGAAACAGATTCAAAGTTTGGCTCGAGAATAAAAAAAAATATAAATGAAAAAAAAAACAATCAAGAAATCAATTTTATTTAAATAAATTCCTGATCATTTGGAATTCAGCTTTGAAAGGAAAAATTTGTATCAGAATCAAGATTCAGATGTAAGAAACAGATTATATCCTCAACGAAGTTAACTATCAATGTTGTGAACTGATATAATAATGAAATAATTATACTACCTCCTCAAAACTGAAACAAAATCATCTACAGGTTTCCAATCCAGTAAAAATCTTTATTGATTCGAGAATTTCTTTCGAGAAAAATTGCTTACCGCATTAAATTTCTTATCTTTACTAGTGTTAGTTTTTTTTTAAAATAGTTTTTTCTTAAGCGAATTTAACTTGAATAAAAAAAATGTTCAGGACAAACGATGAACCAACCTCAAAATTTATCAAAATACAAGTTTTTATTTTTATTATAATTTGTTAGAAAAAACAGCAGGATCAAAGAAATTCAAACGAACTAATTTTTTTTCAACGATAAACAGCTAAGTATTATGATGAACCATAACTAGACAAAAACTTTTTTCAGAGTCAGATTAATTGAATTGCAAATATGCTTCTTTGTATTTTACCGGAAAAATATATCAAAGCTTTATAAACATTTTTGGAGAAATTTGAATGTACAAGTATAGAGAAATAAAATCAATGAATTGTTTTCATTTGATGTAATAAAAGAATGCACGTTTTATTTAAAATCAATTTTAATCTTAAAGATTATCATTAACTTAAATGATCTTCAAAAGTCCATTATTGTATCAGATCTGAGCTCATTATGGGAATGAAGATTTTTTAAAAACAAAACTCGGCATTTCGAATCCTTACGTAAAAAAATGCTCTGTTTTGGGCGACATACCTTTTATTTCTCTTCTCGTACCACTTTTCCGTCTTCGTAAAACTTGTAGCCAGAGAATTTCCCAGTAAGTAATAAACATATATTCGAATTCAATTTGCGTTGCGTGAGAACACAAGAAAAATTAAAAAAAGTGATATTCTCCAAACAAATTTTCGCAATTTTTCAATACTCAACTTCAAATCTAAACCGGGTACCTAAATCTCATTTTCAAAATCTGCGAAAATTCTGTCGATCGTTTAAACAAAAACGATCGCGCATCGCTATTCAATTTAGTATAGAAATTTGTTTGGAAGAAGAAATTTTTGCACCTTAAATCATTTTGCAAATTAAAACAATGCTTGAAAATATTTCTTTTATTTTTAGTTTTGTCTACTCTTAAGCTTAATTTTTTTGCTAATATGATGAGCAGCTAAGCATTTCGTGAAAAAAGTTTTAAATTTTTTTTGTTGATTAATTTCTATGTTTTGATAAAATTTGTCCGGATTTTTCGTGAAATCAATTGCCTGAATTTTACCAAGTTTTTATAAAAAATTGCCCGGATTTGTCTGGGTACGTGCTGAAATAGTTCTGGCAACCTTAAGCTAAAATCAGTTGGACATAACATAGTTACATCTTTCATCAATTGAAAATATCCTCAAACAATTAGAAACTTTCAAACGATTTGCTTAACTCAAAGTAAAGATACCTTAAAGAGCTTGAATGACCTAAACCTCTTTTAAACCAGGCAAATAGGAATTAAAATATAAAAAAAACCTTATCAAACCTTAATCTTATTGGAAATAATTTTGCATAAGTATGTTGAAATGGTTGAGTGATATTGAAAAACTAAAAAAACTGAAATCAACTTTGAATTGGACGTTAATAAAATTTGTAGTGTTTTGGAATGAATAATCATTTCAGATAAGCTGTAAATAGTTGGAATGATAAAAAAAGCAGAAACCTAGACTAAAGTTGCCAGAACTTTTTCAGCACGTATCCGTCCTGGACAAATCAGAGCAATTTTATATTAAAACCTGGTGAAATCCGGGCATTTAGTTTCAAAGTTGACGACGATGAATCCGGGCAATATTCGGGCTAATTTCGTCCAAATCCAGAAACTACTCAACAAAAATAAGGAAATAGAATTGAAAAAAAAATTTAGTCATCAAAATTTATCGAAGGATTTGAAATATTATTTGAGGCTTCCAAAAAATCTTCGATATGTTTATTTAAAAAAAAAACCTGCATAAAAAATTTCGTTTTGGAGGAATTAATAAAACAAAATTACAAAACAATTTTTCTGGATTGATTGAATAAAGTTAAAATAGAACAAATCATAACAAAACTTATTACTATCCTCAATTTGTGTTACCTTCATTACTTTAAAAGCTTTCTTAAAGGCATTAAACGAGCAATAGTGTTTTTTAATAATTGAACATAAATTCTGCAAACAATCTTAAACTAAAACATTATTGCTTATGTGAAACTTTTAAAAAAAAGGAAAAAAAACAGAATACTGTGTCATTTCATCAATTTATCTAATCTTTAATCTTAGCTAAAGGTTTTCTACCTAGGCTTTTATTTTTGGAATTAAATAGTGTAAAAAAGTCTTCCTTCCCCTTACAATCTGGCCCTCATAACAACTCGGAATCCTAAGGGTGTGGACATGTAGCCGTCCTAATAAAAATTTCAATTTTTAATTTTCTACAATGACCACCCCCTAAAGTAGCTACTACTATCCCGGTGGGAAAGTTTTTTGGCTCCCGTCCCAAAGACTTGTCCCGTCCTCAGACTTGTCCTATTTGCCGAGGCCTCCAAAAAAAAGGGTCGCATGAAGGCCGGTAGAAAATTACGATCTCAGCTTGTTGTTGATGATGATTAGATTTTTTTTGTCGTCTGGCTGAGGTGGATGCGGGAACTGGGCAAAAAATGTAACTTGGTTAAAATCAACTTTTTTAAAGCCAGTATCTTCAAAATTAGAAGCGAATTTAAAAAAAAATAATAAAATTTATTGTTTGTCATTTCATTTAACTTTAACTTGTCAGATTGCCCGGTTTTATCAGGGCATGCCTGAATATTCAATGTATGAATAAAAGAAAGTTGCGTTCCGGCGCGGTAAACTGAAAATCTTTGGAAAATGCTCAATTTTTGCCCAGATTTATTCACATTAACCATGAAAACCAAACGAAAAACTGGAGTTGAGTTACTATATTTTTATAATTTTTGTGTCTAACGGAAAAAAAAGTTTTAATCGTCAAAACATACAGCATTCAATAAAAAATGGTCGTTTCCTAATTTGGTTAAGGAAATTCTATCTTTGGGAAAAATACTGCGTTTCTCATTTCCTCTTACTAGAAGACTTTTTGTCACGTATAAGCGATTTCCTAATTTCCTGGTTGAATTTCAACGAGTAACTACCTATTTACGCGTAGTAACACGCAGTAAGATAATTGCTGTATCAAAAAAGCAGACACAACACAACAACAATATTTTTGTAGACATACTCTTCAAGTATTAAAACGAACAAACTGCACGTGTTTGGGTTTCGTGCCTGCAGGTGAGTGTTTTGAAGATAGTTTAGCTACAAAAAAAAGCAAAAAAAATCATAGATGAAAAAAAATTATTAATGACCTTACCTCAAGACAGTTTACAGTCGTCCCTCTAATTTAGCAAAAACTTTATCGAAAGTTCTCCTGCCATGTACGACGATTTCACTTTGTTCATTAATTACTTGCCACCATTAGCAGGTGTTTTTAAGGCTCATCTGAATTATCACGGCTTTGCTGCAATTTAAGAAAGATGTTTCAAGTTAGCTTGATTTAGTCTTTGAATAATTTTTCTGTGCGGTTTTCAAGAATTAAAGTGGTTTAAAAAATTTTCTGAATTTAAAAAATTGGTTAAATTTAGAGAATTGTTTATCTTTCATTATTTAATGATATTTTCTGTAGAAATTGAATATTGTAAGAATGTAGGCCAAAATCCACCCGCACTACATTCTTACTTTTTTCAAACCATGATGAAACGCTTTATAAACCTTGTTCGACATTAAGTGTCATGCATTAAGACACCCTTTCCGAGTTTTTGTTTATTTTTCACTTCTAAAACGAATTATCTTACGTGTCTCGCCAACAGAATTTGACCCACATGAATAAATACTAATAAAGATAGAGACTTCAACACTCCCCTCTTCTCTTATGAAGTCATTCATCAAGCCTGAAGCAGGACGCACCCGCATCTCTCGTTGATTGCTACACATCTGAATCTGTGTTTCTACCAATTTTTTTTATACTTTTGATCCAAACCCCATCGTCAAACCCTTGATGTCAAAGTGAAGTATTCACTTGAGAGTGAGCTCTCAATGTCACACTTAGAACTACGAATGGCGACCAGATGACCAGATGGTGATGGCGGCGGCGCTCGAATCGTTCTTGTAGGGGATTTATGGGGCTTCTAATATGGCGGGAGGACCTTAAAATTTGAAACGAGAGGAGGGCCCATAAAACCGAAACCGCCTCAAAATGGCTGCGGGGGACTACCATCAGCAGTAGTGGTTGGCAATTTTTATGAGCGGTTCCACGCTCTTGAAGGTTGTTTTAGGAGTGCAGAATGAATCTCTCACGACGGACACGGGGGAAGTATGTTATTAGAAACTAGTTTACATCTTTTTCGCAGCAGCAACAGCAGCTGATGAGTGATTATTGCTGGGAGCAGCCCAGTTGTGGTCATTAGGCATTGCCACTTAATCGTTTGATCCCTAGGATTTTTTGAAAAATTTGGTTTTTTGTTTATTCTTATTTTGGTTTTGAAAATTTATTCGTGTATTTTTTCATTCTGAGTAAGTTTTAAAGAGCCTAGATTTTTTTTCAAAACTTTTGTCAATTTTTTTCAATCGTAATATTTGTTAGATGCACTTTTTTATAACTTGTACGTACATAGGGTGTGCCATTTGGATGTATCCGATTTCAACGTCAGAAAACTTCTCTAATTTACATCCTTTTTTTAACAGACAAAGACAATTTCCAAACGTCATTTAGTGGCATTTTAACTATTAGTCGATACATACCAAAAATCGTGCTGGAATTAAAATTTTATATGAAAAACGATCGATCAGTTGTACACACTGTGAAAAAAGTGTTGAAGTGTGAAAACTAAAAAAAAAAAATCGTTATTTTGACTGGCTTTCCCGTTCTTCGAATTCATGCTTAACTAGTCGCGTTGAAGCCCGAAATGCCGACTGAAGTTAATATGCAGAATGCCCTCAAAAGGACTACTTTTTGCGTATCAAATGGAGGTGCTCAAGTATTTTAAGGTGCTCAGCTAATTTTTGACTTCGCTTCGACATCGTCTGCTTCTGCCTTGAGACATGCCTAGTATTATTTTGACACGATGGAAGGTGCTGAGAGAAGATCCAAATTTTTGATCACATCTAGAACTGGGGCATTCATCATACAGGCGTAAGCACGCATGACTTTCCGGTCCAAAATTTTGTCCACCGGACCCGATTTCCGCCCTGATTTTATTTTGTCCACGATGCTGCTTTCATCTAGGATCAGCAGTGTTATACTAAAATCGTGCTAAGACATAATGGGACACCCTTTAAATGGCATTAAATATCCTGGTTAACTCTTGTTTATTTTTGAAAATCGGTTGAAAATTGACGGACCCATTTGACGCTGCACGGAAAGTAACGAAAATGTGAAATTTACCTAGAAGGTTGTTTTGTTTATCCGTATGGGATTTATCTAGATTGCAAAGTGAATGATCGTGAAAACTCAAATTCTAAGTAAAGTTTACCTCAGTTGAGCTAAAACAAAAGGAACAATTAAGTTTACCTCGCAAGGAGGTGAAGTTAACTTTGATTGAGCTAAACAAAACGGTTCAATTCACCTGAGAAAAGGTAACTATTTTCCGAACCCCTTCATTGAGGTTCAGTTGTATTTTTCATTAAAGAATAAGTTGTGATTCGTGCGCAATACATAAAAAGAACAACAGAACATTGATTTTTGCATTAAATAGATTTCAATTTGTTGTGCTAGTTCTCATCATAATCCGAGTAGAAGCAATAGTGTAGTTTTTGTTCACTTAACGAATGGGTGCCTAACTTCAGGGGCAAAAATAATAATCAATATTTGAAAAACAAAATCTATATTCCCAGTGAAATCTGGAAGTCCATTTCCTCTAGGACTAACTAAGAAATAAATTTTCATATGTTTTACATTATTTTTGCTTATCGAAGAGTTTTCTGGATACTTTTGAAAACGTATGCCGATTAACCTCAAAAAATATTAAAATGTGTAACCACGGCCCTATGCGCCGAAGAATCGATGATTGTCTAATATTTTCTCCAAACTCATGTCAAAAAGAATTCTTCAGAGAAAAATTAATAGTATTTTTTTCATCTAATTTATTTGTGGTCTATTTTAAGAAACAAAATTTCGATTCGTCAAAAAGGTGATCTATCTTCTTTCTTCGAATGGGTAGAATAGTTTCAATGCTTAATGATCAAAAATTAAAATTTTATGGAAATAAAATTCGATTTTTTTTATTCTAGTCATTCGACCATCATTTTGGCATTAGCGACTTTAGATGATCGTAGCAGTCGGTGGCAAGGTTAGCGCAGAAAAATCTTGAATTTCACAACATTTAAAGCAAATTTTCGCAACAATATCTGTTTCACGGATCACAGAATTTTGAATTTTTCTCAGATTTCACAGGTTTATTGAATTTTGAACACATTTTCAGAGTTTTAAGTTATAAATGGTCGCTTGCAATAAAAGATTCTGACCACTAGTTTTAAAGGAAGTTTTGTGATTGATATTGGGAATTGATTTTTTCGATGAAATTTGTAAAAATTGGAAAATTTGTGGATGTTACAGATGTGGGAAATTTTGGAAAACACCATCACAGAAAACTGTCAAAGACCTTCGGGGTCAAATCACAGAATTTCAGAATATTTTTGCGGTAAAAACACAAAAAAAAATCGCCAACCTTGGATGGCGGCCAGTTTTTGAAAAACTTACCCAGATCAACTGTGTTGGATGTTCACTTTGGGCTCGAATGTTGAATAGAAAAATATAGAACAGAAATTCTTTTCTTTGTATGAATTTAGATTCTCAACTAAGATTCAATATTTTTACACCAATCGCAGGCTTGTAACTGTCATGTTGAATACAAGACTTCATAAAATCAAACCAATACAATTGAACCTATGTTTATATTTCTTTACAAAAATATCTGATAGTCTGATACTAAATTAAAAACATTCAATAAAAATTGAACATTTGGTGACTCAAAAGTTTAAACCTAACCGCTATTAGTTTTATAACAAATTGATGACAAATATTGAGTAAATTTTGTCGGAAAGGTTATATTCAATGGCTGGCAGGTTAGTTACAATCTTTTTAAATTTTTACAAAATATTATTCATTTCTTGAATCTATGTTTAGTATCGCACAACATTTGGAAACTTGCATTTTTGTGTTTGCATCAGAATTTTGAATAAACTCTTCAACTGATTCATCTTTTGAATAAGATTTCGTGGTCTTAGTTGAACTTTTGTTGAAATTTTTATGTGCTTAATAGGGTTTTTTTTATTTCATCCATAATTTTTGTTACTTAAAAATCCCTTGGATTTTATTCTTTTTCAATTTCTAAAGTTCGGATTTTTATTAAGACAATAAATAAGGAGTTCAAATTGATAAAACAAAATTGCTGAGGCTATCCGCTAAGATGTTTAATTTATCTCGAATAGGTTTGAAAAATGTTGCTTCATATTGAGAAAGTTTAAATTGTTCCAAAATTACATACGAACTTGATATTCGATTGTTTATGGTTTATGGTTTTGGTTTATGTTTATGGTTTATGTTTATTGTTTTGTTTATGTTTATGTTTATTGTTATGTTTATTGTTTATGTTTATGGTTTTGGTTTTTGAGTTTAAAGTTTTAAAAAAATTAAAATTTTCTTAGCATATTCTATAAATAATATTTAATACCTACCTTTTGTATTTCAATCTAACATATTATTATAAAATCAATATTGTGATTCAATTTTTTCCCGTTTAATAAGCACTTTGTAGCATTCTGATATCAAAATCAGAATACAGTTTAATGCAATTTTTTCAACTTTTTCTCAAAAAGTGAGACAAACAGCATAACAAAGTATCTTTTGGAAAAAAGTTTATCAAATCTCTGAACAAATAAAATAATAACACAAAGTTGTATGAGTAAAGAGAATATAAGGTGAAAAATTAAAAAAATAAACTGGAAAAAAAATCAATTTTTTAAGCAAATTTTCACTAGAATAAGGACCAGTATTTTTTTAAATATTTCTTTTAACTACTAAATTTCTATTACATTATTTCATTTTCCGAAACAAGTTTCAAGTGGTAATTTTTTTTTTTTGAGAAAATATAGCAATAAAAGGCTTTAAGATAACAGAAATTTTTCACTATTTAAACAAAAAAAAAAACAAAACTTTTGGAACGTATTCATACCTTAAATCTGATTTTATCAGTAGTAAATCAATGTAAAAGAAAAATCATGTTTTGTTTGTTTTTGTAAGAACATAATTCGTTATTTTTTAATTTATTGTCAATTTTGTCAATTATGTTCATTCTTGTCAATTATGTAAATTTTTTGTCATTTTGTTAATTTTTGCCATTTTTGTTAATTTTTGTCATTTTTGTCATTTTTGTCATTTTTGTCATTTTTGTCATTTTTGTCATTTTTGTCATTTTTGTCATTTTTGTCATTTTTGTCATTTTTGTCATTTTTGTCATTTTTGTCATTTTTGTCATTTTTGTCATTTTTGTCATTTTTGTCATTTTTGTCATTTTTGTCATTTTTGTCATTTTTGTCATTTTTGTCATTTTTGTCATTTTTGTCATTTTTGTCATTTTTGTTATTTTTGTCATTTTTGTCATTTTTGTCATTTTTGTCATTTTTGTCATTTTTGTCATTTTTGTCATTTTTGTCATTTTTGTCATTTTTGTCATTTTTGTCATTTTTGTCATTTTTGTCATTTTTGTCATTTTTGTCATTTTTGTCATTTTTGTCATTTTTGTCATTTTTGTCATTTTTGTCATTTTTGTCATTTTTGTCATTTTTGTCATTTTTGTCATTTTTGTCATTTTTGTCATTTTTGTCATTTTTGTCATTTTTGTCATTTTTGTCATTTTTGTCATTTTTGTCATTTTTGTCATTTTTGTCATTTTTGTCATTTTTGTCATTTTTGTCATTTTTGTCATTTTTGTCATTTTTGTCATTTTTGTCATTTTTGTCATTTTTGTCATTTTTGTCATTTTTGTCATTTTTGTCATTTTTGTAATTTTTGTCATTTTTGTCATTTTTGTCATTTTTGTCATTTTTGTCATTTTTGTCATTTTTGTCATTTTTGTCATTTTTGTCATTTTTGTCATTTTTGTCATTTTTGTCATTTTTGTCATTTTTGTCATTTTTGTCATTTTTGTCATTTTTGTCATTTTTGTCATTTTTGTCATTTTTGTCATTTTGTCATTTTTGTCATTTTTGTCATTTTTGTCATTTTTGTCATTTTTGTCATTTTTGTCATTTTTGTCATTTTTGTCATTTTTGTCATTTTTGTCATTTTTGTCATTTTTGTCATTTTTGTCATTTTTGTCATTTTTGTCATTTTTGTCATTTTTGTCATTTTTGTCATTTTTGTCATTTTTGTCATTTTTGTCATTTTTGTCATTTTTGTCATTTTTGTCATTTTTGTCATTTTTGTCATTTTTGTCTTTTTTCTCCTTCTTGCTTTTTTTGTTTATGAGACGCTTTTATTAATTTCCTTTTTTTCGGCAATCTGTAGGAGGTGTTTTTGTGTTTCACTCGGATGACGCTGTCAAGTCGTCATCTTTCGATCGTTTGCTCGTTCGCTTGTTCGTTCATTCAATAGTGCCAAATTGATTAACATTCATGGGCCAACATTCCACTTGGGGTCATACAAGCACAGCCCACAGGAAGTAGCGCATTTGAATACAATAGACCAGTTTCCGTGTCAGTTTTGAGTAACACTAAAAGCTCCATATTCAAAATATCGCTGCTCCAGTATTTCGGTCCAAAAGGTTAAAGTAACTCGGAATCGAGATCTAGGGAAACGAAACAACCTCCAAAGATTTTTTTTTAAGACATGGCGGTAGAGTTGCATAATCCACGGAAATTGCTCTTAAAATTGCTCCATTTAATAAACCGAACAAAGCTCAGTGGAGTAAAAAAGGCTTAGGAACCTTGCGGGAGCTAAGTGAGATTGAGTTGGAGGAAAAAAAAAAACCCACGTACGACACATGTTCAAAGCTCATTAACCGAACTGAGTGGCATATAATCGTTTGGCAGCAATCGTTTGAGGCAATCGGCTCTGAGATCGACTGAAGCCATCCATTGAGGCGACTTCTAGACGTTACACGTTGAGGAAAAGCTCCTTGGAATGGGCCAAAGGAGAGAGAAAACACCACGTCAATCTTCTGGCTGAAAGCGATTTCCAATACCTGTCAAAAGGTCGAGGAATGCTGATTGGAAAGAACTAATATGCATTCAAATGTTTGCACGGAAAATTGAACTGTGATTTGCAAAAACAACAAATTTTAAGCATGAGACTGCAAATAAATTTTTATAATTTATGATCATAATACCTTGGATTTTCTTTTAATTTTTTTTTACAAATCAAATTGATTCATTCACATTTGACTATTTTTATCAGAATCTGCTCTAATTCAATCGAATCAATCATTCGAAATCAATTTACCGATTTTTATATGTTGATCAAAGTTCTTCTGAAATCAAAACGGTATGCAATCTCGCTTACGGGTCATAAATCAACGCTCTAAAATTCACAGGCACACCCACTTCAGTTTTTTTTCTCTCACTTTTCATTTTTGCTATTTCAGAACCTCCCTTTCGAAGCGATGGAGACTTTAAAAGCTAAACGGATTTCAATGGGGGTGTTAAGATAGAGAGAATATACTATATATTGCCAGGCTCCATCAACGATTTATGACCGCCCGGTAGCAATTCGTGAGATGAAACCTTCCCACCCTGCTATCAAATTCCGCGGGCGCCTTGCTTTAAATGACATTAGGCTAAAATAGTGAAGGGTTGTGCAGACAGACAGCCGCTTAGACTTTTTACTTTCGGAACTGTTTAGGAGAACGTGATTCAATAGGGTTTAAAAGAATTTTGACATACAGAAAAGCATTGAGAGATGAGGTTTTTTTTGTACTTTCGTATCTTTTTAGCAAACATTTTAGAATAAAAAGATATGGTTTCATCACTTGTCGTAATTATCCCACTAGGCAAGCCTCGTTATATAAATGCAAAAACATGATTTTTCAACAGCCTTTTATTTGCTAGTAATTACTACAATTTATGAAAATGTCCTTCCAAAATAAATAGCATAAAATTTCCGATACTATTTTTCTTTTTTCAAAACAAAACCCATTTGAAACGAAGAATTTTTCGACACTATTTCATTCGGTTTTGGAGAAAATTTATCAGGCTACTAAACTATAAGTATCATCATACCTTTCTGTTTATGTTTATGATTTGAACAATTCACATTTTAAAATTCTCTCGTTTCAAGAGAAATAACTTTTTTGGGTACTGATGGTTCAATGATTTTTTTTCCTTCAGCTTATTCAATTTTTCAGCCTCTTTATTTATCGCCAGCACAACAATAAAGCTTTCCCACTCATTATGACCGGAAGCCATTCCCTGGAAACCAAACCAGCTTGAAAATTTGCCCCGAAGTGTTCATCAATGTTCGATAAACCAACCGGTTGCAAAAAGTAATCAAATTTCGTACTTTTTCGGTTTGTACGATATCGTACCTAGTGCTCCATTTTTCTCAATTCACCCCGCGCGCCCCACGAACTTCGGACGCATAAATTGATTACCGAGAAAAAAAACTGCAATAATAATAACACTTGAGCCGCAATGAATTTTAAATGCGATCATTTGGGTGTGCATTTTTTTTTTCATTGGGTTTTTTTTCGCCTGTTTATCGCCCCAGTTTGCGCGTTTAATTTCATTTGACTACATTTTTCCCCATTTTATGATGTTGTGTTTCCGGTGGGCGTTTCGGAACTTGTTTGCATAAGTATGTGTGTATTTTACCGCCCATGTGGTCCATCATTAAAATAAAAAGTTTATCCTCGTCCGACATCTCTTGTTCTCTCTATGCGAAAGCGTTGTTGTGGTTTGAGACTAAAGTTTATTGAGAAGAAAACATTAACAGGGGCGAAAAATTCCCGGAAAAACCGATTGTTCTTCAATTGTTCCGGCTTAATGGCTCGAATTCGAATGCGAAAATCTTTTGTTTTTCAAACAATATTTGCTCGATGAAGAAATTTGGTTAAATTAACTACTGTTCGGAATATGATGTTTATATATTTTCTGTACTTTTGCTGTTTCTCGAAAGATAAAATTACTAATCAAAGTTCATTTGTTTTTTTTTAATTTCAGGCTACTTACCGGTGAACAACAGGTCATATCTCAAATAACGTTAAGGTGAGTAATAAACTGACTTTTTCAAGCACCATTTATTGAAAAAAAATTCTATCAAACAAAGTATTTTTGTAGTATTAATGATTTTGGTTTTAAATTTAAATATCAGCAAAAAATTACAAAAAATTAAAAAAAACCTTTCTGTAGATAGTACCTTAAATAGCCTTAATCTTCTTGCCATTCTTATTATAGAAGTGTGCACAATAGAGATAAATTTAAATATTCATTTAAAGGTTGCAATGAAAAAATTAAAAAACTTCGAAACTTTTTCCGAATGATGATAAACATTTTTTACCTCTGTTAAGTTAACTCTTTATCCAGAAATTAATTTAGAAAGCAAAACTTAAGAGAGTTTTGCAGGGGACTCTCTAGAGTTCCTGAGGGGACTCTCTAGAGTTCCTGAGGGGACTCTCTAGAGTTCCTGAGGGGACTCTCTAGAGTTCCTGAGGGGACTCTCTAGAGTTCCTGAGGGGACTCTCTAGAGTTCCTGAGGGGACTCTCTAGAGTTCCTGAGGGGACTCTCTAGAGTTCCTGAGGGGACTCTCTAGAGTTCCTGAGGGGACTCTCTAGAGTTCCTGAGGGGACTCTCTAGAGCTCCTGAGGGGACTCTCTAGAGTTCCTGAGGGGACTCTCTAGAATTCCTGAGGGGACTCTCTAGAGTTCCTGAGGGGACTCTCTAGAGTTCCTGAGGGGACTCTCTAGAATTCCTGAGGGGACTCTCTAGAGTTCCTGAGGGGACTCTCTAGAGTTCCTGAGGGGACTCTCTAGAGTTCCTGAGGGGACTCTCTAGAGTTCCTGAGGGGACTCTCTAGAGTTCCTGAGGGGACTCTCTAGAGTTCCTGAGGGGACTCTCTAGAGTTCCTGAGGGGACTCTCTAAAGTTCTCAAGGGGACTCTCAAGAGTTCCTAAGGGGACTCTCTAGAGTTCCTAAGGGGACTCTCTAGAGTTCCTGAGGGGACTATCTAGAGTTCCTGAGGGGACTCTCTCGAGTTCCTGAGGGGACTCTCTAGAGTTCCTGAGGGGACTCTCTAGAGTTCCTGAGGGGACTCTCTAGAGTTCCTGAGGGGACTCTCTAGAGTTCCTGAGGGGACTCTCTAGAGTTCCTGAGGGGACTCTCTAGAGTTCCTGAGGGGACTCTCTAGAGTTCCTGAGGGGACTCTCTAGAGTTCCTGAGGGGACTCTCTGGAGTTCCTGAGGGGACTCTCTAGAGTTCCTGAGGGGACTCTCTAGAGTTCCTGAGGGGACTCTCTAGAGTTCCTGAGGGGACTCTCTAGAGTTCCTGAGGGGACTCTCTAGAGTTCCTGAGGGGACTCTCTAGAGTTCCTGAGGGGACTCTCTAGAGTTCCTGAGGGGACTCTCTAGAGTTCCTGAGGGGACTCTCTAGAGTTCCTGAGGGGACTCTCTAGAGTTCCTGAGGGGACTCTCTAGAGTTCCTGAGGGGACTCTCTAGAGTTCCTGAGGGGACTCTCTAGAGTTCCTGAGGGGACTCTCTAGAGTTCCTGAGGGGACTCTCTAGAGTTCCTGAGGGGACTCTCTAGAGTTCCTGAGGGGACTCTCTAGAGTTCCTGAGGGGACTCTCTAGAGTTCCTGAGGGGACTCTCTAGAGTTCCTGAGGGGACTCTCTAGAGTTCCTGAGGGGACTCTCTAGCGTTCCTTTTTTTTTTAGTTGGTAACCACAGGTGGTAAATCCAGGTTTACGGATTGTATTCCAAGGCACGGCGAGCCACCGTGTCCCTCCAGTTTGCTACTCTGGGTCCATGGGTACAATGGGAAGACTCATGATATACTCGGTGTATACCCCCTACTCCCTAAACTCCACCTGGGGCCGCTGACCTGGTTCCCACCTCGAACTGTTTAGTACACTATGCTTCAATAGTGGGAGGTCTATTCGTGCTAATGCGCTCCAAGGCAATACTCATTAACGAGACCACTTTCAGCAAAACCTCTCCTCTTCACGACTTGAGGCCTGATCTCTCCTCTAACGATTTGAGATCCTCCTCTTGTTGGTAAGAGGCCTGATCCCTCCTCTTACGACTCGGGACCCGATCTCTTATCATAAAGACTCTGGGTGACCACACAAACCTCTCCGCCTGAAGGTTTGAGGCCTGACCTCTCCTCTAACGACTCGAAGCCCGACCTGTTATCTTCAGGGTTCGAAGTTTGCCACCTTGCCCGTCGGGTGCCAGATCGAGAGCAGCTTATCCTAGACTCGCGCCTGTCATGACACACGCGCGGCACTTAACGCAACGACTCGGATGATTCCCGATGACTCTCTAGAGTTCCTGAGGGGACTCTCTAGATGGGGACTCTCTAGAGTTCCTGAGGGGACTCTCTAGAGTTCCTGAGGGGACTCTCTAGAGTTCCTGAGGGGACTCTCTAGAGTTCCTGAGGGGACTCTCTAGAGTTCCTGAGGGGACTCTCTAGAGTTCCTGAGGGGACTCTCTAGAGTTCCTGAGGGGACTCTCTAGAGTTCCTGAGGGGACTCTCTAGAGTCCCTGAGAGGACTCTCTAGAGTTCCTGAGGGGACTCTGTAGAGTTCCTGAGGGGACTCTGTAGAGTTCCTGAGGGGACTCTGTAGAGTTCCTGAGGGGACTCTGTAGAGTTCCTGAGGGGACTCTGTAGAGTTCCTGAGGGGACTCTCTAGAGATCCTGAGGGGACTCTCTAGAGTTCCTGAGGGGACTCTCTAGAGTTCCTGATGGAACTCTCTAGAGTTCCTGATGGGACTCTCTAGAGTTCCTGAGGGGACTCTCTAGAGTTCCTGAGGGGACTCTCTAGAGTTCCTGAGGGGACTCTCTAGAGTTCCTGAGGGGACTCTCTAGAGTTCCTGAGGGGACTCTCTAGAGTTCCTGAGGGGACTCTCTAGAGTTCCTGAGGGGACTCTCTAGAGTTCCTGAGGGGACTCTCTAGAGTTCCTGAGGGGACTCTCTAGAGTTCCTGAGGGGACTCTCTAGAGTTCCTGAGGGGACTCTCTAGAGTTCCTGAGGGGACTCTCTAGAGTTCCTGAGGGGACTCTCTAGAGTTCCTGAGGGGACTCTCTAGAGTTCCTGAGGGGACTTTCTAGAGTTCCTGAGGGGACTCTCTAGAGTTCCTGAGGGGACTCTCTAGAGTTCCTGAGGGGACTCTCTAGAGTTCCTGAGGGGACTCTCTAGAGTTCCTGAGGGGACTCTCTAGAGTTCCTAAGGGGACTCTCTAGAGTTCCTAAGGGGACTCTCTAGAGTTCCTAAGGGGACTCTCTAGAGTTCCTGAGAGGACTATCTAGAGTTCCTGAGGGGACTCTGTAGAGTTCCTGAGGGGACTCTGTAGAGTTCCTGAGGGGACTCTCTAGAGTTCCTGAGGGGACTCTCTAGAGTTCCTGAGGGGACTCTCTAGAGTTCCTGAGGGGACTCTCTAGAGTTCCTGAGGGGACTCTCTAGAGTTCCTGAGGGGACTCTCTAGAGTTCCTGAGGGGACTCTCTAGAGTTCCTGAGGGGACTCTCTAGAGTTCCTGAGGAGACTCTCTAAAGTTCTCAAGGGGACTCTCAAGAGTTCCTAAGGGGACTCTCTAGAGTTCCTAAGGGGACTCTCTAGAGTTCCTAAGGGGACTCTCTAGAGTTCCTGAGAGGACTATCTAGAGTTCCTGAGGGGACTCTGTAGAGTTCCTGAGGGGACTCTGTAGAGTTCCTGAGGGGACTCTCTAGAGTTCCTGAGGGGACTCTCTAGAGTTCCTGAGGGGACTCTCTAGAGTTCCTGAGGGGACTCTCTAGAGTTCCTGAGGGGACTCTCTAGAGTTCCTGAGGGGACTCTCTAGAGTTCCTGAGGGGACTCTCTAGAGTTCCTGAGGGGACTCTCTAGAGTTCCTGAGGGGACTGTCTAGAGTTCCTGAGGGGACTGTCTAGAGTTCCTGAGGGGACTGTCTAGAGTTCCTGAGGGGACTCTCTAGAGTTCCTGAGGGAACTCTCTAGAGTTCCTGAGAGAACTCTCTAGAGTTCCTGAGGGAACTCTCTAGAGTTCCTGAGGGAACTCTCTAGAGTTCCTGAGGGAACTCTCTAGAGTTCCTGAGGGGACTCTCTAGAGTTCCTGAGGGGACTCTCTAGAGTTCCTGAGGGGACTCTCTAGAGTTCCTGAGGGGACTCTCTAGAGTTCCTAAGGGGACTCTCTAGAGTTCCTGAGGGGACTCTCTAGAGTTCCTGAGGGGACTCTCTAGAGTTCCTGAGGGGACTCTCTAGAGTTCCTGAGGGGACTCTCTAGAGTTCCTGAGGGGACTCTCTAGAGTTCCTGAGGGGACTCTCTAGAGTTCCTGAGGGGACTCTCTAGAGTTCCTGAGGGGACTCTCTAGAGTTCCTGAGGGGACTCTCTAGAGTTCCTGAGGGGACTCTCTAGAGTTCCTGAGGGGACTCTCTAGAGTTCCTGAGGGGACTCTCTAGAGTTCCTGAGGGGACTCTCTAGAGTTCCTGAGGGGACTCTCTAGAGTTCCTGAGGGAACTCTCTAGAGTTCCTGAGGGAACTCTCTAGAGTTCCTGAGGGAACTCTCTAGAGTTCCTGAGGGGACTCTCTAGAGTTCCTGAGGGGACTCTCTAGAGTTCCTGAGGGGACTCTCTAGAGTTCCTGAGGGGACTCTCTAGAGTTCCTAAGGGGACTCTCTAGAGTTCCTGAGGGGACTCTCTAGAGTTCCTGAGGGGACTCTCTAGAGTTCCTGAGGGGACTCTCTAGAGTTCCTGAGGGGACTCTCTAGAGTTCCTGAGGGGACTCTCTAGAGTTCCTGAGGGGACTCTCTAGAGTTCCTGAGGGGACTCTCTAGAGTTCCTGAGGGGACTCTCTAGAGTTCCTCAGGGGACTCTTTAAATTTGCTGAGGGGACTCTCTATAGTTCCTTAGAGGACTCTCTAGAGTTTCTAAGGGATCTCTTTAGTGTTCCTAAGGGGACTCACGAGTTCCTGAGGGAACTCTCAAGAGTTTCTAAGGGGATTTTTTAGAGTTTCTAAGGGGACTCTCTCGAGTGCCTGAGGGGAATATCTTGAGTTCCTGAGGGGTGTCTTAAGAGTTTCCGAGAGAACTTTTAGAGTTCCTGATAAGACTCTCTAGAGTTTCTAAGAGGACTTCCTCGAGTTTCTATGGGGACTCTCTAGAGTTCCTAAGGGGACTCACGACTTCCTGAGGGAACTCTCAAGAGTTTCTAAGGGGATTTTTCAGAGTTTCTAAGGGGACTCTCCAGAGTTCCTAAGGGGACTCTCGCGAGTGCCTGAGGGGACTTTCTAGAGTTCCTGAGGGGATTCTCTAGAGTTTCTGAGGGAACTTTCTAGAGTTCCTGAGACGACGCTCTAGAGTTCCTGAGAGGACTTTTTAGAGTTCCTGAGAGGACTCTCTAGAGTTCCCGAGGGGATTCTCTAGAATTTCGAAAAAACTCTGTAGATTTTCGAGGGAACTCTCTAAGTCACTTAAAGAACTTTCCAGCCACTCTATCTAGGAGCCAAAATATGCACAGCATTCCGTATTTCGATCGAACGTTATTTTATTACAGCATGATTTATTCTGTTATCCATTGAAAGTTATAAGAAAAGACTCTTAACCTTATAAAAAACATGAAAAATAGAGGAAATTTTTAAATTGGAAGAAATAAGACAGAACAAAATTATTACACAAACATTTTCATTCCATGTGGGTTTAAGGCAAAATGTTGCTGAAATTTTGGTTGATTGGATTTTCTAAACCGATCTTATTCCTACGAAACGGAAGCCTGATGATGCTTCAAACATTGGGCGAAGTTTAAAACGGACGTGGATCAAATATTTAAGGATCCATTCTTGGGATTTGGACTATTCCTCATCGATTTCACTAAGTCACACACGCTAGTTGTGTTGCGTTTTTGAGTTATTGACTAAATAAGATTTGTCACGATCATTTTCACGAGAACTGTATCCGGGCCCGAGCAGCGTGTTGGCAAACTTCAGCACATGAGCTGCCAGATTCTAGAAGGCAGCGACAAAGTTTACTGGGTACTGGAAATCATACACCATAGTTGCCATTTCTCAGGAGCCGAAAAATTTTACTGAATGGAATTTGGAATTTCAACTTGAGCAACAATTTCTTCTTGTTATTTTGTTCAACATCCTGGAGATGAAGTATTTTTTTGTCTTTCCAGGAACATTTAGACCATGTTTTCTGCAACCTTCTATAATTTTCATACAGATTTAAATTGAATTCAGTCATCAAACTTTTAGTTTTTTTAAAGTTTAACTATTTGATTTCAATTGACACTGCATGTATCTGTATCCAAACAGTTAAAAAAAACTGATTTGGTATTTAGAAGTTCAAACGGATCGACTTTTGTTTCCCTTGAGTGAATTTTGATATCAATATCCCTTCAACAGTCAGTTGACGCATCATATTTCTCTCTCATGAAAGCTTACTAGTTGTTTTTCCATCAAAACCTTCAGTGAGGTAACTTAACTGTGCATGCAAGCCAATCCGATCGATGTCATGCTCCAAAAGCCATGTCAATGCTGTGTTATCCATGGAGTGCCAGTTATTGTTTTCCCATGAGATATCCAATAGGCCTTTGCCATCAATCGGAGGAAGGTGGGTGCCGGCTGGATGACAATCAAGGAAAAGAAGCACAAATTTCAAAGTCCACCCGCGCCGCCGCCATTATTGCAACAAATCTCGTAAACGCTTCAATGAACAATCTCACGCAATCAATCGGCGGTAAAATTTGTTGTGCGGCTAATTGAAGTGGTCCGACGACGCGACGACCCCCCAAATATGAAAACCTTGGCTTGGAGTCTGACATTGAAGCAATTTCGGATGACAGGGTTGATCTTTTTTTTTTTTTTGTTTTCGACGTTTCGCGATTTCCATGTGACATAATGGCGGTGGAAAACATAAGGAAAACAATAGATTCCATCCTTCAAAGACGGGTAGATGCTGTCATCGCGATTCGTCAATGGTTGATACCCCAAGTCAATTTCCGATACTCGAGCATCTGACAATGTTCAAATTTTGTGGTTGATTTGCTGTTTTCATCTCTCCCGGCCTTTTTTTTGTTTTTCGATTTCGTTTTCGGTTTTATCATAATTTGTTTGTCAGATGCTGTCAGAGTCAGTGTTCGGTTTAAGGTTACGTAAGGGCCCGCGTTGACATTTGACAAAATTGACCGGGCTGGGCTGCTGTCAGTGAAGCAATATCGATGGCACTTAGCGATAATAACGATATAATTGGTAAAGGTTTTTTTTCTACTTACCTTCTGCTACAGCTTGTGATCGTTCTTTTCCCACCTTATGGTTGACTTCGTTGTCGTACGAAGATACGAATGAATGGCCTCAATTCCGAAGTTTTTAGCGGTGGAAATTGCTCTTTCATGTAAATTAGAGCATGCATTTTCTGGGTAAGGCAGAGACCAAACAAAAAAAATATACAAAAACCGAGAAACAACAAGTCCTCAACGTCTCAACAGATGCTGCCGGTCGTTCGTTGTTGAGCCAAAGAGCAGAAATTTCCGATTAAAAGGTAGCACCGAAACCATACTGCGCCCGGGTCGATTTCACTGGCCTTGATAATAAAGGCAATATTCGATTACCCACCAACTTCAATTTGTGCTGAAGGGAATTATTGGAAACATTTTTTTTTATGATTTTCTGTTGTCAATTGAGTTCAATACCATAAATCAATTATGCACGGTGAAGTTTGGAGCGCAACGCCCTCTTATTTGAATAATGATAAATTGTTAGCTTCAGGTGAATCTAAAATTACACAATCTTATGATTGGTACCTACAAGGCTATAAAAACCTCAAAAAATCAAACTTGTGTAATGTACAAGAGTGTAAATAACAGTTGCCTTATTTTGACGGTCGCCATGGACGTTACCGAGCTAAGCTTTCGGTCAAAAAGGGTTCTTGCACTGTACATTAGTATAAGCAAGCCGTTGGGTGAAAAAAGTGAGAGCTTCATGCCAAATTAATACGATTCGAACAAAAAAGCTTTATTTTGTGACAATTTTTGAAAACGAATTTAATGTTTGAGATGGCAGATTTTTTTTAACTTGTCTGTGGATTTGTTATCTAGTTTCGACAAAGCTTCTTTGGAAAAAATTAAGAATTTGTAAAGTCCACGACCGTTTTTAGTGAAAGAGAATGAATATTACTAAAGTGAGTTTCCAAATAGCTCTTAATTCTATCTTTTTGTAACAAAATTCTATAATTTAAACCCGAATATGTCAATCAAGGAAGCGAAAGAACCGTTCAATGTGACTTACAAAAATTGAAAACTTTATTTTAAATTTATTTTCCATGATTCCGCCCAGGTATTCAATCAAATTTTTCACATAATCGTTTCCAGTTGAAAGCAAATATTTCGAAATCTACTCAATGACTCTTTTTCAGCAAAAACAACATCCGTTTTTGGAACAAAAAACTACATTTAAGTTGAATTTTGACTTTGCCGCTTATTTAAACCTCTTATGTATGCCCAAAAGATTTCTTGTTTGTGTGTGTAGCAAAAGCTGTATAGGTTTTTTTTTTTTTAAATTCATACAAAAGCAGATTTATCAGATTTTCAAATGAATCTCGATAAGTTTATGAAAATCAAAAAGCTATGTTACCCGTTTGACACTCCTGACTCAAACCAGCATATCTTTGTTGTTTCCCAATCGATTTTCACAATGTTTTTAGTCCTTGAAAACTCTGTTCTGAAGGTAGGTCAAATATGTTTTTCAGGCAATATTCAGCAACAGACTGTAGATCAGCAACGGAATGCTCAAAATAAA
Organism: Uranotaenia lowii; assembly: GCF_029784155.1. NCBI lineage: Eukaryota > Metazoa > Arthropoda > Insecta > Diptera > Culicidae > Uranotaenia > Uranotaenia lowii. The sequence continues at coordinate 38,240,465 of NC_073693.1, forward strand.
ACTTCACTTACTGTCCGAAAAAGCAGAAATAGGAAAATATCCGTTGCACATAAGGATATATTTTTTTCTGAAATCTTTTAACATCAAATCAAAAAAGTGGTGTAAAACCGTACTTTTCGATCAATGAACCGTCAATACTGTTCAAGTCACACCAGTTAAATTTTGAAAAGAGTATTGAAAAGTTTACTTAATTTGGCATATTTAAGCATTTTATGATTTTATAAATACGAAAGACAAATTTCTTCCACGAAATTCTACCACAGTTTTCCAAAAAAATTCTGACTTGTTGATAGATATTTGAAAACTGTACTTAAAAACGCTATCAGAAGTTATTTACAAAATTAGTTGGTGCATGAATTTTTGGAGCAGTCCTTAGTTCTGAATTTCAAAACTCATTCAAATAATAAGAATTTGAATAATAAGATTAGATTCACAAAGGTTGTCAGATTGCTCGGATTTAGCTCGGATGTTTTAATTTTTTTTTTTTTTGCAAAATCAAATAACAATTAAATTGCGTGATCACAATTATGTATTTTTCGTACAAAACAATTTCTTGAGCATATTTAATCCAAATAAACTTGCTGATGTGTTTTGATGAAAAAAAACAGTTTCGAGTTTTTCTTCTTGAATTTAAGTGAAGAGCTCCCAAATTAGTCTAGATGTAGCCCAGATTTTGGACCGTAAATTTTGAAAAAGGATGCCCGGATTAAACAATGTTTTAAGTTAAAATAGACGGATTTGTCCTGCCATTATACCAAAAAAAAAATAATTTAAAATTACAAATCATTTTTAAGATTTGGATTTTAAATTTTTACTCTTAATTCTTATGCAGAATCGACACTTCAAAAAGTTCCATAATGGTGATCCAGAATTGAAACAGTATAATCTTTGGCCGTAGGTACGTGGGGGGGAGGGGTTTGGAGGTTAAACACCCCGCCCCCATGAGGGACCAAAAAAGCAAGCGAGCTATTCTACTCTAAACTCAAAATTTTGAATTCATCGTCTAATTTTGATCATATTCAAATTTTGATAATAGAGCAAAGATAATCAAAAGTAACTAAAAACAAATACCAAAACCTCAAAAACCCATTTCAAGTTCAAAATTCTGCTACAGTTTTTAGAAATTTTCTCACTTGTTCATAGAATAAGGTTGTCAGATTTTTTTCAGCACGTATCCGGGCCGGACAAATCCGGGCTGTTTTATATAAAGCCCTGGCAAAATCCAGCTGATTGTTTTCAAAATTGTCAACCAAAGCCAGGCAAAACCGGTCAATTTTGGTCAAAACCTAGGAATTGCTCAGTAAAAATTAGGAAAAAAAATTAAAAACCTTTCATGATAATATTTTTTTCTTTCACGATAAACTTTTGTTGAAGTATGAGTAAACAACGCAGGTTTGTGTTGGAATTGAGTTAAACATCATTTATTTCCTTCGTCAAGTCCTTATACAATAACTTAATTCTATAGCGATTATCATCTTGTCGCTTGAAACTAACTGATTCCCAAACTCAGCATCAGTTCTTATTTCCTATTGGATTCTGAGATATCCTCTCAGAATAAACTGCCAACACTGCTGGACTACTCTGAACCACATGCTGTGTTGGCTAAGTTGATCGTGTATGATGACAACATTTGTATTGTTGTCATCATCATCGATGATCATTGGTTGTCAAAACGCTATTTTTCTCAGTATGCGAATTGACCGACCAAAGGGAAAGAGAAACCAAAACAAACCAATGTGGTTTTGGTTTTTCCCCAGAAAGGAACGAAGTCGTTCCGGAACGGAATTTGTGTAAGAGGGTCCGAAAACCGTAAGTATCAACACCTTCCCTAAATTCGCAAATTGAGAATGCTGAATAGTTTCGCATGCCTTGCCCTCGGTAACGCCTTCGTGAACGCATCAGCTGGCTGATCCTCAGTCGAGACATGTCGTAAAGAAAACTGACCGCTTCTTATGGTCTCTCTGATGAACGCGCACTTGACATCCAAGTACTGGATACATGGAATGTTGTCCTCCATCAAGGTAAAAGGAATGCTAACCACACCCAATTCACCCAGGAAGTTTGCTAACCACAAACTATCCTTTACCGCATCGCACAGCGCTCCAATCTCAGCCTCGGTCGATGAGAGACTGGCCGTATGCTGACGTTTCGTTGACCACGAAATTAGATTCCCGAAGATCATGTATGCATATCCCGATACAGATCTTCGATCATCGGAATCGTTAGCGTAATCTGCGTCCGCATATCCAATTAGTGGATCCGAGTTCGCATTTCTGCGGAATACCAGCGCCGTATCGGTCGTACCTCGAAGGTACCGCAGAACACGCTCCAGGCCTTGTCAGTGCTTATCCGCCGGGCTGGCCTGGTATTTGCTAAGTGCGCTAACCGCAGCACAGATATCTGGTCTCGATGATGTCGCCAGATATTGCAAACAACCGATCAACTCCTTGAACGGCTGCTCGGTGATTTCCTCACCATCGTTTAACTTCGTCCAGCGAACGTTGGTGTCAAGCGGTGTGCCTACGGGTTCGCAATCGGCCATACCAAATCGCTGCAGACCCTTCTCGACGTACCCTGATTGCAAAATCTCGATTGTACTCCTCTGGATGTCTCGCTTGATGGTCATTCCTAAGTAAGTCATGACCTCCAACAGATCCTTCATTTGGAATAGCCTTCCAAGCTCGGTTTTTACCCAGATAACCTCGGATACATCTTTTCCGAAAATCAGGACGTCATCCACGTACAGAATGTGAGTCCTCGCTGCAGGATCGGTAAACGCAGCTGTCACTCTTCAACGGAACGAAACCAAATTTTCGTATCTCGTCGTCGAATCGCTGATTCCAAGCACGACCCGCTTGTTTCAAGCCGTACAGGCTTTTCTGCAGCCGAACGACCTTCGATTTGCCGATTTCGTCATTTGGCAACTGCATGAAGATAACCTCTTCAAAATTTCCGTTGAGAAATGCAGTTTTTACGTCCATCCGATGAACGATCATGTACTGTTCGTTTGCCAAGGCCAAGACGGTACAAACGCTCTCCATTTTGGCCACCGGAGCATAGGTTTCCCAGTAGTCTAGTCTGGTCTTTGGGAACACCCTTTCGCGATCAATCGAGCCTTGTAGCGACCATCATCTTTGACAGTAAATACCCATTTGGACAAAATAAGTTTTCTGTGACCTGGGGGCAAGCTATCCGCTTCCCAAGTTTTATTTTCCTTCAGGGCTACCATTTCATCGTGGATGGCCGTCTTCCAGAAGTCCCAGTCGTCCCGGCGTTTCAGCTAACTAATGTTTTGAGGAAGCACCTTATGAATGACTGCAGCTACGTTAGCAACCTACCGCTGAGTAGCTCTTTGTTTGCTGCTTGAGTTTGCTGACTTCGTCTCAGCGCTGGTTCAGGATTTACGGAATCTTGTTCATCATCGTCAACTTTTGGAAACTCCGTACAGCTCTCGTAGTCGCTTTCTTTTTGGTCTTCCACAATCACACAGTTGACCACCGCGTGATCGGGATCAGCAGGAGGATCGACAGGCTGCTCGGGTGTGTGCTCTAGAGTTGATACATCGGCTGACCGCTCATGTATGCTATCGGGCCGCTCGAATGTGGTTTCAGGCTCTGGTGGGTTCTCAGCTGGCTTCTCGGTGGAAGAGGGGAGAGGATCTGCGTGTTTCTTTTGAGGTTCCATCAAGCTTCTGCCGCTTTTCTTTCGGTATCTGTGCGTACGCTAGGCACCCGAAAATACGCAGATTGTTTATCTTAGGCCTCCGACCGAACCACATTTCGTACGGAGTCTTGTTAACCACAAATCCTCGAGTTGGTGAGCGGTTCGTCAAGTACGCAGCGCACAAAACGGCTTCGCCCCACATGGCTGTCGTGATTTTACGAATCTCAATTCAGAGATTCATTTAAACACGTCTGTCGCTCGCAAGAATAGATCAATGACTCACTTGTTTTGTTTGTTTGTCAAGTGCTGCCAAAATAGCAAATGTTCTCATAGAAATTTATTTTATTTTATTCATCTACAGTGTTGCCGAATACAACTATTATTCTATTTTATTCCTAATTAAATTTGATTTATTTTCTGTATATTCTTCATCTCATCCCTACATTCCTTCTCACCTCTATTCTTAATTAAAACTTTTCACGCATCAACATTTGTTTTTTTTTCTTTAGTGCAAAATTCAATTTACCAAATATCCTCAATTTTTATTCCATATTCCACATCTTTATTCTCCATCCTACAAATTTTATTTAATTTCTGCTTATCCTTCATGACATTTCTACATTCCTTCTCAACTCTATTCTCAATATAATCTTTAATTTACCGACTTTTGTTTTTCTAAAATACAAAATTTATATCCCAAATATCCCTCATCTCAATTTTACATTCCATTCTCTGCAAAAGCTTTTCAAATCTTTTTTTTTTGCATATTCTCCATTTCATCCGAAAATATTCTTCACAAAAGCCTTCCCAATTTGTGCTTTCTCTGTCGCTCTGCTTTTATTTACCAGGGCCGGAACAATCCGCAAAAAAAACATTCTTGGCAACAGCTTTCTCAAACTGTGCTTTCCTTGTTACACTGTCTCTGTTTACAAGAGCCGGAATAATTCGATAGTATTCTAAGAAACAGCCTGCCCAACCAGAAGGCTTATTCAAAACAAACAATCAGCAGCAGCAGCCTTAAATATCTGCGCTTTCAACGGCAATTCCGTCTTATTTCCACCGGAAGACCAAATCAAAACAATCAGCATCAGCAGCCTTAAATATCTGTGCTTCTAACGGCAATTCCGTCTTATATCCACCGGAAGGCCAAATCAAAACAATCAGCAGCAGCAGCCTTAAATATCTGCGCTTTTCAGGGGCAATTCCGTCTTATTTCCACCGGAAGGCCAAATCAAAACAATCAGCAGCAGCAGCCTTAAATATCTGCGCTTTCAACGGCAATTCCGTCTTATTTCCACCGGAAGGCCAAATCAAAACAATCAGCAGCAGCAGCCTTAAATATCTGCGCTTTTCAGGGGCAGTTCCCTACAATGGCCTCCGGTTGCTTGCTGCCATGGATCATTGCCCTTGCCTTCTCTATCAGGGTTTGGTTGGATCGTTCGCTGACGCCATTCTACTGCGGAGTATATGGGAACATGAATACCATCTGAACTCCTTTCTCACAACAGAATCTTTGAAATTCGTTGCTGATGTATTGACGCCCGTTGTTGCATCGCAGCTTGCACAGCTTCTGACCGAAGTGGAGCAAAAATTACTTTTTTTAAATTTTTGTAATATTTTAGAGTTTTGAAATGAGTGCAGAAAATTCTTAAATGATTTTCAACCTATTTTCCAAAGTGATTTGAAACTCAATCTGAGAGGATCAAAACTAACTATTTTTCGATTCAGGGAACCCAGATTTTTTGCTTCTAAATTTGCTCTTTAATTGTGAAATCCTAAATTCACTCCTTATTTTTTTGCAACTTAGAAAAAGTGAGTTTTGTGGACTTGTGTGATTCATCAAACCCTTATTTAATGTGCTGTTTTTTGAAGAGTATTAAATATCAGCAAAAAATTAGTTTTTTTTTGATTGAATTTTTAAGTCGGTTGGTCTCAAGTTCTGAATTTGTTTGATTACACTTTTTTAAGATTGAAAAACCTATTCTAGAGACGAATTAAGGTTTTTGAGGTCAATATTTGAGTTTCAATACAAATGGTTTGAAGAATTACGATTTGAAATTGACAATAAAAAGCAGAGCCGAGCTATTCCACGTGATTTTTTTAAAACCTGTCAGAAACCGGGCATTTGATTTCTAATTTTCCAATTAAAAAACTCAACAAATCTGAGCAAAATTCGAATAAGCGAAAAAAGTAACATGGAGGGGAAAACTGTTCAGAATGTACCAGTAAAGTATTAACGCTATTTACAGCGCTTAAAATCATGTAAGAACCGAGTTGAACGTTTACGACGATTTAGGGTGTTTTTTTGTCGTCTTACTAGAAAAAGAAATAACGTTAAAAACTCAATATTGATGATATTTTTGTTGAAAACTCAACCAGCTAGAAAACACACCGTGGCACACAGGAGTTTTTCACCCAAAATCCCGACCAAAATTACAAAATTCAAACTTCATTGCTTATTTTTATGTCAATGTTTATTTGATTCTTGAATAAATTAAGCACCATATACCGGTCGTTTTTTTTTTTTTGACATCCGATTCGTTTATAAGCTGTAGAAGCTGTCGAAACTTGAGTATTTTTATGCAATAGAATTTTTCTACAAATCGTTAAATCAGCGCTACTAATTCAAATCTATGAATAAAACTTTCTAAGTGACTAAAAATGGAAATTAAAATAAAGAAACTTCAATGGAGAGATGGTTAATAATTTTAAGTATAAAAGATGAAAAATCTTTGATTATAGAGACAGTATACAGTTTTGAAAAAAAAAAATCTTGTATTTATTTCTTGTTTCAAACGTTGATTTTGATTTTACAAATATGCGTTTTTGTTTCTGTTCCCAGCAAGTTCCGGTAAAAATTTTTACATCATTTGAAAATTGATAACTCCAAAAATCATGGGCAAACGGAAAAAATCGCACAAACTCGCAAAATTTTGAAATGTTCAAGTTTGAAGTATAAAAAAATTGATAGTTTTTTTCCACAAAAAAGTCACCTTTGGCTCCGTTTATTTTAATATTAAAGCCCAGTGAAATTTATGATCTTTTTCGAAAATTTTCAATTATTATTTCACTTTTAAAATCATATAAAAATTCTTGGTTTTTTTTCCAAATTAAAAGTTTTTAAACTTGGATTATCTATCATGTCATATAAATGTAAGAAAATTTCTTTAAAGAAAATTTTGAAAAATTTCGAAAACGGTAAAAAATATACATACTAAGCGATCTAAAAAAACGGCAAATTTGTCGGCAGAAGATTTTTTCGAATCAAATATTGGGGCACCTGTACACTTGAAAAAGAACGAAATTCGATATAACTATGCACTCTCAATTTGAGCGTAATACACGTGGTCTGAAACGCATTCTGCCCCAATTTTGATATGATTATCTTAAGTTAAAATTTAATAAAAAGGCCATGGAGTGGTACGCCGCCAACAACGTGCAGGTGGTTCCCAAGGACAAAAACCCTCCCAACACGCCAGAGCTCCACCCAACTGAGAAATTCAGGGCTAGTTAAATTTAATTTGATTTTTTAAATAAACGATTTCACCGATTTTCACGCGTTTTCCCTTGACCAAATTTTGACCGTATCACCCTTTAATCATGAAAAATTACAAATTTTACGCTTATTCGATTTATCCTTCTGTATTAAAGAATTTAAGTCGTTTTAATAAAATTATCCCCTAAGAAATAATAGATAAGTTTGTTTGCCGCAACAAAAATGAAGAAAAACATCGATCGTAGCCATAAGTATTTCCCTTTACAGTTTTCCCTCAGTAAAAAAAAATCATCTCAAATATTTTTTTGTCGAAGCACATTAGCTTCATTTTCATTTGATTACACCTCCTTTTGAATTTTTAAATATTTTGATGTCAATAACTCGAAAATTTGTGTTTTTGAACCCATGAATAAAATAATCAAAACTTACCATAACTTTATTTGAGTTTCTAGCTAAGTTTTCCACAAAAACTGGGCTTCCGGGCTGACCCAGAGTTATTTTGAAATTTTCACAAAATTTTGGAGCAAGCCCGGG